>NC_053442.1:21696786-22296786 GCF_007990345.1 Gossypium hirsutum | reverse complement strand
TTAATTTCATTAACAACTTCTTCATTTTGTTTTTTTTTTTTAGTTTGAATAGCTTGTTGAACATTGAAAGCAATGTTCTTTTCTAGTCATAACCTGTCACGTTTAACCTCTTCCAATTTAATTCAAAACGTCAAATAGAATTTATTAGCTCATTTAGCTTAAGAGTGGTGATGTTTTTTTTACCTTTTTAATTACTGTAACTTTGATGGTAACCCGTTTTGATAAGGACCTCAAAAATTTTTCGCAGCAATGTTGCCTAAAAAAATATTCATCAAGACAATAAGCTTCATTATAAATGTCACATAACCTAACATAAAATTCAGAAAGATTTTCCTCTTCATTCATTTTCAAATTTTCAAACCTAGTAATTAAGATAAGTAGGTTTGGCATCCATATGACTACATTCCCTTCATGCTACTTTTGCAAAATGATCCAAGCCTCCTTAACTGACTCACAAATGGAAATAACATTAAACTGTTCTATGTTAACACTACTAAAAATAGCATATAAAGCTTTGGGGTTCCCATTAGTTGTCATTTTTTCATTCGGAATATATTTGTTTCTCTTTGAAACAATTTTACAATTAACATCTATAACTGCTGGTCAAGTTCATCCATCTTCAACAACTTCTTATGCAGCTTCATCATGGACATGATAAAAACCTTTTTACGGGCTTTTTAATACGCATAATTCGATGAGCCAACAAGCAAAGGGGCTTCAAAAATAAAATTGTCTTCTTTTATAAACTCCATAATTGCGAAATCAAGCACAAGATTTTCAAGCATGTTTGAAGTCAAGAGCTCTCAGTTTGTTGTTTATTCCAATTGGTTGTCTTAAATAAAGTTCCAACACAAATTAGAACTATGTAGTATAACATAGAAATTGTAATAGAATAATGCAAAGGAACAAATGAAACACAAGATTTGTTAATGCAATTTGAATAATAATCCTTCTCTATTACAAACATGGTGAAATAGTGAAATAAACACACACAAGCACTTCAACTTTATAAAAAAAAATCATTTGTTATTTATTTAATTTTTTTTTTTTTTAACTTTTAAATTAACATATTTGTCAAAATAACTCAAAATAGATAAAAAAAAGTTAATGTTGTTGACGTAAAGACATGTGTATGCTATTTAATTAATTTTTTAAAAAAAATTATAAAAATTATAAAAATATATAATATTATTATAATTTTTATTATTAAATATATTTTATAAATTTTATGTTTTTTAATAATTTTAATTTTTTTTTTAAATTATATTTTTAATTTTAAAAAAAATAAATAATTGTTGAATACCACCTATTCACCCTAATAAGGTTAAGAAATAACTTTTACCTTTGGGAGTTGATTTGATAAAAGGATGAAAATTTAGGGGGAGTTTGGATGTACGATGTGTTTACTTGCGGTTAATAAAAAAACAGCGATGATAGTGAGATTAAATACGGTAACGATACTATAGCGTGAGACAAAAAAATAAACTAAACGTACCGCACTGCATTCAATCGTCCATCTAAACTCACCCTTAAATAAATAACTAAAATGATTTTTTTTAATTATAGAGACAAGTAAGTCATTTATGAAAAAAAAAACCTTGAATCTCAACTTTTTTTTTTTTAATGAAGAAACATGGAGGCCCTGTGGTTGACACATTATAAAAGGGAATCATGGAGGTTTGAGCGTTTACAAAGGCTCATTAGTTTAAGAATGAGGCATTGCTCTCAGGGGAGGTGGCTGGTTCTATAAAGGGTGGTTGCTCCCCTCCTCTGATCGATAGCGAAGCCTATGATTTCACTCAACATATACCTTCATCTACAACAACAGCCCATTGATTGTGTACTAAAATCATCCATTTCAACACGCCCTCCATCTTCCATCATCATCGCCACCATCGTCGTTATCTTCTGCTTCTCAGTCTCTGCTATACTGTTTCTTTTCTACTTCTTTTTCTTCTCCTTCTCTCGAAAACCCCTCATCTCAACGAGGCAATGATGATTTTTAATTTTGTGGGGTTATTAAAATTCAGATTTTTGAAGAAAAAAGGCCGTAGCTTGGCGGGGCAACTCTGGTTTTTGTTGCAGCCACCGGCTTTATTTCTTTACTTATCTGAAAAAAGGCGAATCTGAGCCTCCCCTTCCCCTTCCCCCTCCCATTTTTCTCTTTTTATTATAACCTTGTTTTCATTTGAAAGTTTAAATTTTTTTTATTGTGAGATCAGTTGGGTGATTTGGGGTTTGCACCAGAATTGGGGAATTTCTCTGGTGTTCCAGAGGCTTTTGTTCAGTCAGTTTGGGCTATTTGTTCAGTTTGGCTGGTTTCGGGTTTGTTGACTAGTGTTGTTAAATTGGGTTTAAGTTCGACTTTATCTAATTAAATCTATGGAACTGAGCTCTTTCTGTGCGCAAGGGCTCTATTGATATTACTTGAAGGGAAAATGTCAGTTTTAGGGCCATTTTTTATGCATATGACGGAGGCAAGTAACTAAGTTGAGATAGGAGATAAGCTTTCTGGATTTTAGGGCAAACTGAAGATGCGACAAGGTTTCATAGTTCGAAAGAACTGTGCTTTGCCTTTTTTTTTCAATGATTTTGGTCCTGAAATGACTATTGAGTTACCGCAGCTTGTAATCTATAATATAGATGCATACGTGTGTGTGTGTGTGTGTGTGTGTGTGTGTGTGTGTGTGTGTCTTTGTGTGTGTGTATATTTCTTTTTCTTTGGACTTGATATTGTGCCTTCTTATGTGTTTTGAGAATGTGAACTTGTAGTCATGACTCATGGGCTTGCATGCAGAATCTGCAGCACATTGTGCTGTTGTTTCCTTGTTTGGTACCGTGTACTTTTGGTCATATGTGTGATTGCTTATTCATTTGCAGGGTTGGGCTAATCTGTCAGTCTCTGTTTAGAAGTTTATTCTAACTTATTTCTTTATATTCATCTTTTTAATGACAACCGAAACCTTCAGCAGGATCATGAGATGGAGAAGCAATTTCATGGAATTCGGATTTGAAGTTGGGAAGAGGCTGGTGCGAAAGAGCACACCCCCGAGGGTGGGAGTCAGGCTCATTAAAGTTGTTGATTGAGCAGTTTTGTTGGGGCAAAAAGCCCTAAAATCTCCCACTTTTTCCATTTGTAGTTGCCTTAATTCCTTAAATGATACAATCATGTAATGAATTTTCACCTGTGAACTTTCTTTGTGGACCTCTTACTATATAATATCATCCCAAGTTACTCTCAGTTCGTAATCTACGAAATGTATATATTTTCATGTCATGTTCTGTTATCCTTACAACCAAGGCATTCATCAGATATGAGGTCAATTTTATGCCATTCTCTTTGTTCCATATGTATAATATTGCCATAACACATAACAATAGCCTTATCCTAAGAAAAATATATACATATTTTTTGGTCAAGTGACTCTAAGCTTGTAAAGTGCACCAGAACTTGCTTAATCCACGTATTTTTCCATTTTTCTTTAATCCAAATGTTGATAGTTTTTACATGGATCACTTTGTATTGCCAGTCATGCATGAAACTCAGACCAAGAATATATAAATTTTGTATATGATCTTTGGGATATTCTGATGGAACACTTTTTGAGTCCTAGAATTCCCCCTACATATCTATGATATCTATCATTTTACAATCTCAGGGAAACAGATTAAGCTGCAAAATGTACCTTCGGGTTGCCGTATACACCGTGAAGCAGGGTATCAAGAGGATCGATTCTTGGGGACAATGCAACAGCCCTTTTTCAAAGCAGCCACCCTTTTCTTGAATCTCAAGCATTTGTCGTGTTTTGGTTCTGTAATACTGCGGTTAGGAGTAAGTTGTTTCGATCTTCTGATGGAATTCATCTCCATTGCGTTTATGAACTGATTTAGGTGCTGAATGTATTCCGGATATGATTCCAGGTTGCAATGGCCGCCTCCCTTCACCCATAAAGGCTCGTACTTTTCCTTCGAAAGTTCCCATAATCGCTTCCCATGAGACCAATCAACAGTCTCGTCGTTTGTACCCTGTAATCGTTGATTGACAAGCATGCATCAAGATATGCACGAGGAATAAACCGAAAAACACCTCGGTTCAAATACAAATCAACATTAAATTCACCTACTTGATGATATATGGTATCTAGGAGGGTTAGATCTAACAAGGCATATCTTATTTCAGTATATTGATAGAAAAGTTGTACGGAGGAAAACATACTTACATGCACAACTAGAACCGGACAAGTGACACGCCGTATTTTGTCTATATTCTGCAAATATTTGGAAAGAACTTACTTGATGCGAATCGAAATACTTGAAGTTTGAAGTAGAATGATAGATTTTTCGTGTGCAGAACCAAAAATCAAACTTACTTTAAATATATCAAACCAAAATGTCATCTTAACAGGATATAAGACTCGAATGCCGGAAAGGATAGCGCTATGAAGAACGACTCCTCGTAGTTTAGGTAAACGAGCAGCCAAGTGTAGAGTTGGTCCACTTCCGACGGATTGGCCGTAAAGTATTAAGTCTTCCTGCTTAACCCCATATTCCTTCTGCAAACAATTGTACACTGCCTCTATGTCATAATATGTGTTGAGCTCAGTCGGCTATTGCAATAGCAGGAAAAAGAAAACAAGCAACTTATCAGGTATCAAAATTTAGTCACAAGGGTAAATATATAAGACATTTACAAGCAGTTTGAGAGTTAAATCCAAAACTGAAATACAAGAAAATAAAAAATGCATTGATTCTTTTTACCTTGCCAGATGATGCTCCATAGCCTGAATAGTCATAACTGCATGCAAAAAGAGAGAAAAAAAGATGTGTTAAGAAAAAAAGATGTGTTCAGAAATGAAGTTTCCATAGTAAATTATAATAACATCAAAGCTTGAATTTGACAGGCTATGCCCTGTAAAAACCATTTTAGCTATGATTTGGATGAACAAAAAAGGAACTGTTTATTTCAGCCTTTTACATGCAATTCAATAGATAAAAATTACGAAACAACCGATGTTTTCCAAGATTCATTTCCCCTTTTTGGGGGTAAAAATGACATGGATGAATTGATGCACAAGGTCCAATGGAGATGAAGCTATTTCATGAAAGCTCAGATCAAACCATTAAATGATACATGTATGTATGTATATTGTTATACCTACACTCAATGACCTCGCCTCACTTCCTGTCAACCTCACTGACCAGAGCCTCGATTTAGAGTCACAATGTGAGCTAAGAACACTAGCAAGTCCTAAACCTTGCGACCCAAGACCTTGTAAACTCACACCATAGGAATAACACCTTGTACTTGTCTTTTCGTATGCCACCATATGTTTGTTGTTTTGACATGATAATCCATACCTACTAGAACAGGACATCAAGGAGTTGGCTGAATTTCAGGGAGTACGGGGCTAATATAAGAGCAACACATGACATTCGAGGAATTATCAAAGGCACTCCTTTTAAGATCCATGGACATCAAAACAAGGGACTAGTTCTCTCTACTCTCACACTCTAAGCTATTTTTATTTCTTCTCTTGAATCTCGAAAGGATCCCTATTCCGATCATCCTCAATCACTTATGGCTCTCCATCCATCGGGTGCACCGTCACACACCTCTGTAACCCAAATAGTGTATATGTTTGTATATGTATATAAGGCTTATTTCAAATATTGGTAAAGTTGAAGGGTTCACGAATATGCAGACGAGATAAAAAAACAATAGGTACATTAAACCTAAAAACACAACCTTTGGAAAAGGAAATGAAAAATGAAAGAGAAACCAATACCAAAATCAATATCCCAAATTAAAGATTCAAAATTAGAGAAACTATAGAAAGATATGAAAATAAGAAATCCCAAATCAAGGAAAAAGGGATACCTCATAATATTGACCCTAAGGTGGGCTCTGAGTTCATAAAACAATTCATGCATTTGGCCAATATCAGCAGCATTGGCATGCGAATACAAAAGGGTGAACCTGGCAAAAGGGTGTCTCCAAAACGTGGCCACGATCTTGTTCCCACCTTTGGTGTCGATTAAATTGACATCCATATTTTTGTCAGCCGTCACCCCCGGCATGACCAGCTTCCCATTTTCTTCCCTGCAAACTTCATACGTTGGTGGGTCTGGTGGGAAAAATGCAAGCTTTGCAGCCACATTCGACGTTACGTTCCCCATTTTCTTCTACAACACACGCATTATCAAATTGAGAAGAAAACTTTTCTAATAAATAAAACAAACCCGGTTTTTTTATTTTCATATATGAAGCTGGACAACAACACATACAATGAACATATTGACAGAAGTACTTTTTTTCCCTCCCTGTTTTCCCTTTTCTTTTTTCTCAAATGCTTTGTTTAAAGGGTATTGATTTTTGGTCTTTAAATTTTCTGTTAGTGATGGAGTAGTTTTCGGGTATTGGTCATGATTGGTGCTTCTTCTTCTTCTTCTTATTATTTTTTTCCTTATGGGTTTCGTTTGTTTAATATATATTTATATTTATATCTACGAAATACGTATTTTTTTTGGTTAAATTATCCCTATATTCTTTCAACATTTGAAATTTAGTTCCCTACTATTATTTATGTATTGTTTGGTAACTGAAATTTGGATTTCAAAATTTTAGCTTTGAAATTTATAATTTATGAATTCGTTATTTTAAAATTTTTGTTTGAAAATTAAAATATTTGAAATTCAAAATTTTGAATTAATCCAAATTTATTGTTTGGATAATTAAAATATAGATTTGGATTTCAATTAATTCTAATCTTTAACAACATTTTTAAAAAAAATTAATTAGTTAGGAGGAGGATGGGCGTCGAAACCAATAAATATAAATTCTTACGATAAAATAAGATTAATTAGCAGTATAGAGCAGTATGGTTGAATCCACAAGGTCAATCCCAGATCACTTGCAAATCGACCCTTGTCGAATTTCCAATCATATGGCACGTACCCGTAATTTAACACTCCGACAGCCTTGCGATTTGAAAAGCCTAACTCGAATTAACGACTTCAACCGTGTGGGTTGCTTAAATCCGATCACTATCTCCCTTGACGGAATCCAACTATCTTTTCCGAATTGAACACGCCAATTTGTTGATTTAAATGAAATTGTGGAAAGTGGGAAGGGGAAGAGCTTGGTAGGCAATTAATCAAAAAGTTGAAAGTAAAAGAAAAAGAGTTGAAATGGCAGAATAGAATATGACGCAGGAATGGAAAAGAAAATAGAGAATTTATTAAACGCAAAAGGTCAAGTGTGTGTTAAATTGGTTGTAGTTATTAGGTATTTATATACACTTTTAGTGCTAAAATTTAGCTAGATTTTTCCTAAATATTATCACTAAATAATCCTAAATATTATCACTAAATAATTATAGATATTATCACTAAATAATTCAAAATTTAAAAATTAAATTTAAACTAATTACAAAGTTGTAATAATATTAAAAATCCTTCAATTTTTATTCAGCCACTTTTAAAAAAAAAATCTTCAACCCTTCAATCTTTTTCTAGTCATCCTTGAATCTTCAATCTTTCGATCAAGCCTTTCTCTTTGTTTTTTTGTTCCAGTTTAGCCCCTTTTTATAAGAGTTTGAATTCAACACACTAACTTCATTCCTGATAAGAAAAATCTAAATTTAATAGCATTTTATTTGATAATTAGCCAAAATTAAATATATTAAAAACATGAATTTATCTTGCTATCAGAGGACTTTGAACATTGTTGTTTGAACTGGACTAGACCTTTTGTTCAGATCAAGAATCAATTAGAGTATCGGTTTGAAGAAAGGCATTAGACCAATTGATTCTAGAACTGGTACAGATCGATTGATTGTATGATTTATTAAATATTTTATTTTTATGAATTTTTTAATAATTTATTTAATAGAATCAGATAGATTAGTCAAACCCATCGTACTAAACAAACTGATCGAATGATCAAATCTGTTAGAACAACAAACCAGTTCCCTAATTATGGAAATTACAAAAATTATAAATTAAAAGCCAGGGGTTTACAAATAAAAAATGTGGAAATTATTGTATAAATGAAATTTTTGAATACTTACACTGTATTAAATTATATACATGAAGCTTCGTCACTATTTTCAAGACTAGACCGCCCAGTCAGACCAATTAGATCTAGAATTGGTCAGGGTATCAGTCCAGAATAAAAGGTCAGATTGGTTGACTTATGAATCGGTTGAACCAGTCAGACTGGCTGAGCCAATGACTGGACTAATTTTGATCTATTTTTAAATATTTTTTAAATGATTTATTTAATCGAACCAATTGGATCGGTCGAATCAATTGAACCAAAATCAATGGTCTGACCGATTCGTCTACCGGTCCAATTTTCAAAACCTTGAGCTTTGTTAATAATATATTATAAGTAAAATTATCTATTTATTGTTTGCGTTCTAAAAGAAGTATGAAAGAAAAGAGAACAAATAAACTCTTATATTTTTTAAATCAATCTTAAATTTTGAAAATTTTAAATTTTAAAATAGATTTTAAAATTCAAAATTAAACTCTTATAAAATTGAACTTGAATTTACTCAAATTCAAATCTAATTTTTTTATTTGTTTTCCAAACAAAGAAATTGGATTTCAAATGTTTTGACCCAAATTCATGTATCCAACCAGGCATCAAGGACAGTCCTTCAATTTTTTTATTATTTAAAAATGTAAAGTATAATTGTTAACACCTTTAAATTTCAATGTTCACCCACAATTTACTTTGTGGGTTTGAACTTACTTCGTGGGTTTGAGTTGTGGTGTGTGTGACTCTGATTTGCTTTTATCAAGAGTATGTGAGTTGTATAAAATTATTAACGCCATTAAATTATTTTTGGTAAATTTATGTTCATTATAAAGTCGTTTTTAATTACATACTACTAAATATGTATTTCTTTTTCATTTTAAAATATCACATTAACAAATTTAACCAAAAAATTAATAATTTTATCAATTGAATTTTTTTAATTTAAAAAGTAAAAAAATATTAAATATTAAATATAAAAATATAAAAATTAAATTTCAAATTTTTAAACAACATAAAAACTTATAGCATATTTTAACTTTTTTATTTATTCACATGCTATTGGTTATCGGTGGCTAATATCATAGTAGCCTAAATCGTTGTAATAAATTGGTGCCAAATAATTTAAATTTTGTTATTGTTAAAATTTTAGTGTGCTAATTTTTTTTAATTTTTTAATAATAAATTTAGTTCTTAATATTTATTTATTTTGTCACTTTAGTCTTAATTCTCTTTTTATCACATTTACCTTCTGGCTTTAAAATTTAGTTAAATTATTTTTTTAGAAAAAATAATTAAATTGTTAAAATCTTAAAGACACTAATGAAGTGGCCTAATGGTAATTTTCGTGTACAACATGGATACTTTTTTTAAAAAAAATTTTATTAAATTCTTATTTGAATTTTTATGAAGTAAACATGAATTGTCATTCAAATTGTCACATTAATCTCTTTAGATTTTAATAGTTCAATTAAATTTTTTACCTAAAATAATAATAATTACCAAGCTTTTAAAAGTTAAAGGCCAAAATAATAAAAAAAATTTGAAGTAACAGAAAAAAAAAAGTAAATGCTAAGATTAAATTTATTATTATATTTATAAATCTTAGATCACGTTTAAATTTATTATTAATTAAACATAGGTTTACGCTTAATTATGCAATTATAAAAATAAAGTCATCAAACCATATAATTTAAAATAATAAGACGAGATCTCAAATTTCTGAGTAACAGAAAAGATGAGACAAACTAAATATGTCACATTAAAAAAAAATAAGTATTTGCACAAATACAGATTTTAAATCTCCTTTTAGGTTTATTCATAACTTCTTGTTCTCTTTACAATATTGGAAGTTGCTTTTAGACTTTAAGATTTTAATTTCTTTATTTTATTTTTAGAAATTCAGTCTTTTATTTTTCAGATTTTAAAATTTAAATTTAATTGTTAACACAGTTAATATTTTTTTTGTTAAATTTATTGGTGTAACATTTTGAAATAAAAAAAATACTTATTAGCAATATAGCTAAAAAGATATGTTGTAATGAACCTAAATTTAACAAAATAATTTTAATAAGGTTAACAGTTGAATAAATTTTAAAATTTAAAAGTAAAAAAACTAAATTCCTAGAAATAAAAATATAAAGATTAAATTCTAAACTTATGAAAAATACAGATACCTTAAAAAATTTTAACCTAAACTCACCAATTCCATATATCTCTAACAATTATTCCAATTTTCAACCCTCGTTATAAAGACAAATTCTATCAATAGAATTTGTTCAATTCATGATAGTTCGTATCATTTTAGTAGAACTCGATAAGTATCGTTTCTAATATAAATCAATATAAAGTAGTTTAAGTTTGATTTTGATCAAAGTGTTACTCATTTTAGTTTGTACATTTACATACCGACTTTGTTGGGGGTAAACCCGCGTATGCAACGAACAAGAATAGTAAAGAAGAAATTGAAAAGATTGGACACACAAATTTACATGAAAAACTCCTCAAAAAAAGATAAAAAGTAACAGGTAAAATGAGGTTTCACTAATATAAAAGAAGTAAAAAGATGGAGAGAATTAAAGAAAGGAAAACCAGAAACCCTGAAAGAAAAACCCTTAAAACTCAAAAAACACAAAATTATCTTAATCTATATATTTTCTGTACTTTAAACCTAGGGTAACTAAGGTCTATTTATAGGTTGAAATTCATAGCTTTTATGATTAGAATATCCCTAGGTTAATCAAATTTTAAGTGGCAAAACTAAAACAGAGTTTAACTGAGAGAATAAAAGTGAGAAAATTAAGGAACACATTGTCATGTCGTGATGTGGTTTTTGTGTTGTCGGGATGAAGAACAATCGTGTCGTTAGGACGAAGCTTTTTTTCTCGTTGTGATGTCGGCTGCTTGTCGGGACGAAGAGTCTTCCCTCGTTGTAACGTCATTCACTGTTTTAGTCTAAATGCGAGGCAAACTTTCATAAATCTCCACCTTGACTCGTATTTGACTTAACTCCTTTGACAAGCCCTATTATGGGCCTAATTGGATCTTTTTCGGATACTTACCAAGTTCAAGCAGTGCTCGAACTTTGAAACTGGAAAACTTTTTGTCAACATGTCGGTCAGGTTGTGTTTTGTGCCAATTTTGTGAATCTGAACATCTCATTAAGTGACCACCTCTCGAACAAAGTGATAACGAATGTCTATGTGCTTTTTCCTTTCGTGGTGCATCTAATCTTTGGTGAGATGCATAACACTTTGACTATTACATTATATAACAGTTTCCCTTTTCTCGTTAACCAATTCACTAAACAGGCCTCTTAACCAAATTGCTTCTTTCACTGCTCAAGTAATTGCCATGTATTCTGCTTCAGTAGTCGATAAGGCCACTATGGCTTAAAGTGTTGCTTTCCAACCAATGGCACAATATCCGAAAGTAAATAGATAACCTGTGAGAGACCTCTTTCAATCTAAGTCTCTTGCATAATTCGAACCAAAATAGCCGACAAAACCCTTTTGGCTTCTTCCAAAATAGATAGCATTTTTGAAGTACCCCGTAAATATCTGAAAATCCACTTAACCGCATGTCAGTGTAACTACCTAGTTTGGCTATGTATCTGCTAAAAACACTAACAGCATGTGAAATATTGGGGCGAGTGCATACCATTGCATACATTAAACTTCCAACTGCTCTTGAGTAAGGTATTTTTGACATGCACATTTCTTCTTCTTCATTTTGAGGGGAACCTGAAATTGAAAGTCTAAAGTGTGAAACTAAGGGAGTACTTACCTGTTTTGAGTCTTGCATCTCAAATCGCTTAAGGATTTTCTTGATGTACCTATGTTGCAACAAAAATAATTTCCCGGAATGTCTATCCCTTGAAATTTCCATCCCTAAAATTTTCTTTGCTGCACCTAATCCTTCATCTCGAACTTAAAGTTAAGTATGATTTTAAGTTGTTCAAATTCTAAAGAATCCTTAGTTGCTATCAACATATCGTCAACATAAAGTAATAAATATATGAACAAATCATCATCAAGATATTGCAAATACACACAATTGTCATGCTTACTTTGAGTGAAACCAATACTCAGTATGAAGGAGCCAAACTTCTTGTACCACTGGCGAGGACACTACTTTAGACCATATAAATATTTTCGTAGAAAGCAAACATGATTTTCCTTACCTTCAGTTCTGAAGCCTTCCGATTGCTGTATGTAGATGTCTTCCTTAAGGTCACCATGAAGGAAAGCAATCTTTACATCTAATTGGTCCAACTAGAGATTGTTTAATGCAACAAGAGCCAAAGATGTATATTTCACAACAAAAGAGAAAACATCATGAAAATCAACTCCCTCCACTTGATTGTACCCCTTTTGCAACCAATCTTGTATTGTATCTAGTGTCGTTTAAACCTGAACCTTCATTCTTCATAAATACCCATTTGTAACCAACTATTTTCTTACCGATGGGTGGTTTAACTAGCCGCCAAGTCTCGTTCTTTTGAAGTGATTTCATCTCTTCTTCCATAGAAATGAACTATTTGCTAGAATCGGAGGCCTAAACTGCCTCAAAATGACATGAAGGGTCAGTTGAATCAATGCTCTCTACAACACTTAGAGCATATGTCACTATGATACATGCACAGATGGGGTGAAATTTATTAAATTCCATTTATCGAAACTGCTAATTTTCAAGTTAAGAAAACCAGCAGATTTGTGACGACTTTTTGGATGGGATTCAGGCATTTTTGGGTTGAGATGTCTTCATGGAGTTTTGAAGATATATCTCTTATCTTTGAAACAAACTTGAAATTTGGAAGCTCAAGTTATGACCGTTTTAGTGAATATTGCGTGAGCAGAATTTTTGGATGGGATTATGACGGGAATTACGAGATTCGGGCTTTTAATTCGAGTTTAACTCATATTGGGTTTAGGTTTTAGGCTTAAATTTTATTATATATGAGCCCAATACTGTATTTATCAACTCTTATTATTTTATTATTTTTTATTACAAATTTTTTATAATTATTAAGTATTTTAGGTTATTTAGGAGTTATATGTTAATAAGAAAGTTTTGTTTAAAACTACTTCTTATTTAGATTAATTAAAGTTTTAGTATACTTTAGAGTTTTATTTAGATGTACTTTGCTAGCCTCTATAAAGGCTTCTTCATTGTTTATTAGACACATAATTGTTTCCATTAATAAAGTTTTCAACTCTGGGAGTTTGTTTATTGTGCAAGATTTCTTTCTTGTGATTTTTAGAAATAGTTTTCTTCTCAATTTTCTTCAAAGAGTCGTGGGAATTCATTCTTCACCCTTCAATTTTCCAAGGATTATTTCTTGGAGGGTTGATTAAAGCCATTAATTAAGTTTATTAGGATTTATATCTCAAATGGTTCAATTGGACTTTTATCCTTCTATCCATCATATCCATCAGTTTACTTGTCCATCTTCCACTTTGTTATTTTTTTATTTCTATTTCTTATTTTTTATGATTTTTATTTATTTTTTATTCTCAAATTTTTTTCTTTTACGATTTTTGCTTTCTTTATTTCTAAATTTGTTTATTTCTTCTTTTCAGATCATATCCAAATATTTTCTTTTCGAGTCAAACAACTTGATCATTGATCCGCTTCTGCTTCATTTCTTTCTATTTGGTATCAAATTTGGGCATTTTAGGTGTTCTTATAAAATTTTTTTAAGCAAATAGCCTCAAAATAAATTTTTTTATCCAGACAGTTTTTGAAAAAATATTTTTTGTATGTAAACATTTTTCAAGCGATATGAAATTTTACATACTGTTTCTTGGCACCATTTTAGAATATAAAAAAAATATTTCCCACAAAAAAGTGATCGAAAAAGTACAGAAAAAAGAAAATATGAAAAAAATAAAAAATATTCTGTGGGTTGAATTTTGTGCCGAAACTTTCCAGATTAGATCTACATTATTGGAAGAGACTTCAGTTTAAATTTTGTGATTTTTGGAAATTGAGAACACCTCGAACGAAAAAAATTCAAGTTGTTTTCCATTGTTTCGGGTTTTCCGTTGGGTAGTTTATTATCTTTGATTCTAGCATTAGGTTTTATTTTATTTTAGCTTTTTTTTAAATTCTATTACACATTCTAACACATTTTCGTTTCTTGTGTTAATAGGTACGAAAAGAGTTGTCTCTCTTTTCTCCGCACAACTTACTTCCTTTGGAGTCAAGTTTTTCTTTAGCTTCTTAGAGCCTTAGGTATACTTTGTTAGAGAGTGATCCCACATCTTTTTGAATATTATTGAGTTTAATTTCTCTTTAAAAGTTACAAATGAGAAAATCTTAACTTCTTTTCTTTGTGTCTTAGAGTTGTTTTTTTTTATTGCGAGTTTATCATGGTGAGGTTTAATTTTCTTTGATCAACTCTCTTTTGAGTGTTTTTATTTCAAGCTTTAATAATGATTCGCAAACATAGTATGGAAAAGGTTTTGGAATCTCCTACCGATGGGGACGATTTGTTTGATTCCCATTGTCTTGTAGTGTGACAATCCTCTAACATTCAAGTAAGGGATGATTTTGACGAAGTGCAAAGGACTAACATCTTTCACTCGAGGTGCTTGATTCAAGGAAAACTATGTTCTTTTATTGTTGATAGTGGTAGTTGTGCCAATATTGTGAGTAGCTTTTTAGTGAATACTTTATCTTTACCTTGTCAAAATCATCCTAAGTCATATATCACTTACAATGGCTTGACGAAAGTTCAGAAGTTAAGGTAGTTAAACAATCCTTAATTGCATTCAAAATTAGAAATTATTCTGACGAGGTTTGGTGTGATGTAGTTCCTATGCATGTTGCCCATTTGTTTCTTTGAAGACCATGGCAATATGATCGTGATGTGGTACACCATGGCAAATTGAACAGTTTCTCCCATGTGTTTAAAGGGAAAAAAATACACTAGCCCTTTTAGAGCCCAAAGATGTGTATAAGAACCAATTGAAAATGATGAAATTTCGTGAAATGGTTAAGGGGAAAGAAAAAATTGAAAAGAAATAGAGAAAAGAGACCTTGAGTGATAAAAGTATACTTGATGGTCCACTTTTGGTGAGCGAAAATAAATATGAGGTAAAATTGGAGAGTTCTCAACTGAGAAAAGAAAATGAAAAACAAGAAAATATCCATGTAAAAGTGATGAATTATTATGTTTTAACTAACCATAACTCGAATTTGTTTAGTGGTGTTTCTTTGTTACAGGATTTCAAGGATCCATTGATGGACTTCCAATTACATTACTCTACCATTGATAGACAATTTTACTTGTGGGAGAGAGGTAAGTTGAACATTGATAATTTTCCACAAGTGCTACAAGGTTAGAAAAGTAAAGATACATTGAAAATTGAAACATGTAGGCATGCCTTGAATTGTTTTTATAAGTATGCTACTGATTTTAAGTTTCCTTACGACATGCTTTCTCATTGGTCAAGGTTCAATAGACTTTGGTTTACAACTTCAATTAATTTTATGGGTTTATCTAGATTTGTAAAGGTTAAAAATATTAATGATGTTGCATTAAATAGATTAAAGCATTTTATACATTTTCTCTTACAACAAAATTTTCTATCTTGACCTTTAACGATGAATTTTTACATAATAATCTTAACCTTTTTTATTTTTATTGTTATGTGAAATTCTTGACTCATTATTGAAAATTCTTATGGATAACCTTGCATATTCAAATAAAGTTACAGGTTATTTTTTACTTGAAAACTCATGTTCTTAACACTTCTTTGTTTAGTGTTGATACATTGTTTTTAAAGGAGACATATATGATCAAAGCTGATTTGCAGGATCAAAATAATGTCTTTGATCCCAGAGATAGTTTTGGTGCACAAGAAAGTTTAGGTAAGTATTTTTTTTCATTTTATTATTATTTATTCTAACCGTTTTTCTTTTTGTGCAGCTAAAGATTCAGGGACGAATCTATGTAAGGAAGGGGGGAATTATACGAGTCCCAAGGCCCAATTTCAGACCCATGAATGTGATGGGTTCACACTACCTAAAGGCCCAATAGTAATGTCAAAGGCCAAGAAAACTGAACCAAAACTTGATCAAAGACAAGATTTGAGGATGAATCTTTTCGAGGAAAGGGGGAATGATACATACACGGATGGGGTGAAATTTATTAAATTTCATTCATCGAAACTGCCAATTTTCAAGTTAGGGAACTTAGTAGACTTGCAATGACATTGTCGATGGGATTCAGGCATTTCTAGGTTAAGATGTCTCATGGTGTTCGAAGATATATCTCTTATCTTTAAAACACACTTTAAAACACTCGATTTCGAGTCTGGGAGCTCAAGTTATGATCGTTTTAGTGAATACTACGGAAGCAAAATTTTTGGATAGGATTATGACAGGAATTACGAGTTTTGGGCTTTTAATTCGAGTTTAAATCATATTGGGTTTGGGTTTTATGCTTAAATTTTATTATATATGAGCCCAATATTGAATTTATTAACTCTTATTATTTTATTATTTTTTATTACAAATTTTTATAATTATTAAGTATTTTAAGTAATTTAGGAGTTTTATGTTAACAAGAAAGTTTTGTTTAAAACTACTTCTTATTTAGATTAATTAGAGTTTTAGTATACTTTAGAGTTTTATTTGAATGTACTTAGCTAGCATGTATAAAGGCTTCTTCATTGTTTATTCGACACACAATTGTTTTCATTAATAAACTTTTCAACTCTAGGAGTTTGTTTCTTATGCAAGATTTATTTCTTGTGATTTTTAGAAGTAGTTTTCTTCTCGATTTTCTTCAAGGAGTCGTGGGAATTCATTCTTCACCCTTCAATTTTCCAAGGGTTATTTCTTGGAGGGTTGCTTAGAGCCATTAATTAAGTTTGTTGAGATTTATATCTCAAAGGTTTTAATTGGACATTTATCCTTCTATCCATCATATCCATCGATTTACTCATCCATCTTCCACTTTGTTATTTTTAATTTCTATTTCTTATTTATTTATGATTTTTATTTGTTTTTATTCTCAAATTTATTCTTTTGCTATTTTAAATTTCTTTATTATTAAATTTCTTTATTTCTTTTTAAAGATCATATCCAAATATTTCATTTTTGAGTCAAACAACTTGATCCTTGACCTGCTTTCGCTCATTCCTTATCACACTAGGTACCCTTCACAGTATTTCTATGGTGGTCAGGTTTCTCGCCTTTTCCTGTCACGAGCCAACTTATAATTCATTAATTGAGATGGTGAGGGTACTTGTGAGTTGGATGAAGTCCTAAACTAATCAGAAACAACTTCGGTCTCATGAGAGCCAAAATTTTGTCACGTCATCGTGACATCATGTGTTTCTTTGTCGGGATGACGTCCCTATTTGTCATGACATTATGACGTCTTGATCCCTCTCATTGCGGTGTCACTTATTGTTTCTTGTTTTGACTCCACCTTGTTTGAGACACTCTGATTTGTTGTGTCTTTAAATTTAGGCGACCCCCTTTCTGAGCCAATCATGGTAAATTCATCGAATGTAACATCTCTAGTAACAATTATTTTATTGGTTTTCAGGTACCACAACTTAAAACCTTTTTTACCGACAGATAATTCCAAAAATATGCATTTCACGACCCTTGGTTCAAGCTTTCCCTAGCAAACCTTTGCATAAGCAGGACAACCACAAATTCCAAGGTTAGAATAATTGGGAGAATTACCTGATCATATCTCCTCTGTGACTTTACCATTTAATGCTCGATGGGGAGATCGGTTCACCAAGTGATTTTCCAAGTTTATAGCTTCAGCCCAAAATTCCTTCGCTAAGCCTGCATTAGAAAGCATACATTAGGCTTTTTCGAGCAAGGTTCTGTTCATCCTTTTAGCAACTCCATTCTGTTGCGAAGTACTTACAATGGTGCAATATCTCTCTATTCCTTCCCATTTGCAGTAATCATTAAACTCCGATGAACAAAATTCACGACTATTTTCCATTCTTAATCGCTTCACTAACTTTTTGGTTTGTTTCTCTAACAGCGTTTTCCACCCCATAAATTGGAATGGATATAGTCAAGAGTCCCTTTTATTTTGTGTATCGCGAAATAAAAAATTACTCGTGTCTGTTTCCCATAAGTGTAGTGCTCGCAAAAACATAACTTTCCAACTTTAGCGTCTTTAAAAAGACCTCTTTTACACAATGTTGTCATAACTTTCTCTCTCATATGACCAAGTCGTATGTGCTATAGTTTGGTTGATTCGGGATATATAGAGAAAAATCATGTTGCATCATCGCGATGTCATGGTGGTCCTCATCATAATATGATAACGGTTTCAACTCTTTTCAGTGATTGCAGCCACACCAATTACCGTTAACCCCTGCAGAACGTAAAGGCTGCCCTTTTTCTATCCTCTCATCACAACAAGAGCTCCACAAGAAACTTTTAAACTGTTTGACTCGATAATAATCCTGCAACTATTAGAGTCCAAAATTCCCTTTGAGATGATATTTTTCTTTAAGTTAGGTACATACTTGACATCTAATAGTGTCCAAATAATTTCACCGTGCATCCTGATTTGTACTGTTCCTATTCCGGTTATCTTACATGAAGAAATTTTTCCCCATCAACACAACTCCACCTTCAATAGAACTATACATGGAAAACCAGTCCTTGTTGGGAAACATGTGATAAGAGCATCCTGAATCTAGGATCCATTCAAAAGTAAGCTTGGAACTTTTGCTCGTCAATACTAACAAGAAATAATCACCTCTTTCTTCAGCTACACTAGCATCAACAACTTTTGCTTTTTGCTTACCTTTCTTATCATTTTCGACATCCCTTTTTATTTTTATTTTGAAGTTTGTAACATCCTGATTTAGTGTGTCCCATATTCTTGCAATAGCCATATTATTTGTCTCAGTTTCTAGATTTTGATCTTACCCTAGACCTGCTTCAATTTGATCTTTTGGATTATTGCCTGGCCCTTGCAGCAAGAATTGAGGCTTGCCCATCTGACTTCTTATTTGGGCCTAAATCATTATCAAGTTTATCTTTTCTAAGTAGATTTCCCTTCACATCCTCGAACAAGAGATTATCTCTCCCATAAATCAGGGTTTCCCTGAACATTTTGTAAGAAGGGATAAAGAACATAACAACAACATAGTCTGATCCTCGTCACTAATATCTGTTTCGAGATTCTTTAGGTCATTTAGAAGGGTAACAAACTCACTAATATGAGTTCTAATGGACTCACCTTTGGCCATCCTGAACGTGTATAAACGTTGTTTTAAAACAAACTTGTGGGCTAGACATTTTGTCATATATAAGGCTTTTAGTTTTTTCATAGTGCAGATGTTGTTTTCTCCATCAAAACCTCCTGTAACACATTATTTGTGAGGTATATTTGAATTGCAGATAGAAATATTTTAGCAAGCTCTTCCCATTCTTACTGATCCATATCTTTGGGCTTCTTCCCTATAGCTGTAATACCCCCTACCCGTATTCGTCTCTAGAATAGAGTACGAGGCATTACTAGATTTTACCGAATAAATTTTTTGTTATTACGAGTTAAATACTATTCATTTATTGAAACATGTCATGACGTCCCTTGGATGGGCCTCCGAAGCCCAAAACATACATCAGGACCAAACTGAGATTAAATCAAAACCATAAGAAATTTTTAGCAAAATCTCAAAGTTTTGTTTTTCTTTTTTGAGCTCAATATAACCCCTTTATAAATATCTAATCTTCCCTGCAATTTTAAACTGAGACCAATCCAACACAACCAATCCATTTCAACATATTTTCAAGATAGATTTAACGTATTCATAAGATAACCTCATCACATACCAAAACCAAAATTTGTTAGCCATACCAATGGCTAACCATACATTCATTTCACATTAACATTTACTTTACTAGCTTATACATGCCATTGATTTCCAAAATAAAGTTTCTTTATATACCGAGATCTTGAGGTTGATAGTGTGATACGTCTCTGACCAAATCCGACCTCGGAGCTCTTAACACTACAAAACAGGGGAAAATGAAACAGGGTAAGCACAAAGTGCTTAGTAAGTTCATGTAACAAGAATTATACTTACCTAATATTTTCAATACAATGCAATAAACATTCATACACCCATTCAATACATTATTCCCCTATCATGCACAAACTCAACATTCAAATTAGTCCAATAATTTCCATGTATCAATAATATATACCATGATTTCCATTCCCTTGTTATTTTTCCATATTTATCCCGTTGAACTACTTGGAATTTCGATGGATTTTCAAGGGTACACCTAAGTGTACAGATCCGGGTCCATCAATTCACATTCATGTGCGCACATTTCCATTTCAGAGAGCACACTCCCGCGAACCTCATCCTTATAGCGGGATTACCAGTCCAGGCTAAATCCCCTGTAATAAAAACTCATAGAGTATTGTCGGGATTACCAGTCTAGGCTAAATCCCCTGCAATGACAATTACTCTAATGAGCTTGGATCTGAATTACCAGTCTAGGCTAAATTCATACCCTAATTTGGATTACCCGTCCGGGCTAAATCCATTTTCCACATATTCTTCGGGAGGGCTATATCAGGATAGGATCACCCATCCGAGCTAGATCCTATTTACAGTCAATTCCTTTTCAAAGATCCATTGAATTATGATTTCATTCAACCGAGATTCCTTCCCTTTTTTATCAAATATATCAATGTTTCATCAATTTTCATACAATGAACATTCAAATCATATTTACATCAATAACAAACATTTCAAGCATTTAAGAATATAATTCAAGTTACACGAACTTACCTCAATACTTGTTCGTAAACAAAAATATACTAATCTTGAACTTTTTCTTTTCCTCGATCTAGCTTCGTATTTGAATTTTTTGGATCTAAATAAATAAATTTAATCATTAATCTAATACATTTCATGTTCATATGTAACATTCTATATAATTCCATTATTATTTATAGTGCATTCAAAGCTGTCTTATTGAGTCATAGTCACTAAATTATTTATATCTTGAGCTACGAAACTCCAAATTAAGATCCACTAATTTTACATAAAACTATACTCATATATCTTCTTATCTTAAAATTTTAAAAAATTTTGGTTTAGCCAATAATTACAGTTTATTCTTTAAATTTTCCCCTATTTCACTGTTTGACAGTTCCGACCCCTCTTCACTAAAAATTAATTATCTCATTGTATAGAATTTGGATGATGTTCTCATTTGTTTCTTTTGAAAATAGACTCATTAAGGATTTTAAACATAGAAATTTAAGCCCATAATTATTTCTCTCCAATTTTTTATGATTTTCCAAAGTCAGAATAGGGGAACCCAAATTCATTCTGACATTGTCTTGCAAAATCTATTATATCTCATTATTTACAATTCCATTGCTTACATCGTTTCTTTTATAAGAAAATAGACTCAATAAGATTTAATTTTATATTTTATTCATCCTTTAATTAGATCTCTAAAATTTTTCGTGATTTTTCAAAGTTAGACTACTGCTGCTGTCCAAAACTGTTTTAGTGCATGATGTTAATTACCATTTTCCCCTAGGCTTTCAATAAATGATAATTTCATCCCTGCTCAATTAACCTCTCAATTGAGCTGATTTTTCTCAATTAACACTTTATTCTATCACTTTAAACTACCTTATAACCTTTGGAAATCAGAATTTTAGCACTAGACTTTAATTCCAAACTTTTTCACAATTAGGTCCTACAAATTAATTTCTATTGAAATTACGTAATAAAATCATCTCATAAACAAATTAAAGCTTCAATTTCATTCTATTTCATCATAAAATTCCAGCACATATTCATATAAACTTTCAATTTCATTCATAAAATCAAAAACTAATGAATTTAGTAATAGGACCTAGTTGTAAAAGTCTTAGAAACACAAAAATTACAAGAAAAAGGCAAGGATTAACTCACTTGGTGCAAAAATTATGAAGTACCAGCTTGAAAAAGCCCCTAGGATGTTTTTTGGTTGATGATAATGAAGAAAATATGAAGAGAATTCTAGATATTCCAATTTGGTCTCATTTTTATGTTAGTAAAATTTGCTATTTTCCCATTTTACTCTTATTTCACTAATTCTCCTGATTTTTCTCAGCTTATGCCGCCCAAAATATCTCATTTTGGCTTATTTACAATTTATGTCCCTCCTCATTTAATAATTGAGCTATTTAATCCTTCTAGTAACTTTTACACCTTTTTCAATTTAGTTCTTTTCACTTAATTGACTACCCAAACATTAAAATTTTCTAACGAAATTTTAATACCATATTACTGACATTTCATAAATATTTATAAAAATATTTTTGACTCGGTTTTATGAGATCGAGGTCTCGATACCTTGTTTTTACCCAATTTCTTCAATAATTTCTTTTTCTAACTAACCACTAAATCGGTAAAATTCTTCTATCTATATTTTCATACGATTTTCCTATCATATCAATATTCATGCAAAAATATTAAAATAAATTTATCATTAAATAAGATTTGTGGCTACGAAACCACTGTTCCGATAACATTGAATTTAGGCCATTACAATAGCGACCTTTTTCAAACTGTTCTGAACCAGTATTGTCGTCATCTGAACTTGCCACAGACTAAAATTTGTAATTCCATCGAACTTCTCAATATCAAACATTGTCATTTCCATATCTGAATGAGTAGAATGCGGAATTAAACCAAGCTTTGATAGCAGTTTGTTGGGGATAAACCCGTGTATGCAACAAACAAGAATAGTAAAGAAGAAATTGAAAAGATAGAACACACAAATTTACATGGAAAAACTTCTCAAAGAGGATAATAAACCATGAGAAAAAAGAGATTTCACTAATATAAAATAAGTACAAAGATGGAGAGAATTAAAGAAAGGAAAACCCAAAACCCAAAAAAAAAACCCTTCAAACTTAAAAAACACAGAATTCTCTCAATCTGTATATTTTATGTACTTTAAACCTAGAGTAAATAAGGCATATTTATAGGTTGAAATTCATAGCTTTTATGACTAGAATATCCCTAGGTTAATTAAAGAGATTTAACCAATGAAGCAAACCGTTTGGAACTAGTAAAAAATTGAAAATCGAGATAAAAAAATAACAGTTGAAGTTTTAATTATTTATTTAACTATTTTTGGATCGACGATTGAATAAATTGAACCGAGAACCAATACTTGGAATAATTCAACCATTGGTTTGAGTTTTAAAACATTAAGGTAAGGTAAAAATATTAAAGTGCAATCATTAATTAGTGTCTCACAGGTAAAAGTACCATTGAGGCTCTTGTACTAGGAAGTAAATTATATTTCCCCCATCTACTTAAAAACTAGGTAAATTAGCCCCCCGTGCATTAGGAAATAGTGCAAATTAGCCATTACGTTAAAAATTACATCTATATGTGCTATGAAGTGATGATTTGGTTTTTCTCAATTTTTTATGTAAGTGACCTAGAATTAAGGGATGAGTAGAATTAGATAAAAGGAAAAATTAGTCAATTTGCATTTTACCACTTCTACTTAAAAATGACAAATTAGTCTTTGTACATTAAATTAAAGAGCAAATCTATTCTTCTAATAAAAATTACATCTACTTTTACTGTTAAATGTTGATGTGGCTGATAGAGGACCCAAATACTAACATGTGACATGCCACATGTACTTCATGCTAACATAACAATAGTTAAAAAAAATAAAAAATATCAAAAATAAATATTTTTAAAAAAAAACCACATCTAGAATAAACTTGGGCAAATTGTTGTCTTGGTTCATTTCATCTTAGACATGGTTTTTCAAAAAATTATAAAAAAAAAACATAACAAATTATTTAAAAACTATTAAGAACTATAAAAAGTTTTAGAAAAAGTTCTAAAATTATTAAAAACAAAGTCTAAAATAATCTTAGACAAATGGTTGTCCACGCTCGAATAAACCTGAACAATTATTTGTCTAGGTTCATTCTAAAGTAGTTTCTTAAATAATTATAAAATATATATAATTATTTAAAATTATTAAGAATTATAAGAAATTTGAAATAATAATTAAAATTTTTAACATATATATACACATAGACTTATATAGCATGTTTAAAGAATTCAAATTTACCCATATATACGCATATGTATCTTTTTGATTCAGTTGATATTTTTAGTTAATTAAGTTGATAAGTCATATTTTATTAATTTCTTATAATTCTTAATAGATGTTAAATAATTTTCTATAATCATGTACAATTATTTAATAAACATGACCATAGGTCATTTGTTGTAACACCCCAAACTCGGCCTAAACGTTATAGCTAGATTTAGAGGTGTTACCATAAAATGGTTGAAAATCTAGATTTCATATATTTTGAAAACATCATAAACTCTTATAAAATGAAAACTCAATTTATTTGAAAAACATATCTTACTTAGTTGTTGTGTTTAAAAAGTTGTTTATTTATGTTTTCTGAAAACGTATAACTTTGCAGTGGAAATTGTTAGAAAGTTAAACTTTAGAAAACACTGTTTGTTGTTTGAAATCCATTATTTTTGTAGAAAAGTGATTATTGTCGATAAAACTTTTAAACAATATTATGCAAAATACGAAAATAGAGTCCAAAACCCAAAACAATCCAAAATGTCCAGACAGTCCAAAATTTACAAAACTCTCAAACTCAAATTTAAATAAACCAAATTTACGAAAATGTGGTTATAACCGAGCTCCGTTGCACTGACTTACTTAAGTCTAAGGATTACTTGCAAGTAAGTGACAAATAAAAAGTGATTTTTCATAACTCAGTGTGTAACTTTAAACCAAACAAAATTACATATTTAATTTCATATTTATATCATAGTAGAGCAAATACAGAACGTATATCTTGTATAGAATCAGATTTAGATACAAATTTACAATCTTACCCCCATCCTTACTTTGTAGACCACTTAGTGTCGATATGAAACTTTTCAGAATGTTTACAGCTAAGCTACTTGTTTATTAGGCAGTTTATCGCCATTTACAGAAATACTTGTGGTTGTGCCACCAAATATGGTATGTTATTACAACTGCCCACACTTCCTCCATAACACAAATCACATCCTAGCTACAAATGCAAAACTAATAGATATCAAATATACTTATGATATACATGCTTATCATGACAGATACAGACATACACAACATTTTTCAGATTATAGATAACATATCACGGATTTTACTCATCATAAATCATATTAAACATACATACATACATATATCTTATCTTACACTATCAGATAGTCAGATTTCATGTTGTGCAGCTTATTTAATCATATATCGGCCTTACGGAAGGCCTATATTTGATTCAGACATAACTACAGTGTGACAGCCCTAAATTGACCCTAGTCGGGAAGTGGTTTCGGGACCACAAAACCGAGTTATGAAAATAATTAATTGTTATATTCTATGCTTATTATGTGTGTACATGCATATGTGGAAATTTCATTCCCTAATTTTGCCAATTGTATGAGGAATTATTAAATAGGGATCAACATGAGACATGGTGAAATATGATAGGCTAATTTTAAAGGGGCTTATTAGTGCATGTCAACACAAAGGTGGACTTGCATGTCAAATTTGCCCAATTCCCTTATAGTGGCCGGCCAAGATGGATTGATGATGGGCAATTTATTTGTTGAATTAGATATTATAATAGGAAATTGGGTTATTGGAGACATAATGAATAATAGGAAGAATGGGAAGAAAACAAAGTCTTAACTTTGTTCTTCTTAGCCGAACCAAAAGGGAGAGAAAGGGGAGCAAACATTCGGCCATTGAAACCTAAGGAAGGTTAGTAAATCAAGTTAGATTTTTTTTAAATTCTAGTTTGTTTTAGGTTACTCATCATGCTACTTACTTAGCCCATGCCAAAACTTTGAATTTGGATGGTTGAATTGAACATTCGGTTATGGTAGATAAGGAAGGAATTTGATTTTTATCTTTAAGTTTTGATGAAGAAATTGTTGATGAAAGAAGTTGATCTTGTTAAAAACTATAATTTCTAATACTCATATGTGTAATAGCCGAACCTAGACTTTGCTTAATGTCTTGAGCAAATGCCGATTGGGTGTTTTGAAATGGATAAATTAGGTGCTTGATTTCCTAAAGGTTCGGCATAGTACATGATATTTTTGTTAGTATGCTTTCGAAGAATTTGAGTAGTGTTATGTATAAGTAAGATTATTACGTACGGTCTTGGCGGTATATATGTACAATTGATCTATTTAGCTAATAATATCTAGGGTGATAAATAATTAAATAATATGTATACAAAGAATGTGTGAAAGAGTGAATTGCCAATAATCTCTTTAGGACAGCAGCAGTAAAGTGATTTTGGAAAAATCACTATAAATTGTGGGAGTTGAGTTAGAAGCTGAGTGAATTATGTCATTAAAGCTTGAAGAGTCTATTTTCTTACAAAAGAAACTATAAAAACAAAAGAGTTACCGATCTTGAGATATTTGAAGTATTGTGGGGCTGAGTCAAAATGACTGCTGGATTCCCTGTTCTGTTTTTAGAAAATCATTATAAATTGTACAAAAATGATTATAAGATAAAATTTATATGCTTAGACTCCTTAATGAGTCTAGTTTCAAATGAGATTAAATACAACACATTTGGAATTCTGTAAAGTGAGAAATTGGATTCGTAGTGAAGAGTGGTCAGAATAGTCAAACAGTGAAATAGGGGAAACTTTAAGAAAAATCTGGTATTGATTGGCCAAGCCTAAAATTCTGAAAATTTTATGGATGGAAGATATACGAGTCTATATTCAGGGAAAATTAACGGCAAGTGATTTGGAGTTTAGTAGCTCCAGTTATAAGTAATTTAGTAACTACTGCTCAGGAAAACAGCTCGTAGTGAATATGTGATTTTGTTGTAAACATTAATGAAAGTTTGCCGATGAATTATTTATTGATTATTATAAAGCTTACTATAATCTATGTGTGTGAAAGTCGGATCAATATATATATATTATTCTGAAAGTAATACTTGAATAGTCGATTAATGACTATTTTAAATTTTGTTGAACTTAAGCTCAAGAGCAAAGGGGAATTAGATCCGATAAAGGGAAGGAAAAAGTAATTGAATAGCCGTTGAAGTCGTCCGACGACATTTGAGGTAAGTCTTCGAGTAATGACCCTACTTGAATTATATTGAAATGAATAGTCATACTATGACGGATAGTCGAATGTGCTTAGAGACTATGTTATAAAGCCAATTGAAATTATGCTCTTTGTGTGCGGCTACTGAGCCGAAATTTGAAAGGTTTAATAAATGTTTTGTGTTTGAGCCTTAGTAACGAAGAAATGATATGGATGTGTTATGATTATTGATATATGTGTGCATGAGCATTGGAATATATCCGGGCTAAGACCCGAAGGCAATTATGCGAGTTAATATATCCGGGCTAAGACCCGAAGGCAATTATGCGAGTTGATATATCCGGGCTAAGACCCGAAGGCAATTATGCGAGTTAATATGTCCGGGCTATGACCCGAAGGCAATTATGCGAGTTAATATATCCGGGCTAAGACCCGAAGGCAATTATGCGAGTTGATATATCCGGGCTAAGACCCGAAGGCAATTATGCGAGTTAATATGTCCGGGCTATGACCCGAAGGCAATTATGCGAGTTAATATATCCGGGCTAAGACCCGAAGGCAATTATGCGAGTTGATATATCCGGGCTAAGACCCGAAGGCAATTATGCAAGTTAATATGTCCGGGCTATGACCCGAAGGCAATTATGCGAGACGATATATCCGGGCTAAGACCCGAAGGCAATTATGCAAGTTGATATGTCCGGGTTAAGACCCGAAGGCAAATGTGTTTGCGGTTGTATTCGGTTAAATACCGAAGAAACTTGGGTTTGAATGTGAGCGTTTTGTGCTGTAATTAATTCAATAAATATGCTCGACCAACCCGAACGATAAGGTATGTTGCATGTGCATTGGAAAAGTCGATTCGTTTTAAATAGTATTCGTGCGATCGGCTAACGAATTTTCGGCTTTTAGAAAGGTTGATACCTTGTGTATATATGTTGATGAAGTGTGAAGTAAGTAGGATTATGAGAATGTGTGTAAATAAAATGACTTAGTTAGCTATGTGAATGTAATACTGTAGTCAAAGCCGATTTCATTACTTGAGACTTACTAAGCTTAAAATGCTTACCCGGTTGCTTTGGCTCTCTGTTTTATAGATTTTGTTCGTTAGCTATCGGATTCGGGATCAGCGAAGTCGAAGTCATCTACACTATCAAGCTCTTTTGGTACTCTTTTAGTTGAACTCTGGATATGGCATGTATAGGACTACCCCCTGTTGTTTAAGTTCTTTTGTGATGTATGTGTGTAAAGCCATGCGAAAATGGCTTGTAGATGTGGAATATGGCATTAGACCATTTGTGTTTATGTATGTATATATATGGTTTCACGATGTGACTATGGATTGAAATGGAAGTGTTGGGCTAATGATCAGCCATTGGAATGGCTAAATATGATCACATGTGGACCTATGTATGGCAAAACCCTAGTTGGTCCATGGTAACCACAAAATAGGTAAAGTTTACCTTGAGAACAGATTTTGACAGCAACAGTGGTGTAGAATTGAAAAATCACATAAATTCGTAGGAGTGGAATTAAATAGTGAATAAATTATGTAATCGAACCTTGATGAATCTACTTTCATATGGAAGTAACGAAAAAATTATAGGAACAGTACAGAAAGAGATATTCGGGTTCTTGTGGAACAGGGCCAGAACAGTTTCTGGATTCACTGTTCCGCCTTTGGAAATTCACTATAAATTGACCAGAGATAATTAGGGGTCATACCATATATGTATGGATTCCTCTCTGAGTCTAGTTTCCATAGAAACAAACGGCATTAGTATTGAAGCCCTGTTCAGAGAGATATCCCAGTCGTAATGGGAAAAGGTCAGTGTAGTCGACCCCTGTAACATGAGAGACTTTGACTAATAAACTGTACTAATTGGCACGACCAAAAATTCTAGAAAAAAATATATAGGTGGGGACATGAGTCTAGTTTCAGGGAAAAATCACAAAACTGACTTTCGAGTTGTGAAACTCAAGATATGATTTTTGAAGCGACTAGTACTCAGACTGGGCAGTGTCTGGAAAAATTTTTAAAAGTCTGTCAACACCTCGTATTCGACTCCGGTGACGGTCTCGGGTTCGGGGTGTTACATACAGCCTTAAGGAAAAATTCAGGATTTTGGGCCAACATGCCTGTGTGGTCTACACGGGCTAAATAGCCTAGACCGTGTGTCACACACGGCCATGTGGTGTCGACTGTGTAGTTTTTTTGGCTTTCTCCGTTTGCTATTTTTCATATTTTTTGTTACACACCTAACCCGATTCCAATGCCAAACTTCTCACAAGCCGTCCAGAACCTAAAGTCGTCAATTAGTTCACCAAATTAACAATGGTAGCGAATTTATTTAGAGAACAAAATCATTGATTTAACCTAAAATACCAAACGTGCTCACATAAAAAACCCACACAACCAAAACAGCTCCAAATCAGAATTAATTGCTTACCCTTGCACGTGACAGAAGTACTACCTTCATCAACCTGAAGGAATCGCAAAACTAGAGAATCATCCCTCAACTGTTTAACCCGAATCTGATCAATCTGAGTCGGTGTAACTTGCAACTCGTCTAATAGACTCCCATCATCAAACAAACTTAAGCGAGCAAACATCGCCCTCAAATCAAACATTGCTTTACGACTAAGAGAATTAGCCATCACATTGGCCTTACTAGAATGATACTCAATCATGTAGTCGTAGTCCTTAAGCAACTCGATCCATCTACGCTACCTAAGGTTCAACTCCTTTTGAGTAAGGGGGTACTTGAGACTCTTGTGATAGGTGTAAATGGTACACCTCTCACCATACAAATAATGCCTCTAAATCTTTAAGGCGAAGACAATCGCATCCAACTCAAGATTGTGCACGAGGTAGTTTCTTTCGTGTAATTTAAGCTGTTGGGATGCATAAGCCACTACGTTACCATCTTGCATCAGAACACAATCCAATCGAACATGTGATGTGTCATTATAAACCACAAACTCTTTGCCAGATTCAATTTATATCAAAACGGGAACCTGAGTCAAAACAGATATGAGCTTCTCAAAGCTTGATTGTTGCTCATCAGTCTAGATAAATGGTGCATTCTTACACAACAACTTAGTCAGAGGAGCTGCGATAAGCGAAAATCTTTCAACAAATCTCTAATAATGACCTGCTAACCCAAGGAAACTGCGGATCTTAGACACATTTCTAGATTGTTTCCACTCAAGCACAGCCTCGATTTTCTTAGGATCAACTCGGATCCCTTTGGTAGAAACTACATAATCTAGAAAAGTTACCTCCCTTAACCAAAATTTGCACTTACTCAACTTAGTGTAGAAATTCTTCTCCCAGAATACCTGCGGAACTACTCTAAGATGCTCATCACAATCATCCTTAGTCTTAGAGTATACCAGAATATCATTGATGAAAACCACGATGAACTGATCCAGATACAACTGAAAGACCCGATTCATAAGGTCTATGAGTGCAGTCAGAGCATTTGTTAAACCGATAGGCATGACTAGGAACTCGCAATGACCATAATGAGTCCTAATAGCGGTCTTATGAACATCAACCTGTTTAAACTTAAGTTGATTGTACCCATAATGGATATCTATCTTAGAAAAGATAGAGGCCCCACGAAACTAATCAAACAAGTCGTCAATCTTTGAAAGTAGGTACTTATTCTTTACCGTCAATTTATTCAGCTGACGATAATCCACACAAATCCTCATAGTTTTATCTTTCTTCTTTATGAACAAAACTGGTGCTCCCCATGGGGACACATTAGGCCGAATAAAACCTTGATCAATAAGTTTCTAAAGTTGAGCCTTTAATTCCATAAACTCCTTCGGGGCCATACGATAGGGAGCAATGGACACCAGAGCTGTACTCAGTAGAATCTCGATACCAAACTCAACCTCCTTGTTCAGAGGCAACTCTGTCAACTCCCTAAGAAAAACCTTCGAAAACTCCTTAACCGTCCGAATATCCCCAACAGATGAATCCACAAAAACTAAATCACACACATAGGCCAGAAATGCCTCACTTCCTTTATGAACCAAGTTTTTGGCCATAAGAGCGGAGATCACATTGGAGAGGTAATCCCGACGCTCATCGACCAAAACCACTTCCACACCCCCCTCAGATCTCAGAACTTCCCTTTTTCTAACACAATCGAAGTTGACCCGATGCTTCATGAGCCAGTTTATTCCCAGAATTAAATCAAATTCACCTAATGGTAATTCCCTCAGATTAGTTGGAAATACAACCCCTTGTATATCCAATGGTACTCTCATATAAATCCTATCAACCCAAATAAACTGACCAAGTGGACTGATCACATTAACCTCACCAGAAGTGCTCTTAACAAAAATACCCAAGTTCACAGAAGCAGAACTAGCTATGTAAGAACGTGTTGATCCTATGTCTATTAAAGAAAAATATGGAGCAGTATTAATGAAAAACATACTAGCTATAACGTCTGTGACATCTCTGTCCTCACGGTGCCTAGCCCCATATACCATTGCAGACTACCTACCCTCAGTCTAATTAACACCTCTACCCAGTGCTCTCTAACCTCTACCTAAACCGTTACCACCCTTGGCCAGACCACAGCCTCTAGGCGATTGCTAAATTACCCACTGAGGCTGAACTAAACTCAGAGCTGGAGCTTACACCTGATCAAAACACTATGGACAATCCTTGATACGATGTTCCATCAACCCACATCATAAGCAAGCACCCAACCTCCTCCAATATTCTCCAGGATGACACATGCCACAATCTCTACATGACTGAACCACAATAAGAGCAACATAAGCCTCAACCCTCGGAGGCCTATCAAATCTGGCTCATTTTTTAGGCTGTTGAATAGAACTAGAGGGCTCTGAATCACTCTTATTCTTACCTCTCTCATGGTCCCTATTTTTGTGCTCAGTGTGCTTAACCTCCTCAATAATTCTCGCATTGTCCACCAAGACGAAAAAACCCGGTCCCTCTATGGAGCTATTAGAACCTTGAGGTCATACCTCAACCCTTCCTCGGAGCGAATACATTTATCACAATCATTCGACACCAGCCCAAGAGCATATCTACTTAGTCTCAGAAATTTGGCCTCATACTCGACCATAGTCCTATTTCCCTGAGTAAGGCTCATAAACTTGCATCTACGGGCATTCACATAACTCGCCCCCACATATTTGCTCTGGAAGGCATTCTGAAAATGATCTTACAAAATCTGATTCGATTGACTACCCTTATCAACCGTCAACCACCACTGATATGTCTCGTCGTGAAGCAAAGATACTGCACCCTTCAATTTATGCCCGGGGGTGCAGTCAATATCATTCATGATACTCTCTGTGGCCTCCAACCAATATTTAGCCATAGTCGGGGGGACACCAGTGACACCCCTAAACAATTTAGCACCATTGGACTAGACTTGTTTAGTTATTGACCCTCGGCTCTCAAATCCAAAATAGGGCCTAGCAACCTTCTTCAAAACCTTCAACATAGCTTGGGACAATACGTCATCCCTAATCGTCTGAGTCTGAAACCAGGTATCAGCAGTAGGTGTACCCAGCGTCTCACTTGTATCCAAATTGGGTATGCTACCCATCGAGGATGGCTCAGCCCATGCCTCTCTTCGGCCCCCGTCGCACTCACAGTTACTGCGTCCATGAGTTTCACGTGCACTCATAATTTGTTTATCTACACTACAAAGTTTTATGCATTAGTTCTGATGTTTATTAACATATATTTTATGCTCAAAAAGTTATTAGAAGAATTTACAGACTTGCTAATGTCTAGCTATCACAGAAGAATTCTAATCGTTTTAGAGTTTTTTCTAAACTAAAAGTTTATCTAAGTTAGAAGTACTTACAAGATCGGTGCTTGAAACTTGATAATTTATAGACATATTTTTTAGTTTAAAACAAAAATAGGTTTTGTTCGAAATATCGTTTTCACAAGATTTTGAACCCAAAATTTCACAGCCCAAGTTTTGCAACCTAGCTCTAATACCACTAAATGTAACACCACAAACTCGGCCTAAACATTATAGCCAGATTTGGAGGTGTTACTGTAAAATGGTTGAAAATCTAGATTTCGCATATTTTGAAAACATCATAAACTTTTATCAAATGAAAACCTGATTTATTTGAAAACATATCTTACATAGTTGTTTTATTGAAAATGTTGTTTATTTATGTTTTCTGAAAACATATAACTTTACAGCGGAAATTCTTAGAAAGTTAAACTTTGGAAAGCACTATTTGTTGTCTGAAATCTATTATTTTTGTAGAAAATTGATTATTGTCGATAAAACGTTTAAATAATATCATGCAAAATACGAAAATTGAGTACAAAACCCAAAACAATCCAAAATGTCTAGAAAGTCCAAATTTTACAAAACTCTCAAACCCAAATTTAAATAAATCAAATTTACGAAAATATAGTTATAACCAAGATCTCGTCACACCGACCTGTTGGAAAAACGGGTTTGGAAAACATAGCAAAAAATAAATTTAGGGAAAAATCAAAGTTTTAAATTTTTTTTCAAAACAAGATCTTAGTTATGATATCTAAAGTAATAAACACTTAACCAAAATTGTACCTTTTCGATTCTTCTAAGATGAGCGCTTCGACTGAGTAGCCTTCTCCTCTATCCTCAAGCTCACGTCTGCCGAGTGTAGGCTCACTTTGATTCAAAAAATTTTTGACAAAAATTACTAATGGGGTAATTTTGCAATTTCTCTAAACTTTTGGGTCAAGTTGTTAATCAGAAAAATATTTCTAGATATTTTTTGGAATAATCTCTTTAGAGAATTTTCTCTTTATAACTTTCTATTGAATTCAAGTGTGTGTAAATAATGACCCAAGGCTCTCTTTGTATAGGGAGATTTTAGAGAGGTCAACTATGATTAAACTTAATTACTTTAATATTAATTTAATATAATATTTATGTTGATAAATATTAGATTAAATTTAATATTAAATCTTATTAAAATAATATAATATTTATAGATAAACATTAAATTAAATTTAATATTAAGATAATCACTTTAATATTAAATTAATAGAATACTATTAAGATAAGTATTAAATTTAATTTAATATTAAACTATTAAACTATTATTAGTTTTGGAATAATAAATCTAAAATCAATTTCTCCGGTAGAATTCCAGTAGGAGTGTAACTCTTCCACCGCTCAACTATCGGTAACCAATCAACGCTGGCCACATAGATGCTGTCGTCAGAGCCACGAACACCATCGTGTCTGGTGGTGCAGGTGTGACACCCTTACGGCACAACGAGCCAGTTCTACTGTTGCCAGTTTAACTGTTGTCATTTTGGTCTGGGTTAGTGATGACCCGACCTGTTTGATCTAGCCACTAGTTAGACCATCGGCCCGGTTTCACATACTAGGCCCGGTTCGATCAGTTTTTGGGTCTTGGTCTCGATTTTGGGCTTCTAGGCCCAATTTATGATCTCAGATCAAAATTTCAAGTTTAATTACCCATTGTGTCAATTGTCTAACTTGAAAATTAACTTTCAAAAATATCATATTAATTTTAATTGATTTGATTAAGTTAATTTTACTTGATCAAAATTAATTTTTCCAAAAATCACTTAGATTTTCCAAATTAATTTTAAAAGAAAATTCTTCAATCAAATTCTCTAGTTGAATAATTATTATGACCACCTAATTTATTTCCACATCGAATAAATCAACTTGATTAAATTATTCCCAAAGTCGTAGAATTTTCTTCTGATTCAAATGCAGTCCGATTGAGCTTTTGTTGAGCTAGTGGAGGGACCAATCAGACATATACAATTAGGCTCTAATGATTGCAATTATGCCCAGAAGCATCGTTCCGATAATTTACAATTACTTAATCATGGAGTCAGTTCACAAGAAGTACCATGATTTAAAACTCCTAATTGTATACCCTTTACGAAAGTAATTCATCCAATTACTTTTTTCCAATTACCTCGTCATGTGTGTGTCACCCACATATGATATCCTTGATTCCTTTGAGTTAAATCCGTTCACACAATACAATCCTATTTTATCCCATTGTCACTATTGTGTTTTCTTAATGATTAATGTGACCACTGTTAACAAATGACTATGATAAATTGCTCTTAGCTTTTGACTTCTTAGCCTTCTTCCTATCCACACGAGGTGGAACCAAAGACGTAGTCGATTTCTTCTTTCCTTTACCTTTTTGTTTCTCCTTAGAGGACGAGGGGCCCACAGCTAAGTTTTCCTCAGGTTTCTCCTGAATCGACTTACCACCATTCAGCATCAACTTATAGGATTGTAATTCCTTCATGAGCTGAGTCAAGGTAAGTGCCTTGTTCCTTAAGTTATAAGCGGCCCAAAAACCAACAAACTCTTTGGTTAAAGGTTTGAACACTATTTCAATTTGAGTGTTCACGTCTAGTTCAACCCCATTATCATCTGCTTTCAGAAAGAATCCCATAAGCTTAAGCATATTTTCTTTGATCGGGATGTTGATTTTCTGTTGGGAATTCATCAAATTTGTAATAACGAATTATTGAGCAAATGCAACATAGCCTCCAAGCAAATCCTCCAAAATTTTCATGATCTCTTTGACAGTACAAAAATTCACATGCTACGTTTTCAAAACACTACTCATGCTCGCTAACATATAACATCGAGCAATCGAATCAGAATCTCTTTAATGATTTCTCGCTTTGGACTGAGCTTTAGGAGGGTACGTTTCATCAAGAACGAATTTTTATTTCTCACAGCTGAGAACTATCAACAAGTTCCATTTCCATTCTTGAAAGTTATCCCCATTTAATTATTCTCAGTAAGAATACTAATAAGAGGAGTAGGATACATATTTGAACTGAAAAAATAAAGATTTCACTAATTACTATATTTGTATTAAGCAAATATTTTTCATTTCAGCAACATATCAAGAACACAGTATGATGCATGCGCATTGTATTAAAACATTGAAAAAAATTTGTTGCTATGATCAGTTCTAACACCCATCAACCACGTTGCCTTAGGGTCTCATGATTAACTAGTACAACATGGATTACATCCAATCAGTTCGTGAATCTTAATTCTTAAGACTCCACACGAACTAACGATCGTTTAACGTTTGACCATCATCTCTAGCTTAAATATTGTTTCTTGGTAAAATATTTAATAATAGATGATCTTGAGTGTGTAACCATTGACTCAACACCCATCATGAACATGTTTTCATTTGTGAGTCATCTTGGGACAATCTCTCTGAAAGTCATGCATGACTAGTTTTCCTTAAAAGAAAATCTCATCTAGTGAACCCACATGACAAATTTTACCTTAGGGTACCTAGCTTGAGACTTTATCATGCCATCACTAGGGACCATCAATGGAGGCCGTAAGTCTTGTTTAAATACCTTCTTCCACTCAATATTTTAAAAACATGCAAGGTTTTTTATCCCATATTTTAAGAATGATCATACAATAATCCTAGTGGAATTTTTACCTAATCTAAATGACATGCTTCCAATATATGAATGACATGCTGTGATAATTTTATAATATTCACATTCAATCGCAATGTAACAATTCATTTTTAGTGAAATCAGAACAGTGGTTTCGGGACCACAAATCTAACGTCAAAATTTTTATTTTAGTAATATTTTATTGTCTACAGTATGATAGTAGTACCATAAAAAAATTTTGTTAAGAAATTTTACCGTTTACATGCTCAATTTGATAAAAAGAACTAAATCACATAAAGTGCAAAAGTGGACTTCTATAGGCTAAAGGCATTAAATAGCTATGGAACCTTAAAGTATGAGTCCTTATGTGGTAATTAGACCATTAATTGAGATGGTGGATGTACAGGGCTTGGCATTATTAAATTGGTAAATAATGACAAATTAAATAAAAATAAAGCAAGTTATCATCTTTTTGTTTCATTCTCAACCAAAAATAAAGGTTCGGAAGCCATTGGAGAAGCTTCAACATTCGACTAGTCCATTTCTAAGTGAATGGTATGTATTTTAGTCCCGTTTTTAATGATTTATATGCTTTCGGGATCGTTGTAGCTTAATCTAGCTAGCTCGGGGACTAATTTGTGAAACTGTTAAACTATTAGGGTTTTTCCATTGATGAATATGCATGAGTTTTGTTGAGTTATAGAAGAAAATGATTAGTTGTTGTTAGATAAACAACTTTTGTAAAGATATTTTTGATGAAAATGTCAAATAGGGATTAAATTGAAAAATAAACAATTTTACATGGTGAAATTGTGAAATAAATGAAATATAGGGCTTGCTAGGTTCCGACCTAGAGCTCATGTAAGTAGTATCATGTGAACAGTATCGTGTAGCTACGTTCCGACCTAGAGCTTGTGTAAGCAGGCCCATTTTCACAGCTCATGTGAGCATACCGATTCACAGCTCGTGTGAGCATACCGATTCATAGCTCGTGTAAGCATACATGTACAAGATTTAACGTATTACAGTTATATGATTTAGCACACTATGTGTGAACTATCCCGGGTATCCAATAGTATCCTAAATGGTTCAATAGACATTATTCTGATACAAAATAGTAAGGGTTTATTACGGACTATTACAGGGATACATTTGAATTATATGGAAATGTTGTTACATGGTATATGGGAAATTGAATTGGATGATACATGTATATGAAACTTAATCAATTGTTGTGCTCATCCATGATTATTGGTTTGTATATGTATTTACATGGCTAACATGGTTGGTGTCTATGTGTTTAGGCATTTGGCCAAATTATGTTGGGATATGCTATGTTTATCTTACCTATTTTGTGATTAAATGGTAAGTTATGTTTTAAGTTATACAAACTTACTAAGCTTAAATGCTTACTTTGTTTTATTTTCGGTATTTTATAGTGAATCGAAAGCTCGTTTGGGTTGGAAGCTTGTCGGAGCTATATCACACTATCCACCGGTTCTTTTGGTACTTTCGGTTGTTTAATTTTGGTTATAATGGCATGTATAGGTATTTTGGCTAATGTTGGCCTATGTGTTTTGGTTGTTGATATGGCCATTTGACTTGGCTTGTGTTATGGTATTTTGGTGGTGTAATAGATATGGATTTGACATGTAAATTTTAGCCTTAAAATGGTTGATGCTTGGCTTTTTATGTTTAAAAGATGGATGATGGAATGATAGTTCAAATATGCATATGGTAGGTGTCATTATGAAGCATGTGAGTGGTGATTTGGTACATTAGTTATAAGTGAATTATATGATTACTTGGTGATAATTCTTGAATGACATATTTAGTACCTTTTGGTATGTTTTGGTAATTGAAATCAATGGTATGAATTAATGCAAATCTAGTTGGAAGTTAGTTATTCATTTTGACCAAAACGAGTACATAGTTAACATTTTACATATTGTCATTTTAGGTGCCTAAGGGCATACCGGTTGTATGATATTATACCATATGTATATGACTTGTTTACGCATGAGTTTGATGCCTTGTTATGGCTTGTGTATGTGCAATTTTTGTTGTAGGTATATGCCAAGGTGGGTGAGAAAAATGGCTTATAAAATGACCTATTTTCGTCCACATGGGTAGAGACACGGGCGTGTGTCTCAGCCATGTATGACACACGACCAGGGGACACGGCCGTGTGTCCCCTGTAGCTTTCAAAGTGTTACGATTCATGCTATTACGTGGCCTGACACAAGGGCGTGTGGCTTGGCCGTGTGACCCAAGTCGGTGAGTTACTGGAATCACAAAAATATACACACTTTTTCATGCCCTTTTTAAATCAAATTCATGTAGTTTCAGTACAATTCTTGTCGAAAAATATATAATAATTATAAAATAATTAAATTGTACTTAAATTATTAACATGTTGAATTTTAATTAATTTTATAATAAATTTTGATTATTTTTTATAGATTCACACAAAAGGCGAAAAATTGGCTCGGCAGACACTATTAAAAGCGCAAAATCGAGAAGCTATTTTGAAACATCAAGGCAAATTAATTTTTCAGAATAAGACGGTCCGAATTATGAATATTAATTCATAATATAATTAATTTTAATTTCAATCCACTTTAGTTTGGGTTAAATAAATTATTATTAATTAATTATGAAAAGAGGCCTAGTTGAGCTGAACCGAGAAAACCGATCCAATTGAGCACTGGGTAGCCCAAAAGTATCCCACAAGCTGACTCGATCAGCTTGTTTGGCTGATTATTTGGCTTGAAAAATGGCCATTGAAGACTCCTTCAATTTGCTTTCAAAACCCTCTACTATTCATGCCTTTCTAGATTTGCCCTTACCTAAAAATAACATATTTGAAACTTTCAAACATGCCACATGTGTGGCCGGCCATGGGGGGAGTCTTTGGCTGCTAATTTTTTCTATTTTTAGAAGCCTGCTCTACCTATAAATACCTTAATTGGCTGCTGATTTCAAATAGATTTCAAAACCTCTCATCCTTTCACTTCTCTCTCGCTTTCTCTCCTCAATCCCCTTTCGTTGTTCTTCATTTTCTTCACCATTCCCTTGCTGATTTCACCTCTTGAAAAAGAGTCCTTGAACCACCATTTGGAGAAGCAAAGTGTTCGTGGGAGTCTCGGTTCAACATGAACAAGCGAAGAAGGAGGAGCGGAGCAAACTAGTCAAGCCTCAGAGAAATACCGGATTTAATTCTTGTTCCTTATCCTTTTAATTTTATTGTTGTTGTTATGAACATGTCTATGAATAGTTGTGATGTTGATATGTTTAATTTAATTAATATGACTTAAATTTAATTCAAGTAAGGTTGATTGCATTTTGTCTACTTAATTTATTAAAATCGTGTTTGTGTTGTTATAGGCCTTGGTAAGATGTTTGATTAAGTGAAACCATGACTAAGTTATTCTTGCATTAAAATTGTAAGGTAGCTAGTGAATTAATTATTTAAATGGATTGAAATTGTAATTAATTGACACAATACTTAATCAGTGCATGTTTAATCTTCTAAGGTAGCTGAGGGTTAATTTAGCAACGATATCTAACGATACATTAGCCTTGCATAACTTGCAAGATTATTGTGATTAAACTGTGTGAAGGTAGAAATACATTGTTACTTTACGTAATCTTTTATGTGCCTATGAGATTGAACTAATTGTTTGAATTTGCATAGTGATATGTACAAGAGATTATTCTAATTTCATAAGTATGTATGTGCATTAACGCATTTGCTTATTAGAATTTGTTTAATCAGTTGAATTGACATAGAAATATAGTCAACAGATAAATAGATTTTGGTAGGTGAGTATGTTCATAAGTTAGCAAATTACCAAGTTACCGTGAATTTATTTGTAACAACAAGAACAAGATTTTAGTAATTCTAAGTTAAGAAATGTAATTAATCTAACACAATTATGTCATCTTGATTAAAATCATATTTTGAAATCGTAAATTGGAACTTTTTTATCCTTTATTTATTTTACTTAGTTAAAAATCTTAATTTTTTATCACCTCCTCAAATCAAAATATTTTTCTTCACCAAAGTGTTTTTAATTGCATTCATAAATAATCCTTTTCACAGTTCCTGTGGGTACGATAACTCGACATTTACTTGTCACTTTATTACTTGTCGCGATTGTGTACAGTTGCACATTTCCATCGTTCAAAGTTTTTTGCGTCATTGTCGAGGACTGTTTTAAATTTCATTATTTGTGAATTTGTGAACTTTGCATTTTGGTTTATTTTTCTGTTTACTTTTTAACTTAATTAATTTTTCTGTGTTTGTTTAAGGTGTTTATGAGTATTGATTGAATCGTCGATTTACTCCCTGTAGACCTTGAGATTGAAAGAACTTTTTGACAGTGAAGAAGACAAGCAAGTCAGAGAACGACCGAAGAGATGAACTATGAAAATCTGAATCAAGGAAATAGAGCAAACCCTGCTCATAATCCTATCCTTATTGTTGATGATAGGGATAGAGCTCAAGACAATATGCTATACCAGTATTTCATGATCTTAATCTGGGTATTAGGAGACTTGAAATCGAGGAACAACAATTCGAGCTGAAGCCAATCATGTTCCAGATGCTTCAGACAGTGGGCCAATTCAGTGGAATGCCTACCAAAGATCATCACCTTCACTTAAAACTGTTTATGGAGGTGAGCGATTCTTACAAGTTAGTTGGAGCACCTGAATATACATTATGATTAAAGCTATTCCCATATTCGTTATGGGACAGAGCTCGAGCCTAGTTGAATTCATTGCCACGAAATTCAATTTCCACATGGCAAGAGTTAGCAAAAAGATTCCTCATGAAGTATTTCCCGCCTAGCAAGAATGTTAAGTTGAGGAATGAGATCACTGGTTTCCAACAAATGGATGATGAATCCTTGTATGAGGCAGGGGAAAGGTACAACGAATTATTACGGAAGTGCCCTCGTCACGGAATCCCACATTGCATCCAACTTGAGACGTTTTATAACGGTCTCAATGCTCACATGAGGATGGTAGTGGACACCTCTGCTAATGGTGCTCTCTTTTCTAAGTCTTATAATGAGGCTTATGAAATCATCGAGAGGATTGCGAGCAACAATTATCAATGGCCAACTAATCGAGCAGCGTCTGGAAGACCAATTGCTGGAGTACATAATGTCGACGCTCTCACTTCGCTTGCATCTCACGTATCCTCAATATCCTCGATGCTTAAAAATTTTACCACTAATGGGTTTAATAGTTTTGCAGCACAACCACCAAATCAATTTGAAAATATAGCCTGTGTCTATTGTGGGGAATTACATTTGTTCGAAGAATGTCCATCGAACCCAGAATTCGTGTATTACATGGGTAACCAGAACAAAAATCAAGGGAGGCAACGACTGCAATCCAATTTTTATAACCTATCACGGCGAAACCACCTGAATTTTTCCTCGAGTAACCAAGGGACTGGAACCAGTAACACTTATGCACAACCTAGACCGACTGAGCCACCTGTTTTTCCCCAACAAGTTCATAAACCAACTCTAGTTGAACCTTCCAATAGCTTAGAGAACCTATTGAAGGCATAAATGGCAAAAAATGACGTCATTCTAAGGAATTTGGAGAATCAAGTAGGTCAACTTGCTACTGAACTTAGGAACTAACTACAAGGTGATTTACCTAGTGATACAGAGAATTCGAGGAATCTCGAGAAGGAGCATTGTAAAGAGTTGACATTAAGCAGTGGAAAGACATTAGAGCCCAACACTTTCGAAGTTGAAGAAGAGCCAGCTGATGCTCAAAACTTAGTGGAACTTCATCTCAGTGTTGAAATTCCAGTTTCACCGGAACCAGAATCTACAAAATTTGATAAGGTAACTTCTGAACCAGTTAATTCTGATAAAATAACAACTTCGTTAGATGCAGAATTACCATAAAAGATGAACCAACAAGTTCCAGTAAAGAAGCCTCCACAACCCTACCCTCAAAGACTTCAGAAACAGAAGTAGGAAGTCCAGATCAAGAAGTTCCTAGACGTACTCAAGCAACTTCTTATCAAAATTCCGTTGGTAGAATCACTTGAACAAATGCCGAACTACATCAAATTCATGAAGAATATCCTATCTAAAAACCAAAGACTAGGAAAATTTGAGACGATAGCCTTAACGAAGGAATGCAGTGCATATCTTTAAGATAAATTACCCCCGAAGTTGAAGGATCCTAGATGTTTTACCATACCTTGCAACATTGGAGCAACATATTATGGTAAGGCACTATGTGATTTGGGTGTGAGTATCAACTTGATGCCCATGTCAATATTTAGAAAGTTGGGGGTAGGTGAAGTTAGACCTACTACAGTTACGCTTCAATTAGCGGATTGATCCTTAGCACATTTAGAGAAAAAATCGAGGACGTATTGCCTTATTGATGTGCATAAGGGCGAGCTTACTATGTGTGTTTAGGATGATCAAGTAACATTTAATGTTTTTAAGTCTATGGAATTTCTTGAAACAATTGATGATTATTCTGTAGTATCTGATTTAGAGGAATTAATTATGGAAAGGGAACTCAATTTTTTTTGAGGACCCATTGGAGGAAATTTTGATGTCAGACCCTCCAAGTGATGAAAAGGGAAAGGAATACTTAGCTTTGCTAGAAGCTAATCAAAGGGGATTTAATCTGCAATCCCACTTTGAATCTTTAGAGTTAGAAAGCAGAGATCATGTCTGCAATCTCGATTTAGGTAACGCTTCTACTTTGCCTGTGATTGTTTTAGCAGAGTTGACTATAGAGTAAGAAGAGAAACTCATCCTAGTATTGAAAAAATTCAAGAAGGCTATTTGATGAACCAAAGCCGATATTCGTGGCATTAGTCCATCTGTATGCATACACAAGATCATCCTGGAAGATGGCGAGAAAGGGACGATTGATGGACAACGAAGACTGAACCCCATCATGAAGGACGTAGTAAAGAAAAAAATCATCAAGTGGATAGATGCAGATATAATTTACCCTATCTCAGATAGTTCATGGGTAAGTCTGGCCCAGTAGATGCCAAAGAAATGATGTATTACAGTCATAGAGAATGAAAATAATAAGCTAATACCAACCAGAACGGTTACAGGATATAGAATTTGCATCGATTTTCGAAAGCTAAACAATGAGACAAGGATGGATCATTTTCATTTGTCATTCTTAGATAAGATGCTGGATAGACTCGCGGGGCGAGACTATTACTATTTTCTCGATGGATACTTAGGGTATAATTAGATTACAATAGCGCCAGAAGATCAACAGAAGACAACATTCACTTGCCCGTGCGGTACATTTGTATTTAGACACATGTCATTTGGTTTATGTAATGCACTTGCTACATTTCAACGACATATGATGTTTATTTTTATTGACATGGTTGAGAAATACTTGAAATTGTTTATGGATGATTTTCAGTGTTTGGAGACAGTTGTGGTGATTGCTTAGCCAATCTAGCCAAGGTACTAAGGCGATGCAAAGAAACAAAACTCTTACTTAGTTAGGAAAAGTGTTATTTCATGGTACGAGAAGGAATTGTTCTAAGGCATCGGATAACGAGAGATGGAATCGAGGTAGATAAAGCAAAGGTAGATGTTATTGAGAAACTCCCACCTCCAACATCTGTAAAGAGTGTTAGGAGCTTTTTGGGCCACGCCGGTTTCTATCGAAGATTTATCAAGGACTTCTCAAAAATTGCTAAACCCTTATGTAAATTATTGGAGAAGGACATGATGTTCAAATTTGATGAGGAGTGCTTAAGAGCTTTCAGTGATTTGAAGAGTCGGTTAGTTTCAGCACCCATCATTGTCACACCGGACTGGGATTTGCCATTTGAGTTGATGTGTGACGCAAGTGACTTCTCGTAAGGGAGTAGAAAACCAAGTAGCAGACCACTTGTCTAGATTGGAGCCGCAAGAAGGGAATTCTCCACTTATACCTATTTAGGATACATTACCAAATGAACACATACTGAAGGTATATCATGTCCATAATACCCCTTGGTTTGCTGATATTGCTAACTATTTAGCTTGTGGTTTGATGCCGATTAATAAGACGTATCATCAAAAGAAAAAGTTTCTTCACGATATGAAGTACTATTTCTGGGAAGAGCCATATGTTTTTTTAAAAGTGCGCAGATCAAATGATCAGGAGATGTGTGGCAGAAGATGAACTACATAAGATTTTATATCATTGTCACACAACTCCAAGTGGGGGACACGTCAGAGGTATACGTACTGCGGCCAAAGTATTGCAAGTCGGATTCTTTTGGCCAACACTATTCAAAGATGCGTATGCTTACTTAAGGAGTTGTGATCGATGTCAAAGGATTGGAAATGTCACCAACAAAAATGAGATGCCCCGAACAAACATCATTGAGGTAGAATTATTTGATGTTTGGGGTATTGACTTCCTTGGTCCTTTCCCTCCATCTTTTGGTCACAAGTACATATTGGTAGCAGTAGATTATGTGTCTAAATGGGTTGAGGCCGAGGCATATCATACGAACGATGCTAAGGTTGTAATGAAGTTTTTACAGAAGCATGTGTTCACAAGGTTTGGAACCCCGAGAGCTATCATCAGTGATAAAGGGTCCCATTTTGTGAACAAATGGTTGGGATGGTTACTCGACAAACATGGAGTGAAGCACAAGGTAGCCACAGCTTACCATCCGCAGACGAATGGGCAAGCTGAACTGGGAAACAAAGAAATAAAAGACATACTCGAGAAGGTAGTTTGCCCGAACCGACGAGATTGGTCCAAAAGACTAGATGATGCTTTATGGGCCTACAAGACAGCATATTAGACACCTTTAGGGATGTCACCTTATAGGTTTGTCTTTGGGAAAGCCTGTCATCTACCCTTGGATTTAGAACACAAAGCTTACTAGGCTCTCCAACAACTCAACTTGGATCTTAAGCTTGCTAAAGAGGAACAAATGCTTCAACTCAACGAGTTAGAGGAGTTCTGAATGGTCTCATACGAGAATGCCAAATTACTCAAGGAAAGACTTAAAAAATGACATGATATGCACATTCGAATTCGATAATTTGAAGCATGTCAGCAAGTCTTGTTATTCAAATCCATATTAAGAATCTTTCCAGGTAAGTTAAAATCACGTTGGTCCTCTCCATTTACGATTCACCCAGTTTATCCATACAGAGTTGTCAAACTTCAAAGTAAGGGAGGTAATTTTCGAGTCAATGCTCAGAGCTTAAAACATTACTGAGGGATAAAATTGAACGGGATCAAATCTCGTTCATTTTATCAGAAATTTAATTTTCTCATTTTTCTATTTAATAAATGATTTAGGGTATATTTTTGGGATTAGTATGTTTAAATAAATTATGTCTAGGAGATTGGAACTTAAACGGGACCACTTATGACTCCTCCAGTCTTTCCTGGGATTGATTTTAACATAATCTTCCTAGAAGTTATTCCCTAAATAACAAAATAAATTTTTATTTTTTCAAATAAAAAATGGTCAATTTTGATCCAAGTTTTAATTGCAACTCAATTTCAAATTTTCTTTAAGTCTAGGTACTTAATTGAACTATTTTCAAAATTTGGTTGCTTTTTTTAAAATATTAAAAATTTGATCTCTTTTTGTAAATATTTTCAAAGGCATCTAGAATAAATTTTTTTAAGTTAAATTTAATAAATAAGATGATAATAACTAGTATATAATTATATTTATTATAATATATATTAATTATTATCAACTTTGCATAAAATTAGGATTTGTTTAAAATTGATCATATTTTAATTAATAGTTTTTATTTCAATAAATTAATAGCAAATAATAAATTAATATGCGTTATATTATTTATTAATTGTTATTAACTTTGTGTAGAATTAGAACTTAGAATATTTTAATTATTAATTTGTTCTAAGAATTCTAATTAAACTCCTACACTCTTCACTATAAATTCCACCCACCTTCTCCATCTTTTTCACATCACCTTAAGCAAATCACACCAACAATCACCTAGTGCTGCAGCTCCTGACTTCCTAGCCACAACATCGCCTAGCTCTGCACGACACACTCACACCTAGCAACAGCCCCATTCGATCAGTAGCCCACGCACGCACCCAGCAGCTCACCCCGTACGTTGCTACTGCCACTTGCGCCAGACCTCCTCCCACGCACCTGCTCGCGTGCACCAAGGCAACAGCCCTGCTACTCACTCGACAGTGCTGCTTGCTGCTCCCTTGCACACCTGCTCGTGCACCAGCCCTACTTTCCCGCACACGCCACTACTGCTTCTAGCTCCAGCTCACGCGCACCAACGTTGCCGCACATCACGTTTACCTTGCACGCTATTATCGCTCGTTGTTGCGGTTCTTTGCTTCAAGGCCCATGCGCACCCTTGCTAGCTGCACACCCTTGCTTTATACGAACAATAAAATCAAAACACCCTTCCAACCATCCCTAAACCGAACTCTTTTACTTTATATTTATTTTCTTTGAGTTCTTAATTTTTATAAAGGTGGTAAGACAATTTTTTCTCCTAAATTTCAATTTTATTTAACTTCTCAATTTCTTTAAATTGTTAATATTTTATACTAATTAAATTTTTGAGAAGATATTTGTTTCCATCTTATGTTCAGGTTAATCATGCCTCACAAAAGAACTCGTGCCTTTGTCCAAATTGAAAAATCACAAAACAAATTCCAGTATGAAGAAGCCAAAGCGAGATACAAAAGCGTTTTCAAGAATAAACAGATGCACCTAGAAAAAGGCTTTACGCTGGAAGAAAGCAACTATATTGACTTCATGGAGTGCATTCGACAAATTATTAAAGCTCTTAATTGAGAGTTATTTTGTGAGAAAATACCTAGTGCAGATGAGAAGTTAGTTCGTGAATTTTTTGTGAATTTGACCTCAAGCGAATTGACAGAAGTTTCTGTCCGAGGAATTAAGGTACTAATAAGCTCAAACGCTATTAATGAATTCTTTAAATTACCTGATTTCGAAGACGATGAATATTCTTCCTTGATGAGAAATATTGAGGCTGAAAAATTGTAAGAAATTCTCGAGGAATTGACAGTTTTGGGTTCTAAGTGGACTGTGTCAAAGCAAGGTATTCACACTTGTCGTAGAGAATACATGACACCACTAGCGAAAGTATGGTTCTATTTCATTCGGTTCAACCTTATGCCTAATTCACATGGTACTATGATTTCATTAGAGCGAATGGTCTTATTGTACTCGATTTTAACGAAAAAGACCATTGATGTGCGAAAAATCATTCTGAGGGAAATGCAGAATATTGCCACTAGACGTTCTGGCCCAACTTACTTTCCCTTTTACAATAACAATTTTGCGCTTGAAAGCTAAAATTCTTGAAAACGTAAAGAAGGCAAGTTATAGCTAGGGCACAATCATAGATTGGGACCTCTACCAAATAGCCGGAGACTCTGTTCTATAGCAACGAGTTAAAGAAAGTGAGAATCCCGAAGAAGAAGAAAAAGATCCCACAAAGATCGAACCGATGCAGTCAACTGAAATCCCTGATAAGGCAGAACCAATGGATCCAGTAACTGAACCTAGCATCGCAATTTCAATGTTCAAGACTCAATTGCCTCACCCAGATCTTCGAGATGAGCTGTCAAAATTGATGGACATAATACAACATATGCAGTGGCAGCAACAAGCTTACTAGAGATATTCAAAAATACGGGATGACTTAATAAGAAGCGCCTTACGAAAATATACAATGACCAGTTTATTTTTGTACTTGAGTTTCCAGATTTCATATTTGAACCATAGAGTCCACTATCAAAGAGGGAGCGAAGTGATTCATGCAAAAACAAAGATGATGGAGCAAAAGATGAGTTAGGTTCTGAGAGATCTGCAAATAAAAAAAGGGGGTTTTAACTTTATTTTATTTTCGTTCTTAGGTTATTTAATATTTTAGGATTAGGTTCTATTAGGATTTTTTTTCGCATAATAAAACAAGAGGTGGAAATCATAAATAAAAATAAACAAGTTGCAAAGTACAAAGTGTGGCAATAGATATATATATGTCTAGGATTGGATATAGAAAGAGCTTTGTACTTAAGCAGTCAAATTGACTCACCTCCTTTTTTCTAGAATCCTACCTAGTGTATAGTATCTATTCACTTTTAACAATGAGGACATTGTTTATGTTAAGTAGGGGGACCAAAAAATTGAAATTATTTCCTCTCAGAATAAAATTTTCTTTTAATTATGATTAGGATATATTTTGTTCAAAATTTTGAAATTTTATAATAAATTTGATCATTTTCGACATATTCGCACAAATGGCGAAAATTGACTTGGCAGACACTATCAGCAGCGCAAAACCAAGAAGCGATTTTGAAGCATCAAGGAAAATTAATTTTTCAGCATAAGACGGTCCAAATTATGAATATTAATTCATAATATAATTAATTTTAATTTTAATACAATTTACTTTGGGTTAAATAAATTATTATTAATTAATTATGAAAAGAGGCCCAGTTGAGCTGAACCGAGAAAACCAATCCAATCGAGCACTGCGCAGCCCAAAACCGTCCCACATGCTGACCAAGTTAGCTTGTTTGGTTGATTATTTGGCTTTCAAAATAGAACTTGAATACTCATTCAATATGCATTCAAACCCCTCTACTATTCATGCCTTTCTAGATTTGCCCCTACCTAAAAATAACATATTTGAAACTTTCAAACATGCCACATGTGTGGCCAGCCATGGGGGGAATCTTTGGCTGCTAATTTTTTCTATTTTTAGAAGCCTACTCCACCTACAAATACCACCTTGGTTGCTCATTTCAAACACATCTCAAAACCTCTCATCCTTTCACTTCTCTCTCACTTTCTCTCTTCAATCCCCTTCCGTTGTTCTTCATTTTCTTCCCCATTCCCTTGCCGGTCCTCTCAAAAAAGAGTCCTTCAATCACCAATTAGAGCAGCATTCATGTGTTCGTGGGAGTCTCGGTTCAATAAGAACAAGCAAAGAAGGAGGAGCGGAGCAAACTAGTCAAGCCTCGGAGAAACACCGGATTTGATTCTTGTTCCTTATCCTTTTAATTTTATTGTTGTTGTTATGAACATGTCTATGAATAATTGTGATGTTGATATTTTTAATTTAATTAATATGACTTAAATTTAATTCGTGTTAGGTTGATTGCATTTTGTCCACTTAATATATTAAAATCGTGTTTGTGTTGTTATAGGCTTTGGTAAGATGTTTAATTAAGTAAAACCATGACTAAGTTATTCTTGCATTACAATTTTAAGGTAACTAATGAATTAATTATTTAAATGGATTGAAATTTTAATCCATTGATACCAAACTTAATCAATGCATGTTTAATCATCTAAGGTAGCTGAGGGTTAATTTAGCAACGGTATCTAACGATACATTAGCCTTGCATAACTTGCAAGATTATTGTGATTAAACTGTTTCAAGGTAGGAATACATTGTTACCTCACGTAATCTTTTATGTGCTTATGAGATTAAATTAATTGTTTGAATTAGCATAGAGATATGTATAAGAGATTATTTTAATTTCATAAGTATGTATGTGCATTAACGCATTTGCTTATTAAAATTTGTTTAATCGGTTGAATTGACATAGAGATACAGTCAAGAGATAAATGGATTTTGGTAGGTGTGTTTGTTCATAAGTTAGAAAATTACCAAGTTGTCGTGAATTTATTTGTAACAACACGAACATGAGTTTAGTAATTCTAAGTTAAGAAATGTAATTAATCTAACACAATTATGTCATCTTGATTAAAATCATCTTTTGAAATCGTGAATTCAAACTCTTTTTTTTTCTTTATTTATTTTACTCAGTTAAAAATCTTAGTTTTTAACCAGCTCATCAAATGAAAATATTTTTCCTCACCAAAGTGTTTTTAATTGCATTCATAAATAATTCTTTTCACAGTCCTTGTGAGTACGATAACTCGACATTTACTTGTCACTTTATTGCTTTTTTCAATTGTGTACAATTGCACATTTCCATCATTCAAAGTTTTTTGCGTCGTTGCCGACGACTGTTTTAAAAGTCATTATGTTTGAATTTGTAAATTTTTCATTTTGGTTTATTTTTCTGTTCACTTTTTTAACTTAATTATTTTTTTGTGTTTGTTTTAGGTGTTTATGAGTATTGATCGAATCATCGATTTACTCCCCGTAAACCTTGAGATTGAAAGAACTTTTCAACAGTGAAGAAGACAAGCAAGTAGAGAAGGACCGAAAAGATGAACTACGAAAATCTGAATTAAGGAAACAAAGCAAACCATGCTCAAAATCCAATCCTTATTGTTGATGATAGGGATAGAGCTCTAAGAAAGTATGTCATGCCAATGTTTCATGATCTTAATCTGGGTATTAGGAGACCCGAAATCAAGGTACAACAATTCGAGTTGAAGCCAATCATTTTCCAGATGCTTCGATAGTGGGTCAATTCAGTGGAATGCCTACCGAATATCCTCACCTTAACTTAAGACTGTTTATGGAGGTGAGCAATTCTTTCGAGTTAGTTGGAGTACCTGAAGATGCGTTATGATTAAAGTTGTTTCCATATTCATTAAGTGACAGAGCTTGAGCTTGATTGAACTTATTGCCACCAAATTCAATTTCCACATGGCAGAAAAATTCCTCATGATGTATTTCTCGCCTAGCAAGAATGCGAAGTTGAGGAATGAGATCACAACTTTCCAACAAATGGATGATGAGTCCTTGTATGAGGCATGGGAAAGGTACAAAGAATTATTACAGAAGTTCCCTCATCACAAAATCCCACATTGCATCCAACTTGTGATGTTTTATAATGGTCTCAATGCTCACACGAGGATGGTAGTGGATGCCTCTGCTAATGGTGCTCTCCTTTCTAAGTTTTATAATGAGGCTTATGAAATCATCGAGAGGATTGCCATCAACAATTATCAATAGCCAACTAATCAAGCAGCATCAGGAAGACGAGTCACCGGAGTACATGAAGTGGACGCTATCACTTCACTTGCATCTCAGGTATCCTCAATATCCTCAATGCTTAAAAATTTTACCACTAATGGGTTTAATAGTTTTGCAGCACAGCCACCAAATCAATTTGAAAAATTTTAACATATCAATTTTACCACTCATTTAGATTATCTACTGAAGTAAGTCATTCTCACAATATAAACATTCTTTACAGTGCCACTTATCTTCAATCTGAACTTTAGACAATCAATGAGCTAATATTTGTTTATTGCGATATCTTTTTGCATGCAAAATATAAAAGACATAAATACAAAAGACATAATAGTGAAATGTGAAATTAACAGTATTATGTGAAATATGGAAACAAGGTCCAAAACCCAAAATAGTCCAAAATGTCCAGACTGTCAAAATTTACAAAACTCTCAAACCCAAATTTAAATAAATCAAATTTATGAAAATGTGGTTAAAACTGAGCACCTGTCGCACCGACCCGCTTAAGTCTGAGGGTTAACTGAAAGCAACAGACAAACAGAAAGTGAGTTTTCAAAACTCATTGTGTAACTTTAAACCAAACAGAATTACAAATTTAATTTCAAATTTAAATCATAGCAAAGCAGATAAAAAACGTATATCTTGTACAGAATCAGATTTAGAGGCAAATTTACAATCATACCCCCATCTGTTACACACTATCCCTGACCATCCCTACACACCATATAAGGTATTGAGTACCCATATAGCCCTACACACCACTTAATGTCGATATAACACTTTTCAGAATGTTTACAACTGAGATGCCAATTTATTAGGTGGTTTATCACTGTTTACAGAAATACTTATGGTTGTGCCACTAAATACGGTAGGTTATTACAACTTCCCACATTTCCTCCATAACACAAAACCCATCCCAGATGCCAATGCAAAACTAACGGATGTCATATATACTTATGATATACAAGCTTATCATGGCAGATACAGACATATACAACATTTTTCAGATTATAAATAACATTTAATTGATTTTACTTATCGTAAATCATATTAAACAAAGATACATTTATCTTATCTTAAACTATCATATGGTCTGATTTCATGTTTTACGGCTTATTTGATCACACTCTAACCCTACATAAGTTCTACGTTCAATTCAAACGATAACTACAACCCTAAAGAAAAATTCAAGATTTTTGGCCCATACGCTCATGTGGCCTACACGCCCGTGTATCACACACGGTCTGTCACTATTTTTGATGTTTTTCATTACACACCTAATCCAGTTTCGATGCCAAACTTCTCATGAGCCGTCCGGAACCTAAAATAGTCAATTAGTTCACCAAATTAGAAATGGTAGCGAATCGATTTAGAGAACAAAATACTCGATTTAACCTAACATACCAAACAAACTCACACACGAAAAACACACACAACCACAACAACCCCAAATCAAAATTAATTGCTTACCCTTGCACGTAACAACAACACTTAACTTAACTCATTAGAGGAATACCAAACATGTCACAATTCTCCCCTAATCGTTTATTAACAATGAATAAACACAGTCAAATAATCTCATCACTTAAAATGAAACCCTCAATTACTCAACAAGAACGCAAAAATAACCACTTCCCCTATCTCGCATACTTACCGAAACATAGCAATAATGATAGAATTGAAAGTCAACAATTTATAAGCAAAGTAGAATTAATGAAATAGAAGCAAGAAAAGCAAAATCAAACTTGCATTTGCTTGGCAAAGAATGATAGCAAAAAGGACAGCAGGGAAAAAACAAGAAGAAAAAGAATAAAAGAAGAAACGTTGGAAGAGGGAGCAAATTCCTAGAGTAATAGATTAAGATAAATTAAAAACAATTAAAAAAATCCTTAACAAAATATAATTCTAACCAACCAATCATTTTTCCCTATAAATCCACAAGCTTGCTAGAGAAAAAGAAAGATATTCCTTACGCACACAGAGACTCGAACACGAGACCTTAAGTAGATATTCTAAACGATTAACCACCCAACAAAACTAAATCACATGACAAAAACCAACAAATCAAAACTTAAATTTTTGGGACGTTACATTTGTCTTTGTGATAAATGATTGAATTACTATTCTATAGTAATTGAATTTTCATGAAGAAAAATATAATAGTTATCGTGAGATAAAATAGGATCATATTTGGAGAATGGATTTATCCCAATGAAATTAAAGATATCCTTTGAGGGTAACACCATTATTTCAAGGTCATTAGAAAAGTACTTATTAAGTATCATTCATAATGGAATATAATAAGGAAGAGCTTAGTCACGACACTTTACTGGAATGATTTCGTGACTAAATAATTGTAACGACTTGAAAGTCAGTGGTGGCAAAAAATTTAGTTTTAGGACTGCAGTTCTGTAAACCAAACCCTTAGATATACTTATCAAATATTTACAGAGTTATATTAGAAGTGAATTAAATTCTGAATAGGTCATTTTGTCGATTTAGTGATTAACTAAGGTACAGAGTCTAAATTGTAAAAATAGTATAAGTTCAATCACTTTAGATATTTAATTAGAAAATGGACTAAGAACTAAAGTAGAAATTATATCACTTATTAAGTAAGTGATGGAAGCTTTAAAAATCTATATGGGATGCATGTTATACAATTTATAATAAAAATTATAAAAAAATATATTATAAAAAAATTCATTTGATAAAAATAGTTTAAGTGGGATGAAAGAGAAGATATTTATCTTTTTTCCTCAAATGGCTGAATTTTATAAGAAGAAGAAAGGACGCAAACTTAGGGTTTTCAACTTTCAAGCCTTAAATTTATTTGTTCAGTTTAGTCATTTTCTTGTAATTTTTATGTTTTTGAGACCATGTGAGCTTAATCTAGCTAGCCAATGTATCATTTTGTAAACCTGTTAAAGTTTTAGAAAGTTAACATTGTTGTTTTCTTAAAGTTTAGGTATTAAATTCATAGATTTTAAGCTTAAAAGTGAAAAAGGACTAATTTGTGAAGCTAATTGATAGTTATGTACATTAGGGGCTAAACTACAAAAAATGTAAAATTGGTTGTAGAATTAGGAAATAGGAAGTCTCTAATAGACTAGGGTGAAATCGAAATTTAGATTTGAGTTTTAATTTGAAAGTTATGTTAGTCTCGATTTTAGGGACTAAATTGAATAAAATGAAAATTTTGTATAAAATGTCGATTGATTTTAAAATTGGTTGAATATTGATGAAATCGTATGTTTAGGTTAATTTGTAGCTAATGTCAGAATCCAAGAAAGGTAAAGGAAAAGATAAAACTATCGACGAATAGCTCAGAGTTTTTAGTAAGTATTTCTATAATCTAATGCTTATGTAAATCTTGTATCTTTGTGTTACTTTACATCGTAAATTGTCTTATTGAATAATCAAGGATGAATTGAATTATATTGAGGTACGTTGAGGTTAAATGTTGATACAAGGACTAAAGTGAATAAACTAGAACTTATAGATATAACTCAATATCAACAGTCTGTATGAGAAATTAGTTGAAGTCTTATTGAAGTATTTGTTAACTATTGAATTTTTTTTGTGAATTATAAACTTATTTGCATGAACGAAGGAAAGAATGAATGATATATTTGAATTGATAAACCATTATTATCCGGGCAATCCAGGGTGGTAAGCCATCATCGCCAATCAATCCGAGGTGGCAAGTTATCGTTGCTGGGTAATCCAAAATGACAGTGGTATATTCATAAACCATTGTTGTCAAGCACTTCAGGGTGGTAAGCCATTATCGTTGGGCAATCCGGGGTGACAGGTCATTGTTGTTAACCAATCCGATGTGACAATTCGATAACGATAAATTGTTATTTTTAGGCTATTCGGGGTGGTAGGCCATCATTTTCGGGAAATCTAAGGTGGCAGGTCATCATTGTTGGGAAATCCAGGATGACAGGCTAATGTAAGTTTAACATGAGTACGTGAACTTGGAATACTAACTAAAGGGTAACTCGGCTTGAATTTCATAAATTAGAAATGCATATCGAATGATGTTTTATGCTTGAGTTATAAGGAATCAGATGTTTAGATCACGATTCTATGTATTACGAATTATACCATCCCCTTATACTATTTTAGATTTATTGAATTACTACTGAGTGATATACTCATCATACGGTTTATTTCCCATTTGCAGGATAGGTTCAAGCCCACATTCCCGGCATCTATTTCAACATCACGTTAAGATTCCTGACTCTATAAAGTTTGTGTCTCTTATTATAGTTAGGCTTGGCATACACCTAGTGAGTCTTATAAGTGTTTTGTCCTGCAAATGATGTCAACTAAAGGTGTTGGTAAGGAAAGTCATTTTGAGTATAATGTGTATATGTTGTGATATGTATAGGTAAAACAAGCATACTCAAGTTATATTGTTCATTTGGTCATTTTTGTGGTTGTTTTGTTGTTGGCTTTGGTTTGTATGAAATGACAGGTTTTGAACTTAATTTTTTTTTGCAAAAATAGAGAGTGACGTTGTGACATCATCTGAACGACGTCACGATGAGAGTTCCATGTCGCAACATCGTAAAGTTTTCATCGGGATGAGTTGGGAAAATTTGTTATGTCGTGATGAGGAACCCTGTAGTCACGACAAGACCAAAAAAATTTGTCACGTTACGATGAGGGACACCCTCACGTCGCAACGCCAATCCTGTAAGTTGAATACTTTATGTTTTGATCCCTATTCGTTTTTGGTTTGGTTTTTGAGCTTTTGTAAGTTCATATAAGACTCAATAACTATTAAATGCCATATAAAATGCATGTAAAGCTCGATTTTAGGTACTTATTACATTATACTGATAATTTGTAAACGTAGTTGCTTAGGCAAAAAATGTGGCACTCCGTAACTCAGACTTGGCTATCAGATTGGGATTATGGTGTTACATTTATTGGTATTATTGCTATAGGTTTAGTCGATTCTCAGACTAAATTAAGCTAAAAAATGAGTCTAGAGATACATGCCAAGGTTGAGTTGAGTCTGGGCTGGGAATTGGATTCTGATTATAAAATGTTCTTGTTGTAGCTAAACATGTCAAGTGAATCTAGAAATGATGTTGATAATGATATTAATAACAACTATTGTTTTGATAAGAATGAAAACTGAATTGAAACCGAGACACCAAGTGTGGATTCAGTTAGCACCCATCAGACCAGTATTACTGGACATAGATCTAAGGGTCAAGGAGATGAAAATTTACTCCGTACTATTGCAGAAGCTCCTCAAAGATTGGTAGGGGCTACTTTTTTGATTTCACCTACACTGACAGTTTATCAAGCTCCGATAAAAGAACTATGAAATAACGGTGCCACTGAGTTTATGGGAATAAAAGGGGTTGATCCTTCGACAATTAAAATGTTGTTAGAAGTGATGATTTGAATACTACAGCAACTAGAATGCACTCCCCGTTAATGTGTCACATGCGTGGTATTTCTTTTGCAAGAAGAGGCATATACATGGTGGCAGACTATTACACGACATGTAATCGTTGATCAAATTGATTGGGATTTCATTCAGTCTAAATTTTAGAAAAAAAAAAGTATCGGTGAACTGTGCTTAGAATACTGAAAACAAGAGTTCTGTTGTTGAAACAAGGCGAGATAACTATAATTGATTATGAGTTGGAATTTCTGAGGCTTATTAAATATGCCTTGGAATTAATACCAACAGAAGAAGAAAGTTTTAAATGATTTCTTTGCGGATTACATGAAGAGCTCAAGGTTCAGTTAGTTTCGCACAGTATAAAGGAATTTACAGATTTAACTGAGTGAGCGAAGATGGTTAAGTAGGAAATGGGACCAGATAAGAAACTTGAAACCCACTTAGTATCTAAGAAGCGAGTTGGGATCTCTAGCTCACATCCATTACCTAAATGGGTTAGAGAGTCTTGGGATCATTAAATATTAGCTACAAGACCTGTCAAGTCAGAGAGGGGTTGAGATAGACATCCGACAGTATCTGTGGGCAATGTGAGAGAACCTAGCATGGATCATAATATTCCTGGTTGTACACTGTGTGGAAATAAACACAAGGGCGAATGTTGGAACAAAATCGGAGCTTGTTATAGATGTGGATCGTTGGACCACTTTGCACGCGATTGCCCTAAAAATAACATTGATTTACCTGTTGCTACATAGAGGATCATTCCTGTTTTTAGGGGTCATGGAAGTGCACGTGGTGATTCTGCATTCAGAGGTGGTTCAAAGAAAGGGTATAAGTCTACAGTACAAAGACATGAGGCTAGAGTACAAGCATGGCATATGTGATTCGTACTTGGGAGGAAGGTGGTGCTACAAATGTTGTGGCAGGTATTTTTCTTTTACATTCAGTACATGTACATGCTTTAATTTATCAGGGTTCTTCCCATTCCTATGTGAACTCTAGTTTCGTGAAATCAGGAAATGTGAAAACAAAAACGTCGAATGTTACTATAGTTGTATCAAGTCCATTGGGACAAATCATAATTGTTGACCAAGTCTGTAAATGGTATCCATTAGATATTCATAATGTATTTTTTCCTGTTGATCTTTTGATTATGCCATTTGATGATTTCGATCTGATTTTGGGAATGGATTGTTTAACCGAAAATGGGGTAGTTCTGGATTACCGCAAAAAGAAGTTTTCTATTCAGAGTCCTACTGGTGAGATTGTAGAAGTGAATGATATCAGAACGAGTAGTTTGACTCGAATCATTTCATTGGCTCGAGCTAATAAATTCCTAAATCAAGGTTGTAAAGCTTTTCTAGCTTATGTTATTAACTCAAACTCAGATGAAATCCAATTAAGCAAGATTAGAATTGTGTGCAATTTCTTAGATGTATTTCTCGAAGAATTGCCAGGATTGACTCCCGATCAAGAAGTGGAAATTCGTGATTGAAATTCCCTCTGGTATGTCTCCAATATCGATCGCTCCGTGTCGAATAAAGCCAGCTGAGTAAGTGCTTAAGGTGCAACTGCAAGATTTACTGGACCGCGACTTTATAAGACCTAGTATATCGCCCTAAGGAGCTCCAATTCTGTTTCTTAAAAAGAAAGATAGTTCGATGCGACTCTGTATAGATTACCAGCAATTGAATAAGTTGACGATCAAGAATCAATACCCCTTACCTCATATCGATGATTTATTTGATCAGTTGAAAAGAGCCTCGATCTTTTCTAAGATCGACCTAAGATCGGAATACTATCAATTGAAAATAAAGGATAGTGATATATCAAAAACAACATTTCGTACGTGTTACCACCATTATGAATTTTTGGTGATGCCTTTCGGATTGGCTAACACTCCTTCAAAATTTATAGATCTCATTAACCGTATATTCCAGCCTTACCTGGATCAATTCGTGGTAATATTCATTGATGATACATATATTTGATATCAGAAGTTGAACACGATAAACATATCAAAATTATTTTACAAGTCTTGTGAAAGAAGCAACTTTATGGAAGCTCAGTAAATATGAATTATAGTTGTCTAAGGTTGTATTTTTAGGGCATGTGATTTCAAAAGAAGGGATCCATGTTGATCCAGAAAATATTGAAGCTATTTTACAATGGAAAACATCGAAAAATGTGTTAGATATTTAAAGTTTTCTTGGTTTGGACGGTTATTACCGAAGATTTGTTTAAGGATTTTCAAAGATAACTACACCAATAACAAACATACTACAAAAGAAAGCACCGTTTGTGTAGAACGATCAATGTCGAGAAAGCTTTGAAAAGTTGAAAATAAGATTGACCAAAGCACCGATCTTGACTTTACATGAAACGAGAAAATACTTTATGGTCTATAGTAACGCCTCGATGAATGGCTTAGGTTGCGTCTCGATGCAATATGGTAAGGTGGTTGTGTATGCATCCTGACAGTTAAAAACACACGAACGAAACTATCTGATGCACGATTTAGAGCTAGCTGCTGTGGTTTTCGCTCTAAATATCTAGAGGCGTTATTTGTTTGGTGAGAAGTGTCATATTTATATCGATCATAGGAGCCTTAAATACCTCCTAACTCAAAAAGAGTTGAATTTGAGACAATGTCACTGGGTCAAGTAATTGAAAGACTATGATTGAGTTATCTTTTATCATCCAGAAAAAGCTAATGTTTTAATTGACGTGTTAAGCAAGAAAGCAATAATTGAGTTACGAGTAATGTTTGCCCAACTCTGTATTAGCAGTGATGGAAGTTTGTTAGTCGAATTGAAAATCAAACCGATGTTGGTTGACCAAATAAAGAAACCATAACTTGTCGATACCAAGGTGATTGAGAAAAAGGAAATGGTTAAACAAGGTACGGTAAAGAATTTTTAGTATAGATGATAATGATTGTCTGATATTTCGTAACCAAATTTGTGTTCCTAATGTTATCAATTTGAAAGAATTGATTTTGCGTAAGGCTCACGATAGTCCATTTGCTATGAATCCGAGTGGTGTGAAAATGTATCGTGGCTTACGTGAGACGTACTGGTGGCTCGATATGAAAAGAGAGGTGGTTGAATTTGTTGCCAAGTGCTTGACTTGCCAGCGAGTTAAAGCTAAAAATCAAGTTGAATTTGGGATTTTGTGAATTTGGGAGCATATTACGATGGATTTTGTGATTGGTCTATCGAATTCACCAAACAAAAGAAATGATGTCTAGATTATTGTTGATCGATTAACAAAGTCTACTCACTTCCTAGATGTGAAAATAGATTGGTCACTGCAGAAGCTAACTGAAATTTATATTTGCGAGATAGTTAGACTTCAAGACATACCTCTGTCTATTATCTCTGAAAGAGATCCCCGTTTTACAACAAGATCCTAGAAACAATTGCATGAATCTTTGGGTACGAGATTAAATTTCAGCACAACGTTCCATCCTCAGTCTTATGGTCAATCCGAGCGTGTAATTCAGATTTTGGAAGATATGCTTCGAGCCTACATTTTAGATTTTGAATCAGCCTAAGAACGTTATTTACCATTGGCTGAATTTGTGTATAATAACAGTTTCCAATCGAGAATTCAAATGGCTTCATATGAGGAATTGCATGGACAACAATGTAGAACGCCCATTTGTTCGTTTGAAATAAGTCAAAGAAAGATTGTCGGACCAAAGTTGATTCAGGAAACTAAAGATATGATTAAATTAATCTATGATGGACTAAAAACGACATCCAATAGGCAAAAATCATATGTTAACGTGAAATGGAAGGATATTGAGTATTCAGTGGGAGATAAAGTATTTTCGAACATTTCTCCGTGGAATAAAGTTTTACAGTTTGGTCGAAAAGGGAAGTTGAGCCCCGGATTCGTCGGACCTTATGAAATCGTCAAAAGACCTGTAGCATATTGATTAGCATTACTAGTTGAATTATATAAGATACATGATGTGCTTCATGTATCAGTGCTCAGGAGATATCGTTTTCATCCGTCTCATGTTATTCAGATAGAAGAAATTGAAATTCAGCCCGACTTGTCCTACAAGGAAGAACTGATTGAAATTTTAGCTTGTGAAGTGAAAGAGCTAAGAAATAAACACGTCTCACTTGTGAAAGATCTGTGGTGCAATCACAATGTGGAAGAAGCGACTTGGGAACCGGAAGAAAAAATGAAATCCTAGTATCCTCATCTCATCTCTTTCAAAGTAAATTTTGGGGCCGAAATTTCTTAACGAGGGGAGAATTGTAATGACTCGAAAGTCAGTGGTTGCAGAAAATACAGTTTTGAGACTCCGTTTCTAGAAGTTGAACCTGTAGATATACTTATTCAATATTTACATATTTATATTAGAAGTGAATTAAATTTTGAATAGGTAATCTTACCGAATTAGTGATTAATTATGGTACAAAGACTAAATTGTAAAAGTAGTAAAAGTTTAATTGCTTTGATATTTAATTAGAAAAATGGTTTAAGGACTAAAGTGGCAATTATACCACTTAGTAATTAAGTGACGGTAGCTTTAAAAATGTGTATGGGATGTTTGTTATAAAACTTATAATTAAAATTATAAAACATATATTATAATAATAAAATGCATTTGATAAAAATGGTTTAAATAGGATGAAAGAGAAGACATTTCTCTTTCTTCCTCAATGGCCGAATTTTAGAAGAAGAAGAATGGATGCACGACCTAGGGTTTTAAAGTTTCAAGCCTTAAATTGGTTAGTTCAATTTAGTTATTTTCTTATAATTTTTATGTTTTTGATATCACGGGAGCTTAATCTAGCTAGCCCATGTATCAATTTGTAAAACTGTTAAAGTTTTAGAAAGTTATCATTGTTGTTTTCTTAAAGTTTAGGTATTAAATTGATAGATTTTAAGTTAGAAGTGAAAAAGGACTAATTTGTGAAGTTAATTGATAGTTATGTACATTAGGGGCTAAACTACAAAAAATGTAAAATTGGTTGTAGAATTAGGAAATAGGAAGTCCTTAATGGACTAGGGTGAAATTGGACTTCAGATTTGAGTTTTAATTTAAAAGTTATGTCAATCTCAATTTTAGGGACTATGTAACGCCCCGAAATTTAGGCCTAGAAGTATTGGGCCTTGAGCAAGGGAACGGTTTGGAAACTGTGTACAAAAGTATGTTTGCTTTAGTGGTTAAAGGTCCTTAGAGGAGTTGGAAAAGTCCTGGGTTCAAACCTGGGCTTTAGCAAAAATTTTTGGTTTTAAATGGATAAAACCCTGGATGCTTGGATATAGGCATTTTAAATTATTGTGTTAAAAAATGTCATAAGGAAGCATGTGGTCTAGTGGTTGTGGAATCATTAAGGTTGCAAGGGAGCCTGGGTTTAAGTTTTGGCTCTTGCAATTTATTTTGGTTTTTCCTTTAAAGGAACCTAGACTTTGGCCTTTAGACCTTTTAGTTAATTGAACACAAAATGTGATACAAAAGAGCTTGTGACAAGAAGGCAAATGGTGTGTTGAGCTATTGAAGGAGGTTTTGGTTTGAATATTTATTTTGCTAGCATGAGGCGGCAGGAGTTTGAGGTGGTTTCGAACTCTGTTGGGTGAGAGTTTGAATGGGTCTTGGAGGTTGTGTTATGGAGGATATAAATGAGGGGATAATTGGAAAGATTTGAGGAGAGAATATTAGGATTTGGGGAGGTTGTTGTTGTGGAGAGCTATATATCCTTCTCATTTGTTCCTTTTTTCTGAATGGGGGGAGATAGGCGAGGCTTTCAAGGTATTTGTCGCTTTCTCCAACCTGCATTGCTTCCATTCCTTACCGGTGGTGGTCGAGGTTGATAGGCACTTTTCCTGGGAACCAAGGATGCGATGATCATTGATTTATGGAATAAAAGTGTTCGGCTCGAAGGGAATCTGCAAATCGCATCAGGTGTGTAAACTCCCCACTGTAACTGTAGAACAACAAAAGCCGAAATACGGCGGGTGTGTAAACTCTCCACTATAACTGTAGAACGGTAAAAGCTGAAATACGGCGTTTGGGACCACACGAGCGTGCAATCGCTCGTGTGGAAAGCCGAACCTGCGAATCATGGGCGATAGACTGTAGAGGCCATGAGTATTTTCATGGGCTTAAGTCGTAATGGGCCATGTGGGCCGAAATGGGCCGTATGGACTAAATAGGCTTGCGGGCCCTACATGGATAAAATCCACGATTGGTGGCAAATACTGGACCAGGCTATGTAGCTCGCATAGTCGTGACTGAATTTGGGCTAATTGGGCCACATGAGCTTGTGGGCCTACTTGGGTCGAATATAAGCCTTTGGCCCATTTGCACCGTTATGACCATTTAGGTTATCTGTGTCGCTCGAGGCTTTTGTAGGCTTTCAAAAAGGTTGTAAAATTACTAAAATACCCTCGAAGGGTCAAATTACCGAAATACCTTCGACGGGTAAAATGATCATAATGCCCCTGTATGGTAAAATGACCATAATGCCCCCGTAGGGTAAAATGATAATAACGCCCCTATAGGGTAAAATGACCGTAACGCCCCTGTAGGGTAAAATGACCGTAATGCCCTGTAGGGTAAAATGACCGTAATGCCCTGTAGGGTAAAATTATCGTAATGGCCCTGTAAGGTAAAATGACCGTAATGCCCTTGTAGGGTAAAATGACTATTTTACCCCTCGGGGTTAAATGATTGATTTGCCTATAATGTAAATGAATGATTTGTCCGAGATGTAAATGACTGATTTGTCTGTGATCTAAATGACTTATTTATCTGTGATTTAAATGACTGATTTGTCTGTGATTTGTATGACTGATTCCGTGCATGGAATTCTGCATACACGACATACTGCATGGGGGTGGGGATTCTGTTGTGGAGGAAGTACTGTACTGGTGGCTCTGCCACAATCACTGTTACTGATGGCTTGGCCACATATACTGTTATTGGCAACTTTGCTGCGATACTGTTGCTGGCAGCTTTGCTGCGATGCTATTGTTGGCTTTGTGCCGATCATATTACCATTACTGATGGCTGTGTGCCGATCATATTACCATTACTGATGGTTGATCATATTACTACTATTGAGGGCTTTGTACCGATCATACTACTATTACTGATGGCTGTGTATTGATCATATTACTACTACTGATGGCTTTGTGCCAATCATATTACTGTACTTATGGCTTGTAGCCATTCTGTTTATAACTTATAGTTATCCTGTTTAAGGCTCTTAGCCATTCTGATTACTGGCAGCTTTGTTGCGATATTGGTTAGTGCTGCAACCGATGCTACATAAGGAGTGTAGGGATGGGTGGGTCGATTTAATCCCCACAGGAGTGTAGGGTTGGTATAGGTATTTATGCATTACATATACTGATTCTAATATTGAGATGGGCTTAGGCCCAGATATATGTGATATGTGCCATTTGATATAGGCTCAGACCCAACTGAGGCTGATGAGGGCTAGGGCCCAATCGTCACCGTTACTATATTGGGCTAAGACCCACACTGTACTGTTACTGTTAAAGGGCTCAAGCTTAGACTGTGTTGTTTCTGTTTACTGACTGTTTCTTTAATAAGGGGATTACACACTGAGTTTTCGTAAACTCGCCCTATTTTTAACCTTTCAGGTAATCCCAATGTTAGACAATTCGAAGCTACAAGGGACTCGGAGGTGGCCACACAACCGCATCAGCTTTCGTTTTTAGCTTTTAATTTATAAGTAACTGAATTCGGGTATTTTTATGTAAAAAGGCCTATTTAAAGTTATAAACTTTAAATTAGGATTTTTATTTATTTAGTTTGATATAAACTGATAGTTGTAGAATAAGACGAGTATTCAAAAAGTAACCGTTTTCAAAGACACCAAATTTTCGCAATAAATGAGATTTTGGAAAATTTATAATGTTTTAAAAGTGATTAGCTTTTAATGATGCGCGCTTGGAAATGAACAACCCGTTTTGGAATCACCGTTTAATAACAAAATGATTAATAGATTTTAAAGATTTCAACAAGAAGTTTTACGCTAAACGCCTCAATATGACACCGCCAGATTCGGCCATAACCCTTAGGTCGGGTTTGGGGTGTTACAGACTAAATTGAATAAAATACAAACTTTGTATAAAATATCGATTGATTCTAAAATTGTTTGAGTATTGATGAAATCGTATGTTTAGGTTAGTTCATAACTAACATTGAAATCCCCAGAAGGGAAAGGAAAAGCTAAAACAATCGACGAATAGCTCGGAGTTTTTGGTAAGTATTTCTATAGTCTAATGCTTATGTAAATCTCGTATCTTTGTGTTACTTTACATCATAAATTGTCTTATTGAATAATCGAGGATGAATTGAATTATATTGAGGTACATTGAGGCTAAATGTTGATACAAGGACTAAAGTGAATAAAGTAAAAATTATAGATATAACTCGATATCAACAATCTGCATGAGAAATTAGTTGAAGTCTTATTGAAGCATTTGTTAACTGCTAAATTTTGTTTTGTGAATTATAAATTGATTTGCATGAACGAATGAAAGGAAGAATGATAGATTTGAATTGATAAACTATCAATGTCGGGCAATCTGAGGTGGTAAGCCATCGTACCAGGCAAGCCAGGATAACAATGCTATATTATTAAACCATCATTGTTGGGTAACCCAGGGTGGTAAGCCATCTTCGTCAGGCAATCTAGGGTGGCAGGCCATCGTTATTGAGCAATCTAATATGGTAGTTCTATAACGATAAACCATTATTGTCAGGCAACTCAAGGTGGTAGGTCATCGTTGCTGGGCAATCTCGATGACAGAGTAAAGTAAGTTGAACATGAGCACGTGAATTCATAATATCGACTAAAGGGTAACTCAGTTTAAGATTTTGTAATTTATAAATACATATCGAATGATGTTTTATGCTTGAGTTATAAGGAACAAGATGTTTAGATGATGATTCTATGTATTACAAATAATACCATCCCTAATAAAGAATGATATGGCACATTTGCGGAACAGGATCGTAGCTTGTCTAAGTTACGAATTTATCCTAGATCTCTAGACAAACTTAAATTGAAACAAGAAACAACAAAAAAGATTAGTTGTCACAAAGGAGAGTCAAACGAAATTAAAACAAAAGAAATATGAATCAGTTGGTAAAGAGTCCAAAAGATAAAGAATTAGGGTTTATTGGATGGAAAGAAACCATCCTTTGACCTCAAGAAAATGCCCCAACCAGATCTGGAAAAACAAAATACAAACAGATTTGTTAGAAGTGATTTTAAAGACAAAAGCAAACTGTTTTGTGCAAGAATGTTTGAAATAACAACAAAAGATTAAAACTCCTAATTTTGATGTGTTTCTTGATGGAACAAGATAGGAGAACATCTTTCTTGAAGAAACTTTATCCTAAAACGAAAATAAAAAAACTCAACAAGCCAAAACAACAACAACAAACTTAAATAAGCAAGAAACGATAAATTAAGGATAAAAAAGAGAAGATGACGTCCTCAGAAGCCTTAGAAACATTAAGAATCCACAAATCCTTTCAATGGCTCTAATTCCTCCTCCAAGAAAAATATCTTCGCAAGAGAAAAGATTGAAGATGCTTCCCTCAACTTGAAAGATTGTTAAAACAGCTTCTAAAAGAAACTCAGGAGACATTCTTGAAAAAAACTCAAAGAGAATTATTATTAACTCAAAAAAACATAAATCAATCATGTGTCTATAAGGGTGGACGTCCATGCTACTTATAGGCCTCCAAAATAAGTTTTCCTAACCCTAATGGAAAAACTAACATGACAACTCATCAAATAAAATAATAATAATTCTAAGTGTGAACTTTTAATGAAAATTCAGCCAAATGAATTAAATGGGCTCCTTGGGCTGAATTCTTACATGATGATCCACCTATTAAAATAAAACTGGACCTACAGTTTAAATATTTTATAATTTGGGCCACTTTGATAATTTGGCCTGATATTCAATTAAATTACTTTCCAAACTTCAAGATGGGCTTGTAGACATCTTAATGGGCCATTTTTTTAAGAACTTGGTCTTGTGATCTGTTTGCTCTTGAAATTGGCTCGTTTAAGCTCATACATGAAAGCCAAGGTGCCTTGGCTATAAGATTCAGTTTCTTGGACCAAGATTTCCAAGATTTGAAATCTTAATTTTCTTGATTCTTGAAATTGTCCAAAACAACAAAATTGGATCAAGATTTAGTTTCTTGATTTTCTTGAAAACAAGAAAGTGAATCTCGATTTTGTTTTTCGGCCGTGTTCGCATCTAGGGCCTTGGTAACAAAGTCTTGGATGGTCCCATTCAATCTTACTCGAATTTGCTTAGCCTTTGACCTCGTTATTGGGCCTTGAGGAAATTTGAGCCCTTCACATTCATGAGCATGATTTTAGGCCTTGAGACTCGCATCAATCCCCTCATACTATTTTGGTTTATAGAAATAATATTGAGTGATATACTCATCATATAGTTTATTTCTCGTGTGTAGAATAGGGTCAAGTCCACATTCTCGACATCCATTTCAGCATCACATCAAGATTCCCGACTCTATAAAGTTTGTGCCTCTTATTCTAGTTAGGCTTGGCATATACCTAGTGATTCTTCTAAGTGTTTTGTCTTGCAAATGATCTCAACTAATGGTGTTGTTAAGGAAATTCATTTTGAGTATAATGTGTATATGTTGTGATATGTATAGGTAAAATAAGCATACATAAGTTATAATTTTTATAGTTTATTAAGGTGTGATGTATGGTGTTATTTATATTAATCAAAGCTATGAAATTGATGTTTTGGAAGGTGATATAGGTGTGCTTTGGTCATGTTACAATTGCTTAAAAACTATTCATTTGGTAATTTTTTTTAGGTTGTTTTGTTGTTGCCTTTGGTTGGTATGAAATGGCAGGTTTTGAACTTTTTTTTTGTAGAAATAGTAAGTGACGTTGCGACGTCATTTGAATGGCGTCATGACAAGAGTTCCATGTCACAACGTTGTAAAGTTTTCGTTGGGACGAGGAACCCCGTCATCATGACTAGACCAAAACAATTTGTTGCGTTGCAACGAAGGACACCCTCACGTCACAACGTCAGTCTTGTAAGTTGAATACTTTATGTTTTGATCCCCATTTGTTTTCGGCTTGGTTTTTGAGCTTCTGTAAGTTCATATAAGACTCGATAACTATTAAATGCGTGTAATGCTCGATTTTAGCTACTTATTTCATCATACTGATAGTTTGTGAGCGTAGTTGCTTCGACAACAAATGTGGCACTAACTTAGACCCAGCGATCGATTCGGGATTAGGGTGTTACAATAATATTATAATTAATAGGCAAAAAGTTTGAATTTAATTATAAATTATTTGAGCTCTAATTGTATATATCCAATAGGTCCCTCCGCAAGCTCGAAATAACCATAAATGAATTGCATGTAAAACCAATTAATAAAAATGAATGGAAACGATAAAGTAAGATAAATAGATCACATGTATCACTATCCACAATAAATGTGTTTTCTCGCTAATTACAATAAATGACTAAGAAAATAATTTAAGATTCTTTAAATTATTGTTTAATTAATTATAATTACATAGTTGAAGTTCAAAGATGAAATTAAATTAATTAGTCATTATGGATTTATTATAGTAAAGCTATTATGAATTTAACGAAATTAGAATTAGATTGAAAAATCATTTACTTGAGAAATTAATTTTGTTAATTTTATTAATTAAATTAATTGATTAAATATTCTTTATATTTGGAAATAGAAAATAGATATTGGTTTGGAATAAATTATAAAATGTTGAGTTTAAAAGTTTAAGAAGTGCACATAATTGAACCCAATACATAAGAGGCCCAATTAGCTCTCATATGTATATGAGGGGTCGTACCCTAGTAGAAAATACAAGGGTGTTGCCACCCCTTACTCTAGTTAGACTAGGAATGTACTTCTCCCTATAAATAGAGAGCACCAGTTGAACTATACATACACCATTCATACATCATTATTTTGTCATAAAGTAGTGGTGATTTATTTACAAAGAATAAATTCTAAATTCTGAGAATTATGAGTTTTACCGGTTTATAGAGGGAACTTACGTTCCTACTAAAAGTAAGTATATTTTTTTCTTTTCTGTGATTCAGTTTGTGTTGCTCGAGCTCACACTTGTCGTAATTCGAGGTTTGAAAATAGCAAGAAGGTTGTTTGGTTGAAAGCCAAGATTGACTTAAGTCTGCCTCATACAAAGCACGGGTACAATTTTGGTTTAGGTTTATTGCTATAAATATCACAGCAACTTGGTTTTAAGAAAAATTTTAAACTTCTGTTGTCACTAAATAATTGTTTTCTTAACCGGATTTTTCGAACAATACCATGTTCATTACAAAATTTATCAAAGCCAAGGTTTTCAAATTATTTACCATGACCACTTCTTACACTTGAAATTGAATATCTCACTTGATTTTGAATCATTTTAAAAATGTGACAAATTTTCCTAAAGCATCTTTTGAAAAAAAGAAGAAAGTCCAAGTATACCTAGAGTAATCATCAACAATAACAAATACATATTGTTTATCACCTAAGCTCATTGTCCTATTTGGTCCAAAAATATCAAAGTGAATCAATTGAAGTACTCTAGACGTGGAGACTATATTTTTAAGCTTGAATGAAACTCTCCTATGTTTACCTGTTGCACATGCATTACACACTTTATCAAATTCAATAGACATTTTAGGCAAACCAACAACAAGATCATTTTTAAAAAGCTTAGAAATGACACTCATGCTAGCATGCCCTAACCTTCTATGCCATAACCAGCAAGCACTCTCATTACTAGCCATGAAACAAATATTTCAGGAATTCAAATCATACAAATGCACCATAAAAATATTACCTATCCTATGACCTACAAAAAGAGTCCTATTATTTACAACATTTACAACCTTGCACCCATTGGATTCAAATATCACTTTGAATCCCTTTTCACAAAGTTAACTAATACTAAAGAGGTTATACTTAAGACCATTGACATAAAGCACATTTTTAATAATAGTGAAAGAATTTATACCTATAGAGCCAATACATTCTATTTGACCTTTATAGTTGTCACCAAATGTCACATTTCCTCCACTTTTTAGCATTAACTCTATAAGTTGGATTTTGTCATCGATCATATACCTTGAGCATCCACTATCAAGCTTCTTTGAGTTGTTTACCTTAAAGAAATGCTCTTCCTCCTTAAGCTAATCAAGAGCCATGAGACATAGGTTGGCAACTTTATGTTCCTCATCACTAATGGAAGAGTCGTTATTGCTCCGAGTTTCAATCATAGTTTTCTTCTTTTGTTTTGATGTCCCCTTCTTCTTCCATTGAGGGCATTCAAATTTAATATGTCTTGACTTTTCGCTTTCATAACAAATAATAGTCATTTTTTTCTTGCTTGATTCCCTCTCGATGATGTCTCTCCTTGGAGGTCTTTTGACCTTATTGAACTTCATGAATTTCTTGAAATTTTCTTGCAAACATGGCCATGTCCTCATCATCATCTTCATCATTGCTAGAGCCATTCTCCTTCTCATAATAGTAACTTGAAAGCAACCCCTACTTTCTTTGGAGCTTCATTGGTCTCTTAATCATTGTAATTGATATTTATTTCATATGTCAATAGAGACCCAATGATCTCATTAAGAGAAAGAGTGTCAAGGTCCTTTGACTCATCTATGGTAGTCACTTTAGCTTCCCATGTTTTTTAGAGGCTATTCAACATCTTCTTTACCATCTCCTTGTTGGCATAAGTCTTCCCAAGTTCCATGAGGCCATTTATGATATTGGTGAAGTGGTCGGGCATCTACTTGATTCATTTAGTTTTTCCTTGAAGATTTCATAATCCAAGGTGAGGAGGCTAATCTTAGACTCATTGACTCTATTTGTACCTTCAAGAGTGACTTCAATTTTATCCTATATCTTTTTGGCATTATCACATAAGGAGATTCTATTATATTCGTTGGGACCAAGGGAAAAAAATAGGCGTGTATAGCTTTGGCATTCAAGTACACCATCTTGATATCAACTTCATCCCATTCGTCTTCTTCTTTGGCAACTATGACACCGTCAACTCTTTCCTTAGGAATAAATGGTGAATTTGTGATCACCCTCCATACTTCATAATTATTTGCTTGGATGAACAACTTCATTCTTGTTCTCCAATAAACGCAGTTAGTGTCATTGAATAGAGGAGGCCTCTTGGTGGAATGACCTTCTCCCAACATTGTTGAATTTTTCTCTACTGCCAGGAGATAAACTTTTTGATTTGTGGCTTCCATCTTGAGCTTCTTGTGGATCTTTTCTCTTGGTAGTGATATCATATTTTGATTTCAGGTTTTGATACCAATTTTTAAGCTTAATATACACCAAAAGGGGGTGAATTGGTGTTTTAAAAATTTGTAAGAAAGATGGCAATAAAAAACAACATAAGAAATTTATAATGGTTCAACCCCAATTGCCTACCTCCACTACCTTAGCTTACCACAACTAAATATTTTCCAAATTCACTAATTTGAAACCTTTTGAGGATTAGGTTTAACTTTTACCATCACTATCTTTTCAATAGGCAAGATAAAGCCACTTCCCTTGAGGCTTTTTACCCAAAACTTATAGTAAACCTTCACAAAAATGAGAAATAAGATTGAGAATGAATTTTCACCTCTAGAAAGTAGATATACAATAATTAAGCTCTCTCACAATACAAGACAACACTTGGAAGAATGAATTACAATTAAACCCGCAAGTGCGTACAAGTGAAAATAAGAATAATAAAGAAAATTGATTGGATTTTTGTTCTTCATTTTTGGATGTTTGGAGTTATTGTAGGGAGTTCTAGCTATTGAGAGCATTTATTTTACATATTTAATGCAGCCTGGAGGTATATGTCTCGAGACATAGAACCATTGTCTCAAGATACAACAAGATATGTCTCGAGACAAAATCACCATTGTCTCAAGACATGGCTCCTCTGAAACAGGCCCTTAGCTTCGATGTTTTTTGTCTTGAGGCAAGTCTTGTTGTCTTGAGACAAAACTCAAATTGTCTCAAGACAATGCTCCTCGGGAAAAAAATTTGCATTCCATGTAGTGTATCTTGAAACTAAGAAAACATAATTTCAAGACTTAGAAACATTTTAAAGGACTTAGGGGTGCTCTAAAACTTTTGTAAAAAATTGAACTCATTTAGAAACTTTAATTTTGAGTTTGTAACGCTCAAAAATAAATTTAATTGTGACCAAAGTAATATTTGCAAGGGAATTTAGAATTAATTTTGCTATATTAAAACATTTAGAAATCAAAACTAACCGTGTCAATTGGGTCAGTGGGTGTTCATGTGTTTCTTTAATTTTAGTTTTAAATATTACAAATAGATAAATATCAAATTTATATGTAAACTTTGATTCAATGAGTAATTTGTGATATAAAATTTAAATTGTGGTTAATACGCATACATGAATCTTCGATTTTGATTCAATTATACATATTTAAAAAGAATATGTACATTTATTAAATTAATATAATTATTTATATATGCAATATATCAATGTAAATTTGTGCTAATTCAATAATGTTGTTTGTGATTATGAAAATCAAATCAAAATTTAATGTATAAAAATTTTAATATAACATTATATATAGATATGGAGTCAAAATTAAGTATTAACGTGTTAATTTAAATCTCACATCATCATTAATGTATTACCATATTTTAATTTTAGTTTTAAGTTTTTCAAGTCGAGACTACTTTCAAAACACCCTCTAACCTCTGATTGAATAACATTGGATGTCAAAGGATAACCATAAACGGATTAAAAAAGCTCCACAAACAAATTTAAAATATCGTCAACATCTTGTATTCTAAAAGCACGTAATATCATCTTAAACCCTAATGACATCCCTTTGAAAAATGTCTAACAAAGAAAATGAAAAAAGGATTAATATCTAGGGGAAGCCTCGTGCAAGAATGATGATTTCTTTAATCCGGTCTAATTCTGGTTTTACTCACTCTATTATGCTGAATTTTATTATTTAATCCTTCTACCTTAAGTTGTCATAATTGAATCACTACTTCATAACACCATTAGTTGATGACATGAACAAAAATTAGCTTTAATAGAGAAAAAGAGAAAGAAAACTGTATTTTACTGAATGCAGAATGTATAAAATGATCTCAGGATAACAAAATTGTAGGGGTTTATCATGCACAGAAAAAAAACAAAGTTTCAGCAAAATTCGGTTTAATCAGTTAAATGAGCCAGCTCCATGGTTACTGGTTAGGGTTCTTGCAAGGTCCTGCAGACAGATGAATAAAAATGAATTTGTCGTTTCCTTTTAATGTAAGAGACACAGAGGGAGAGATCATTTACCTTATAAAATCAGCAAACTGCAAGAAACACAAAAAGATGCCAACTCTAGCCATGCTTTTGTCTCATCCATTCAACGAAATTGTCAAGAATCAACGGCCAAGCTAGGGCTGAATCATAATTTCCAAGATCTGGAAAACTAATCTGTGCTAGCAAGGAATCACAGTTATCAGAGATGCCACAAATTGCATGAAGGGGGAAAAAAAGGCAAACAGATACTTTTTCCTCACATATCATGCATAGCTCCATTCTATCGATCCGATTATATAGATTAGCATATTTGTGAATCATTACCAAACAAATATAGTATGAACATTTTCTTTTCAAATAGGCTTACCTCTTGGCAAAAACGTAGAAAATTTATCCACTGGTCCAAGTTTATTACTTTGTAATCACTCTGGACCTACAAGCAAATCAAGTCCAAGTATAACAAACATGTCATTGAACGAGTGTTCTGATAATTTGGAATGGCATCTGATCTGCATATATTTTCTAAAGATGAAAGAAATGACGGTCAAACCTTTAAATACTCGACTAGTACATCAACCTTAGGACGAAATTGGGCTCCCAGAACAAGATTCAACAATTCACAGATGCTGTCAATGTCCAAGCTCTTTTGCTTCTCCTCTGAGGCAGTTGATCAATGTCAATTTTTTGTTAAAAGAACAAATTGCTAGACAAGAGAAGCTGGCATAGTGAAAAAGAAAGGTTGTTTTCATTCAATTAAAGAGAAAACCTGTTAGGCAGTATCGAAATGCATAGGTATAGAAATCCTCATAGTTCGTTGGCTTCCCCACCTTCAAATTTTCAGATGTAGAAAAAGCTAAATTCAGCACTACCACTTAATTTCTCACTTGTCAACCAGAATATATAACTTTACAATGGTAGCAATAACTGCTGCAACAGATACAAGTATGGAAGTACCTCAATCTCCAGTTCGCAAAGTGCCTTTTTCAGTTTGCTAAGTGAATCGACCCCCAATGCTTTCATGCCAGTTCGCCACTCATCCTGATTCAGTGCAAGAGAAGAAAAAAGGCAGTCATTCTTCTAATGTCAGTTAAGATGTTCTATTATAGCATCCATCAAATAGAGCACGCTATGTAAGTTGCACTTCTAATGACCTGGGTGAAATAGCCCTGCTTTCCAGCTTTTAATTTCCTGAGATATGCAGCAGAACACATAATGTTAGAAGAAACTCAGACCAAATTTCGGGTCCAGTCTTAAATCCATAGAATATAACATACCAAGCAAGCATCAATATCCTCACATCAGTGTAGTCCACTCCTAGATCTGAACAGAGTGCTTCAATACCATCTGGACTGCTCAAGCAAACAAAGAGTATCAGTGTGTGTACATGCAACTATTTAAAGAAAATCTCTCCTTGTGCATCCATTTAGGCCTATATTAACTTGTTCAGATAAAAAAATGTTTGAGAGTGAGTGTGTGTGTGTGTGTGTGTAAAGATGATTCATGACCTTTTCAATGATTTATGTTCAAATCACAACTTAAAACAAAAACGTAATGAAATGTAACACCTTTCAGAATCATAAGGAAATGACAACACTTACTGACATTGAAAAATGACAACAACGTGACTTGGATAAATATAATGAATTTATTCGGCTCATTCTTCTTTTTTATCTAAGGAAAACGATTGTTATAGCTAGAGAATAAACATGACCCCACTTCAGTGGCTCTACAAATAAAAAGGAATGGGGGCAGAATATACTTACTCAATCACGCCTAATGAACTATTGGCATATGAATTGAACAAACGATCTATTTTCTCCATCCCCTTTGTTTTAGCTTTACTTGAGACTGAGAAAAGAAATAGCATTATCTAGTTAGAATACCAGCCACTCCATCAAAACACCGCAAAAAGTTTGTTAAATAAACAGAAGCATATTTAATAAACAATTCTTTCAGCCTTCATAAAATAACAAGAATCATTATTTTATCTATTTAACCAACATTCAATACAGAATGCAACACTACAGAACGCCAATTCCAATACTTTTCAGGCATAAACATCAAGCAATCGATTCTCCACCTAAGTTTTTTTTGTGTGTGTGAAATCAATGTGTGATCCATATCCATTTTACCGTCCACAGAGACTAATCTTTCGAGATCTGTAGTTACCCTCTCAATAATGTTATCTCCAAAGAGAATAATGTGCCTTACTGTTACATCAGGTACTTGTCGGTCAAAATTATCAATATCATAGAATCAACATTGCCAGGCTGGTACTTCAGTGAGACCACATACTCTAATCCAGACCACCAATTAAGGGAACAACATAAGGAAAATAACATGTGGCCATTATATTCCGGGTTTTCTAATATATCAAAAATATTTATTTATTATTGTGTATCAAACACGAAATTATATACCAAAGTATACCACCTAAAAAAGTTGAGCTTCAGCTTTGCAATAAAAGTACTATGAAGGCCCCTATAGTAGGTGTCAGATTGCATTTTACCCCACCCCAAAAAATGGGCAAATTAGTCCATGTACGTTAAATCTAAAGAACAAATTGATCCTTCTGATAAAAATTCCATTCATTTTTACCCTTAAAAGCAGATGAAATTTCTGTTTTACTCTTTGATTTAATGTACAGAGATTAACTTACCCATTTTTTTAATTTACCCATTTTTTGAGTAAAAGCGGCAGAATATAATCTAATTCTTAGTATAAGGAGCTTCATGATGCTTTTACTATGCTTCAACCTTCTAATATAATTTGGTAAATAATTTTGCGCTACCAACAACTACCACTGTTAGGTTGAGTAATAAGATAACAATATGAGAGTTTGCTCCTGTTTAGGGCCTATCCAACTCGACTCTAGATTTAATTCGACTCAATAGGGCTTGCTCCTGTTTAGGGCCTATCCAGCTCGACTCTAGATTTAATTAGACTCAATGTGGCTATCATGAAGGGAGGTGTTACACCGAAAAAAAACAAATTGAGTTTGATACATAATAAATAAAAAATTAATTTCATATTTTCTTTATAAAAAATCCTTTATATCCTAAATATTAAAAGCTAGGTCCTTTTTAATGTTTCAATCTATGCCTTCTCAACTCCTTAGTCCTTACATAACTTTCAGGTTCCATGCTAAATAGACCCCTTTTTTTTATGTAAGAGTCTCTTAAATTTAAGTGAAGCAGAAATATACTGCAAATTACATTCAGCTACAAAACCCAGAAACTATAATCAATAACCAATTCATGCCAAGATAATAATAATCAATTTACATTACGTTCTACGAAGTTTCTTTGTTGCAAGGTTCCTTCTTTTGTTTTTAGGTATCGTTAAAAATGTAATAACGTACGAATTTTAAATTATATAATCCCAATTCCCGCGGTTCCTGAGAAACTAATCCGAACAGAATAAATTATATATCGCAATTATATACCCGCTAATTACAGTGAAGAACTTTTCATCAGAAATAAATTAATGGGGGTTACTCTAATTAATCAATAAAAAAAATTTTATTTCCTTAACCCTTTTTTCCCGCGTTTTCTCGCGTACCAAACATAGCAAAATCTCCTCTCTCTCTCTCTCTCTCTCTCTCTCTCTCTCTCTCTTTTCTAAAACGAAGGAAAAAGAAAATAAGAAAAGGGCAAAGGAGAAGGTACCAGAACGGCCGTCGGATGATGTGACGGTTGAGGAGTTGGGTGGGGCCGATTTTCGCTTAGATGCGCGAGGTGGCATCGCGTCAATGCGGAGGAGAAACAATCACAGCCGCTTGATTTGATGACCAATTTGAATTTTGACCAAGTTTGAAAAAACCAAGAACCCTAGATCCCAATAATATTTACAGAGAAAAAAGGAGATAAATGAATTAGAATTTGAGATAGAAGAAAAAGAGAGGAGTTTTTGAGGAAACGTATATTTTCGTTTTATATATAAAAGGAGAAAGAGACTGCGAGAAGAGTGTGTGAATGGCACAAGGAAAGAAGGTTTTTTCTTTTTTGGTCTAATTTTGTCTTTAGTCCCTATACTTTTAAAATGTTTTATATTTAGTCCATTTTGGATATAATTTTAATTATTCGAAATGAATTATACTTTTTATAACTTAATTTGGATACAATTTAAGTATAAGCATAAGCTGAATCTAAGTTAATGGGTATTAAAACAACATTGCAACATTACAACATTACACATAACAATTTTACAGCATTAGCTCAATTCCGACCCGATTCTGACGACTGTCCAACATGATAGTTTCGCTGAGGGCATTTATTCCAATTATGACCATTTAACCTGCATAATCCACAATGCTTACCGTCGGATTTCTCCCTAATGTCCATTTCATTATGGAATCTGTTTGATTGCGGACGACCTCTTGGATTTCTACGTAGCCCTCTATCTCGGAGAAGCTCGAAAGTTGTCGGAGGTACCTCCCACGTAGACAGGTCAGGCAGGACGGGGAACTCATTTTCCCAGACACGCAATGTGTGCTCGAGCGTGTATACATCATCGACATATTGTTCAACATTAAGGTTCACCTTAGCACACGCTGCCACGACATGCGCACATGGATAATGAAGTGTTTCGAACCTCCTGCACTCGCACCGTCTGTTCCGGAGACCAACTTCATAGGACCTAGGTGGTATACAAGGTCGACAACCGATGGTCTCACTAACTCGAAATGTTTCCAGACGTCATGAATATATTTCTACAGTCATCGACCTCGCCATCCGACGGTTTGCAACCATTGCATCTCTGACATCTTCGACAAACACGTGTCCCGCCTCCATCTGGTCAACTTGTTGCTGATCTATTCTTGGCATTAAGGTAGCCAACCTGTAGAATGTAGCAGAGAAGACAGATGCAATTGGAAGATGACGTGTTTTCAACAACACAGCGTTAACCCCCTCCACTAAGTTTGTGGTCATTTGACCATAACGAAAGCCCTCGTCAAAACTTTGAGCCCATTGCCACGGCTCTATTGTACCCAACCATTGTCGGAAAGATGTGTTTGTTTGCCCCTCGATGTCACTCTCAAGTCGAATCATTCTTTGGCGGAAAATATGTGGCTCTAACTCGTACACTGTATACGTATTAAGAAAAGATAAGTTCCAGTAACTCAATAACATAAAACATTACAACTTATATTGAAAAGATAAGGTTATCATTTACCCATTGTCACGACTTGTCTCTTCCAGCCTACATTCTTATAATATTTATGGAAGTTAGACACAATGTGACGGATGCAGTAAACGGATCTCCATGGCACATCGGAACGCCTAATTGCTGCAATTAAACCTTTCCCTCTAATGGAGATGATGCAAATATTATCGTTGCTAATAACATACCTCCACAGGTTAGTGAGGAAGAATTCCCAAGATTCCAAGTTCTCCTTATCTACGATGGAAAATGCTATCGGGAGCACATTTCTATTGCTGTCTTGAGCAACCGCAAGAAGTAGGATTTGTGTATATTTTCCATATAGCTAGGTCTCATCCACTACACAAATGGCTTGCAGTAGGGAAATGCCCGCACACATGGATCAAACGTCCAGAACATCCGACGGAAAATTCTTTTTCCCAGCTGTAACTGGTCGTCCGAGCCGTAATAAGGTCTTGTCTGTAACTCAATCACAGTCCCCAGTACGTACTTCCGCATAGCAGCTATCCATCCTTATAGCTCGTTATACGACGAATCATAATCCCCATACAATTGCTCCATTGTCATCTGTTTAGCTATCCACGCCTTTCGATATGATACTTGATACTGGAATCGTGCTTGCATTTCAGCAATCAGTACCGAAATTTTAATGGTCGGCATGTCCTTTACCATTGGCATGATACACGTACAGATAGTTCTCGAATCAAGTTTTCTATGATTTTCTGTCATACGTGTTGATGTGCATGTATGAGGACCAACAAATTTTCGTATCTCCCACATCTGCGAACTTTGAATGAATGCAGCTCGTACCCGCCAATTGCAACCTTCCGCTGCCTTCCAACACTCCCCAATATATACTGTTGTTTTAGATACTGCGACTTTATAATCCACTAATATGTTCATGCTATACCGTTTAATAGCAAGTACGCACTCTTCTTTACTTTCGAATCTCTGGCCTATGAATAACTCCTCATGATCAGAATTTACAGTCAGCCGGTGAGGAGGAACTATTTCAAGGTACTCTAGGAACTCAGCTACATGTGCTGCGTCAGGGTCTATGAGTGACATGTGTGGCCCAGGATTATTGTGTATCAAAATACGTCGCATTTGGTTCCCGACCGAAGAAGCGTTTATGTTTCCATCGTTATTGACATCTTCATCATTAATATCATCAGGTACATCGTCCATATCGGGATCACCGTCACTATCGACCTCTTCACCACAATGATCGCTACCACCTTCTTCTTCACCACCAACCACATCAATATCGGGTGTAATATTCAGATCAATACTGATCCCACCTATAGTCGATTCACTATCAACGTACGATATTGGAGCCACCATCCACGGTTCTTGAGCTCCGTGTTCTTCACCATATGCATTGACATCTTAATTTTTCCCCATACCGACTAACTCAGTAAATAAGTGAATCGGTGCATTCTTGTCACTCTCATTCCCACAATAAAGAGCGACCATTGTCTCCACGCCTTCGTCGTCTACAAGTTCCATTTCAGTGAATTTGATCAGATTTGTCGAAACTAGAAACTTGTAGAAAATTTTTGATATCCTTCTCCCACAATGTCTAACAATTTTTGCATTAATCCTTCCCTTCATATCATCCAACGAGACATTTCTATTAAATCTCATTGCTATTTGTTGCCGACATTTAAATATACATCTAACACTTGTTGTCAAGATGACTTCATTGAAATAAACGCATACAAAAAACTTATCATCCATCTTCAATATTCAATCTGTCAAAAAATAAACAAAATCTCAAAAAAACAATCTCGAATAGTAAATAAATTACTTAAAGAAAAAAATTAATGTTTCAATATGCAAGTTTTTCATTGTTAAGCTCATACTTTTTCAGTTATCATTTTGTACATGAACAACGTTTAACCACTAATCCTAATAACTAACACAATAACAATAATAATAGTTTTTTACTCAAAATAATACTAACTAACAATAATAATTAAGGTTTTACTAAAAATAATAACTAACAATAATATAATGTAAAAACTAACAATCATACTAACTAAAATAATAATTAGGGTTTTTACTAATCCTAATAACTAACCATAATAATAATATTAGTTTTTTACTAATAATAATACTAACAATAATTATTAATAAGTAAACCCTAAAAACTAACAATAATAATACTAACTAAAACCATCAATTTGAGTTTTTATTAATCTTAATAACTAACAATAATAACTAAACCAACAACAAAAAATAATAAAAATTATACAAAAAAAACATAATAACAAGATAATCCATTATTTTTATAAAAATACCATATTTTTTCTATTTTTTTCTTCTCTTTCTCTCTTTTTCCGGCACAACCTCCTCCTCCTCATTCTTCTTCTTCTTCTTCTTCTTCTTCTTCTTCTTCTTCTTCTTCTTCTTCTTCTTCTTCTTCTTCTTCTTCTTCTTCTTCTTCTTCTGGATTGAAGCTGGTATATAATAGAGTGGTGCCGCCTGTGGCAGTGGCACCTTTAGTGCCGCCTCTACCACAGGCACCTTTGGTGCCGCCTATGGCATCCCATTTTCTACTATTTGGTTTTTTTTGTACCATTTTGGTAAATAAAAAAAAAGGTATACTATTTTGGTTTTTATTTTTATTTTTTTGTATTATTTTTGTAAAATACCTTACCATATGTACATTTTAACATACAAAATAAAATAAGATACTCATCAATTATATGAAATATTCTTTAATAAGCTTCATAAATACAATCAATCCATCACTAAACAAATTCAAAATAAACAAACAAAAAATTATTTCATAAATTAAATAATAAGATCATCTCATATTATGCATATAACAATTCATAATTCAAAAAATCCAAAACAAATAATAAAATTTAAATTTAAAATTCAAAAAATCCAAAACAAATAATAAAATTTAAATTTAAAAATATTTAAAAATTATTTTTTTGTTACAAATAAATAATATGTAACACCCCATACCCGAGCCGATCGTCAGGTCCAAACTAAGGGATGTCACATTCATTGTTAGAGCAACTACGATCAGTTACAATTCAATTAAACAATCAATACATATTATTAAGTTCAAAACATCATTACGTTATGATTTACAATCATATACGAGCCTTCTATAAATTTACGAAATCTCTTTAGATAACTCGAGGTCGAATAAGGACCAAATTGTAAAATTTTCAAACTATCGGATTAATGTTGCAACTTCAAGAAGTTCCAAGTCGCGACACTACTCATTGAATATTCCTCGTTGTGATGTTAAGAGGTTGATGTCGCGACGTGACTAATTGTTTTCATAAAGACCATATGGTACCGATTTTCCACAACTAGCACATAATTTCATTTACATATTTCAACCTCAACAACATTACATATACTTGGCACATTCCATATTGTATCATTCAACTAGAATTTTTATCCAAAATTATTGATTTTACAGTTACTAACCATAGTTTCTAAAATGACCAATTCTATATAAACCGACTCAACCTTAGGTATATGTCATCTATCGAGAACAAAAGGAACTATACAAACATTGCTGAGTCGAGTGTCACGGTTTGGATGCTAGATAACTCCTTGAGTCTTCGAGTTCTATTGAAACCTACACACGGAATAAACAAATCATACGTTAAGCTATAAAACTCAATAGTACTTTCATAATTCAAGTTAATATAACGATAACATTGATCATATGAACACAATCAATACATGTTCTATATTCAACCAATTCGAATGCTATTCATATATCAAGTACTAATATAATGCACAATTTTACTTCACTAAGTTTATGTATACATATCAAGTCATTCATGTTACTCACATATCATAGTCATTTCATACGATCTATTTGTTTCTTTTTCTCATTCTTTCTCAAATGTAATGATTCATTTCATTACTATATTGGCCCTCAGGGCTCGTATAAACCTATTTGCATGATCAATCTGTTGGAAAGAATTCAGTTTGAAAATGATTTTCTTATACAGCAGAAAATTAAGAATTTGAAAACTGACCCGTTTGTGATATTTATAGCAATAAACCTTAAACCAAAATCATACATGTGTTTTCGAATAAGTGGATACTTGTCGTTTTCTGACTTTCAACCAAATGATCTTCTTCGCTATTCTCGTACCATGAACTCCTTTGAGTGTGGGCTCGAACCAATTGAATCAAAACACATAACTAGAAAAAAAATTATCTGTAACACCCCTAACCTGTATCTGTCATTGGAATAAGGTTACAGAAATGCTACAGGAAGTTAACAGAAATAAACAAGTAAAATCATGATCATTTCAATATAATATTCCACATATCATAAAGTAATTAAATTACAATAATATCTTACATTTACGAGGCTTAAATCGAGCTTTGGGGACTAAAGAATTAATCTTAAAACCCTTAGGGACTAATTTGAAACAAATCAAGAAATTTTAGGAAAATATGAAAAATTTCAAAAATAAGGGACATACAGCCATGTGGAATGCCCCAGGCCGTGTAACTTTCGAAGTTGGGAACACAACCGTGTCCTAGCCCGTGTCTCCGTCTGTGTAACTCACTGAGTTGGGTTACACGGTCTTTCATAGGCTATGTGCCAGACCGTGTAACTCTTTGACTTGTGACACATAGCCATGTAACACACTAACTTAATACACACGGCCATGTCGCAGGTCGTGTGTGGCACACAGCCATGTGACACAGGCATGTCCTAGGCTGTGTGCATCTAAATGAACCTTAAACGTCAAGTTTACCATTTCAAGATTTCTTGGACCCTAAGTAATCTATTTACCAGCCATTTAACCCATTCAAAATGCCATTAAACATGCCCAAAACATGCTAATTCAACCATATTAAGTGCCTAACCAATGTACCCTCATTGGTACCACAAGTATACACATTTATACAACAATCTAAATCATCACTCAAACATGCCAATTCACACAACTTAACTCCTAACCAATATGTCTATCATAGGCACCTCAAATCACAACAGTTCAAAAGAGACATTTTAGTCATACATTTACTAGAAGTTAATATCAAAAACATTTTCCATGATTCATAATTCATAATAAGACATTAACTAGACATTTACCAAATAAACATCAAGATCATTGTAGTGATGCTCATGTTATCAACTTGCACTTAGGCTCACTCTTTATATTTATACATATCAAAACAAAAGTAATAACATAACAAGCCTTTACATGTCATATAATCCAAAATAAATGTTCAAAAACTACCAAAAACGGGTGGATAGTGTGACTCGAGTGCTGATCCGTTTGTCTAACCTTCAAAAGTATCTACAAGAAACAAAAATTAACACAAGTAAGCTTACTGAAGCTTAGTAAGTTCGACGTACAAAAAAAAATAAGTCTTACCGAAGTAATATAACAATTCAATCAAAAATAATTCAACAACAAGTGTTTCTTGTCATCCATAATATCAAACCGGTGAATTGCATAATTCAATTCAAAGCTCAAATAATAATCTTCGGGAAAACATATATGTCCACAATGGGTTAATTTAAGATGTCAAATACATGTCCTACCTTTCAAAATCATTAAATAAGTTATAATACAACGATTTACGACTTGATGAATGACTTACAGATAAGAGTACACAAGTAATCCAACAAAAACACATCAATCGCTCACAAGAGCTAATCCACCCAATAACACGCCAAATGCTTATAAGATTTAATCCAACTGATAGCTAATCCACCCGATAACACGCCAAATGCTCATAAGATTTAATCCAACTGATAACACGCCACGACACTAAGTGCCTAGCCCACAGGCTATACGTCCCCCCCATAACACGCCAGACCAGGGTAGTATAACACGAGGGTTTCCAAAAAATACTGAACCTCGACATAATCAGGAAAATATATATAACACATCGCATCAATCTCCAATCCCACGTAACATGCCGTCATTCAGTTGTACTTTATCTCACATTCATCCGGCCTAAGTACCGAAATTCAATAACATTTTCCCAACAACTTTATATCATCAATTAAACAATTAATATCAACTATTTCATATCATATCATCATACAATTCATATAAATATTGAATTATAAATTGAACAAACTTACCTAGACTAAATTGTAATAGTTGCAGATGTTCAGGGACTATTCTATAATTTTCCCTTTTCCACATAAATCTACAAGGTCTTAATCTAAAATGTAAAATTTCTAAATTATTAGCTTACATTTCATATTATAATTTATTCTACATTTTATACCCTTTTATTTTTTGAAATTACATAATTTCCCCTAACTTTTACAACTTTTGTAATTTAGTCCATTAACCTAAAAATCATCAAATTAACCATTTTCTCAAGTAAAATTTATAGCCAAATATTCAAGGCTTCTAAAAATTCCACAAAACACCTTTTATTCACAAATAAACCATGTGATTTTAACATTTTATCAATTTAATCCTTTAATAAAAAACTAACCAAAATCACTTTACAAAACAAACAAAAATCACAATGAAAGCTTCAAACACATATTTATCATAAAAAAAAACAACCAAGATTCATCAATGGAAACTTATAAAATTTTTAACAGATTCAAAAACGGAGGTACGAGCTAGTTGGACCTAATTGCAACGATCTCAAAAACATAAAAATTACAAGAAACGGGTAGAGAAATAACTCACATGCAAGGTATTGAACTTGACTAATTCTCTAAGCATAAAAAACCATGGACATTCGTTTTTATCATGAAAAATTAAGGAAGAAGATGATAATTTCATGTTTTATTTTTGTTTAATTAATACTTATTTACCTTTTTAACCTTTAAAAATAATAAAAATTACTTTAAATACTAGATAGTAAAATAAATAATATAAGGTATAATTGCCCTATTGGCCTTCCCACATTTATCAATTGGGCTATTAAATCATCCAAATGCAATAATTAACAAGATTTGCACCTTTTACAATTTAGTCCTTTTTCTTAAATTAGCTATCTAAACGTTAAAATTTCTTAACCAAATTTTAGTATGACTCTAATGACTCCGTAAATATTCTACAAATAATATTTATGAGTCGACACGATGAAAATTTGTGTCCCCAAAACCACTGTTCCGTCATTACTGAAAAAGGGCTATTACATTATCATCAGGGTGAAAACAAAAATTCTCTCTTCTTTAATAGAAACCGGTAAAATTGTTATTCTGAAAAAATACATTTAATAGTTGAGAATAAATTCTCTATATGTTTTTGCAAAGTAACAATCTCTCCAAGTTATGTAAATAGTTCTATCGGTGCCATCTATTTATAGAGGGAGAAGGTAGAACCCTTGTTGAATTTTAGAGGTTTATTTCAAATAGAAAAACAACTTCCTAGTCCAACTAGGAGAGGGAGAGTGTAACAACCTAAAAGTCAGGGGTGTCGAGAAACGTACTTTTGGGACTCTATTTCTATGAATCGGGTTCATAAATATTTTCATTAAATGTATTTGGAGTTGCCTTAGAAGGGAATTGAATGATAGTTATATAATTTTAAGTATTAAGTGTTTAATTAAAGTAAAGAGACTAAATCAAATAAGTGATAAAAGTAGGAATTAATACTAAATTATAAGTGGATCTATATTAAGGGACTTATTAAATAAATAAGCCATTATTTATATAATTATGTGATATTGGACGGTTTTAGTAAATATTATAGTATTATTTATGTTAATTTAGTATAATAATTAAGTTAAAATTTGTTATAAAAGGATATATATTATTATTATTAATAGTGGGGAGAAGAAAACCAAGCTAAATTTCTTTAATTTTCTTCTTTTCGAAACAAAAAGGAAAGGGGGAGAAGTTGCACGACCAAGAGCTCTTTGTTGCATGTTTAAATTGGTTAGTAAATTTTGGTTATTTTTACATGAAATTTATGTTTTTGAAGTCTTAATTTTATGAGTTAATTTGTCAAAGTTGAAATTTTGAGAATTAATTATATTTGTGGAAGTTACCATTGATGAGAAATTCAAATGTTTGGTGTTATTTTGCTGGATGTTAAATTTGTGAGTGATTATGAAAGTATATTTATATATATGAAGGTGTTCGAACTACCACTTTAGTAAATTTTGCACCTTTAAAATCGTTGAAACTAGACCAAGCTTAAGTAAGGACAGATTTGATAAATCATGAAGAGTGTATGTACTATTTTTTTTAAATGTTAAATGTCCTTAAGGTGATGGATTAAATTATAAATCTGGTGAGCTAATTTGGTTAAATTGACTGGTGATTTTTATTTATATTAATCTTTAGGGACTTAAATGCTATAAATTCAAAATAACATGGTTTAAATCATGAATTATAGTGGTTAAGGGAATGCTGGAAAATAGTATAAAATTGGTTTGATGGGAACTAATTCAGAAAAACTAAAATTTAGGGTTTTGGATTAAGGATTGAATGGTATATATATTGAATGCAAAGATGTGAAATTTCTTTAAAGGGTTAATTGTTTGAGTATAAATATTCTTGGTGGTTGAATTATTAAATTAAATTATTGTTTTAGATAAAAAAATTGAATAGATTGATTGCTAATCATGGAAAAGAAAAGGTTATTGAGTGATCGTCTTTGTTTTTAGTAGCCTTCGTAATTCGAGAAGTTTGTAGTCTCGAATTTAACTTTTCTATTATTTATTTATTTATTTAATGTTATTTAAATACTTGATTTACAATTTTATGTATATATAATTGAATGATGATGTAAATTGATGAATGAGGAAATTGTGGAAATAAATAATTACAAATATCGTTGGTTTATCCAACTAGAGTTGGGCTCACTATTTATTTCGTCGGTTTATCCGACTAGCATTGGGTGCAACTTTCGTCAATTTATCTAACTAGTTGTTGGGCACACATTCGTCAGTTTATACAAGTAGCGCTGGGCGCAAATATTGTTGGTTTATCCAACTAGAGCTGGGCTCACTATTTATTTCGTCGGTTTATCCAACTAGCGCTGGGCGCAACTTCTGTCAGTTTATCTGACTAGTGCTGAGCACACATTCATCGGTTTATTTGACTAGCACTAGGCACAAACTCTTTCGCGGTTTATCCGCTAGGAACTGGGTGCCATGTATCGATTGGACCATATGACAAGTTTACATAAACCATTGGAGAAGGTTGGTTATAGGTATTACTAAAGAAGAATTATATTTACTTATATATACTTATTCATTGAAAGATATAATATATTTCTTGAATTATACTATTAAAGTTGAGGAATAAATTCAAATGATTTGGATATACTTGTGGTTATTTAAATTAAGTGAAATTCACTTAATGTGGATTGGTTCCCATGTTTGCAGGTTAGATAATAGTAGACTTGGTCTTAGCATCCTACAAGAATCTCGTACTCAACATTGGTGATGTTTTTTTTTGTGTTTTTGGCATATAACTAGGGTGTAAATATGTCCTAGAAGTTGAATATTTTGAATATGATATTATAGGTTTGTATATATATATAGATATGTGTTTATGGAACATGTTTTGTGATGGTTGAATTTGCTTGTATGTATGTTTCATGCTATAAGTTCAATGAGATTGGTTATTTTGAGAAATGTATGGCATGATTTATTGAGTTAGTATTTGTTCATAAAAGGTGTGGATTAGATGTATAGAAGAGTAAGATTTGAACTAATTGAATGAATATTGAATTCTGGTGTCAATGAGAGCACATTGGTTAGGTACTTGCATTATAGGTAATTGCTATATTTGGACTTGTATGAGAGTGTTTTTGTCATGATTTTAGTATGGTTTTAAGCATGGTTTGGTAGCCAAGTTAGGTTTAAGATTTCCTTACTTTTAAAGCAATTTGGGGTACACACGGCCTGGGACACGGGCTGCCACACGGTCGTGTGACCCACACGGTTTATCCATATGGTCATGTGTCTTATTAACTTAAGGAGCAGGTTTCACACGGCCTGTGACACGGCCTTGTGTCTTAAAATAGTTAGTTACATGGTCTGAGACGTGGCCAGCGACACGGCCGTGTGACCCAACATTGATTCCCACACGGGAGAACACACGGGCTGGGACATGGCCGTGTGTCTGGACTTCGAATACCCACATAGTCTGGGTTGTGACACACGGCCGTGTGTCCCCTGTTTCCAAAATTTTAAAAACTTTCCCAACATTTTCCATTTTGTTTCGAATTAATCCCAAAGTGTTTTCAATGTATTTTTAGGACTTTATAAACTCGTTTTAAAATCCGTTTGAGTACATTTAGTTACGATTGGTATGTGATTTGAATTATTATCATTCTGTTTGAATATTTTTGTTAAAAAGTAAATGTTAAATGTTTGAAATGTTATTGTAATACTCCGCGACTTCAACCCGATGATGGAGACGGGTTAGGGGTGTTACAGAGAGGGGCTAATAAGGTGTGCTTCCTCTCATATGTATTATAATGGGGATTTGAGCCTTTCATTGTATTGGGCCCAATTATGTGTTTTCTGGACTTTTAACCCAACACTTTATAATTTAATCCAACCAAATACATATTTTTTTATTTTCCAAATTAAACATTAATTTTCCAATTAAAAAATTTTCTCATCCCAATTTTACCTCCGATAAAATTATGATGATTTTACCCTTGGTAAAATTTTCAAGAAAATATATTCAACATTTCACAACTCAACTTGTTCACTATGATTAAATGGTTTATTTTCATTTTCGGGCTTTAAATGACTCAAAAACATAAACTCATTCTTCTAATTATTTCTGAGTAATTCATATATATATATATTTGCAAATAGATCATTTCTCATTTACGTTTCTATTCATTTCCATTTTTTGAGAAACCCACTTTCATTTTCAAATGATTCTATTTCTCCATTTCGAAGAAAACCATAATCATTTTTCTGAATGTTTCCCATTTCTCTATTTCTATTTATTTTGTTCATTTTGATTCAATATGCAATTTATTTCTGGTTTCAATAAGTTAGTAGAGAGACAAATTGGACATATGTAATTAGGGCTCAAATTATTTATAATTAAGTTTCGGCTTTTCGCCTATTAATTATAAACTCATTTAGTCATAAAGTCATTCCACTATAGTATCGTGGCTGAGCTCTCCCTAACGACATACCATTATGAAAGCAACTATTTAGTGCTCGTCCAATTAGCTTGTCATAAGTGTATTACCCTCATAGTATATCATTGATCACTTTGGGATAATATCCGTTCTCCCAGCATGATCCTATTTTATCTCATGGTAACCATTACATATTCCTTCATGAAAAGTTAATTACTATCAAATAGTAATCAAGTCATTCGTCATAAAAACGAACGACTCATGGCCACATTTACTTTTCATTAACCATGTAATACCAATGAGAGGATATCATTTACCTATGTCTCTGACTATGAATTCCATTGTGAATGATGCTATGTAATGCAGAAGTCGTAAACCTAGCACTCCAGCTTTTGGGTCCTTATCTATTCAAACTAAGGCTTTTACTTACATCAAAGTGTACGAGTCACATGTACATAGTTCGCCATCCACTCAAGATTTAGGTATGACACACTATGAACATCATAAGCAAATAGATCCGTGAAAGGATTCAAGATCTATTCTACTTGGGTCTAGTCCGATGTACTATCAGTCACATTTATGTCTCTATCTTCTAGGAGTCATCTGTTTCGATGCCCAAGACAAAGAATCTCCCCAATTATACTTGATAGATGACATATTAGTCTTTCAATCAATTTGCTCATTTCCGATTAGACTAAGAACATGTTTAGGTTCATCTACTAATACAATCTGTCTTTCTATATTACAATCCGACTATGTAATACAACTAAATATTAATTAAACAATAAACAACCAATGAGCAACGTTTGCTTCCATTTTGCTTTGCATGCAAAAACCATTTGAAGATAATATACAAAGTATTAATGTAACTCAACCATGAACCACTTTACCCCCAAAATGACATCAAAACCCTCTAGTGCTATGGTATAAAAATCAACTTAAAATTTGTCATATGCAACCACGAACGGTACTAATTTTGCAAATGCTTATGCTAGGCACCCGTTCTCTATTTTCCATACAGTTGCAGCCTAGTTTTTTTTTTCCATACTTTCAATCCCAACTTTGGCATCAATCCTTCATGTAGGAAGTTATGCATACTGCTCAAATCAACGAGTACTAACACTGTTATTCCTGACACCTTTGTTATTGATCTGTCATATTTTGATATGACAAATTAGGCTTCCCTGGTACACTTGAGGAGCCTGTTTTCAAGCATAGTAGCGTCTTTTCCATGGTTTTTCGTAGTTTTTAGGTTTTGAGTTAATAAGTGTAAATGTCTCGTTTTTACTTGTTGTAGAGACCCAAATTGGCCAATAGCGTCATTGGGTGCCCTAACATATAATTGAGTATTGTAGGTATGTGTTGGAGGCCGAAATTGAGCGAGAATATCACCAAATGAGAGGGTATCGTGATATCCTACCCTTGGAATCATAATACCTCCAACAAGCCCCAAGGATGGAGATCACCCACAATGATACCGCGATCTCCACCCTAGGGTATCGTGATATCCATATGCTTTGGCAACCCCTATTTCAAGATTGTCGACGATGTTGCAACATCCATCCCATGAGTATTGTGATATCCACATCGTGAAGGGACAAAAAAATGACACAAATGGTAGTCTTCGTCCAATCGAAGCACCAACCATTGAAGGCCCATTTAAAGGTATTCTGGGCAACAAAATTGGGTTAGAATAGCTACTTAAATTAGCTAAAATTTGGCTAAGACAAAAGGAGGTCACATTAGAGTAGTTTAACTTTAGTTTTCTCTAGGTTTTCTTTTAGTTTTTCTGCACTTTCTCTAGGGTTTCTATTTTCTCTTCTTCTTTCAGAGTTTTAGAGTTTATTTTACTGCACTTTCTTCTTATTCTTAGTGTTCTTGTAGTTTGTTAACACTATAGCTTAGGTTTATTTACACTTTCAGTCTCTGTACCTTGTTTGTAATGACAATTTAGCTTTAGTTTATTGCATTTCAGTTTTATTGATTTTAAATGTGTTAAAGCTTGTTCTTTTTATGTTTCTTGCTTTCAATTTTTATGTCATACGCTTCTCCTTACATTTTCTTGAAGTTTCTTTGCATAAAAATCTGAAATTTTATATTTTTCTTAAGCTTCTCTTTAATGGTTTCCATACTTTTCATTTTCATGTTCATTAGTTTTATTTTTAGTATAAGTAATTAACTTTAAAGGGGGTTGGTTGATGGAGATGTGGTGAGTTGATTTTTGGATGAGGGACTAAATTGTAATAAATTGGACTAATTTGAATGAACCTAAAAGCTTAGGATTGATGACCCTAAGGGAATTTCTAGGCAAGTGAGACCGAGAGGAGATCTTGTTAGGCACCAATTCATTAGTCCTAGGTTAACCAGTGAGATCAAGAGATAATCTGGATTAATTTATCTAACTTGGTAAAATTGAGACCGAAAGGTAAAATGGAACCATTTTAGGAGTTTAAGCGATTCAAATCCTTAATTTGGAGATTGGTAAACCACATCGAGATCAGTCAACCACTGTTTGTTAATATTTGTTAATTTCGTAATTTCACATGTTTTGCAATTTAGTCCTTGGTAGTTTGCTCATAGATTAGGTTAATTCCTCTTGAATTTATGGTTTGTTTTAATATAATTTTTTTGATTAGTTGGTTAGACTCTTTATTTTGCACGCTCGTTATTTAGAAATTGTTCAATCTCTAACTCTTTTGGGTTTCATCCTTGGAATACTCTAGTGTTTCATTGTAACACTACAAATATTACAGTTGACTTGTTACAATTACAGTAAGCCGTGATATTTATTTTAGTCCTAGTTTTGATTTCTCTCTACCTCATTCGCGAGGGTAAGGTGAAGGCGGTCAACTATCAGTTGCATAGTAGATGAATTACAAGTTCTGCTGATGGCATGTAGAGAAATTTCAAGGTCATTTACCTCATCGTCATCTAGTACTTCTATCCAAAATAACCTTTTACATTTGTGTCCCATAGAATAAGACTCGTTACAATTATAACACAGCCCCTTAGCCTTTCTTTTCGCCATTTCTTCCCGTGTCAATCTTTTAATAAATGGCACGAAAGAACCTATTTTGTTGTCATTCCCAACTAGTTTCATTGTTTCCCCCTCCTATTGCAAGGCTATTAGTCATTGGAATGATTGAATAGCTGCTAGTGTTTTGGGAAGTTCGCTAAATCAGGTTGGTTTGAGATTAAATTTTAGAAGAGTTGCTTCCAATGCTCAAGCCATATTCATTTCAACTCCAAGGTTTCCCAATTGCTACATCTCAATATCAAATTTGAGTTCCTCTACCAACCTGGCAGTAAAAAGGTCAACTTATTGTTGAGGTTTAATGTAACAACCCATTTTTTAGTGGTGTTGGAAACAGTGGTTTCGGGACCACAAATGTAACACCCCTAACCCGTATCTAACGCCAGAACAGGGTTACAGAGCATTACCAGAATTATAACTCAATCAATCAAACAATTTCATTTTCATTTCTCATACAAAACAAAAATCATTCAAATTCATTCAAATAGTCTCTAATACGATCCCTTGATGCCCAAAATAAACATTAAAAATGGTTCAGGACTAAACCGAGTACTCAAGGAATTTTTTGAAAAACATTAAAAATTTTCAAAGGTACAGAGGACACACGCTCGTATGGCCAAGCCGTGTGGACATTCAAAATGGGACCACATGCCCGTGTCCTTGCCCGTCTCCTAGCCCGTGTCCCAACTAGTGAGCATACTGACTTGGGTCAACGACCAGACCACATACTCGTGTAACAGGCCGTGTACCCTTCGAAATGGCCTCACACGCCCGTGTGCTAGGCCGTGTGCTAGGCCGTGTGAAAACTGGAGGGTATACTGATTTGTGCCACACGGCTAAGCCACACGCCCGTGTGCTAGGCCGTGTGAAGCTACTGACTTGATTTCTAAAGAAGTTACAGGGATCATGTGTCACACACGTCTATGTCACCTGGTCGTGTGTCATACACGGCTGAGACACACGCCTGTGTCTCTGCTCGTGTAGACAAAAATAAGCCATTTTCCAAGCCATATTTCTAGCCCAAATTGGTACCAACCTACACACATCAATATGCATATAACCATGGCATAAATAGGCATTCAAAACCAACCAATGTCAAGTTTATAACATGTAATAATATCACATACCATCATGATACATATAGGCACCTCAAATGGCCACTCATAATCATGCAAACTATGTCTCCAAATATACCTAATTGGTTAAACACATATATGCAATCTTTGTGCCTAAAACTTAACATATATGCCACTTATAAATCTCAACCATTTGATACCCAAAATACAATCTCACAACCAAGCCATTCACATAGCAACCATACATCATATACTATAAGGCTATTTACATATTTACATAACCAAATTCAAGCCAAATTAAATTCCTAAAACACAACAAAGCATATGGGCTTCCAGTAGACAAAAGACCTATACATGCCATTTAACCCAAAGTATAAACTCAAAAGTAACAAAATAACGTTCGATACTGTGATGCGATCTCCGACGACTTCCAATCCGAACAAGCTTCTGAAACACTATAAAACATGGAAAAATACACAGAGTAAGAAATTAAGCTTAGTAAGTTCGTATAACACAGAATTAAACTTACCATTTAACCCCAATTTAGGTAAGTAACCCAAAGCAATACACAATTCAATTTGGCCAAATCCTTTCACATAATAATTTAACAAATTAGCCGAGTATTCATATGATAACCGAGAATCATATATAAATTCAACAATGATTAAATTCCATGTATATGTAACATCTATATCGTGTATCCGTATATTATATATAAATCATTTCCATATAAATACCTGTACTAGTTTGCATCGAACTTGTATAATCTCGTAATAACAGTATGCCCATTGAACCACTGAGAATATCGTTAGATACATAGGTAGTACACACAAGGTGTACTGAACTGTAATCCGTGAATTCTTGTACCTGTATGCTCATACGAGAGATAAACGGTAAGCTCCTCCGAGCTGAACAACGGTAAGCTCATACGAGCTGAGTATCGGTAAGCTCATAAGAGATAGAATCGGTAACCCTAATGACATGCCATTTGTATCTTACGAATTCCTAAGGTTCAAATGGGGCTTGGTATTCTTCGTAAATTGTCAGTTATGTGCTCTATGATTATACATAATGATCAAACCATTCACATACATATATTTCAATTAAAGCATATAAATATGCAATGTAATAGCCCATTTTGCCCGGGCCCCGATTAAAACCCAATAAAAATAAAACCAAGTTCGAAGTCCATTTACATAATTAAAGTCCATGTCCAGATTACAGCAAAATTAACAGGGCCCAGTAAACTAAACCCAATTAGCCTAAGCCCAACACCCTAGCAGCAACAGCATCCAGTAGCACCGTAGTCGAGCCCAGGGCCTCCTCGCACGTGCTACGCATCCGCGCGCGTGCGGTCCTCCTCCATACGCCTGTACCTCCAACGCAACAAACGTAACAAAGCAGAAAAAACAAGAAATAACAGAAAAGCAATACAGCAAATAAGAGAAAATAGCAAAAAAATATGAAAAAATATATATTTAAATTTCTGTAATTTCATTATTCGGTTATATAAAGCCGATTCCAAATCTGTAAAAGGATCTTTGAACACAAATCAATAGAAAAGGAAAAAAATCGAAAAGCAGTATATTTTTAAAGGTGGTTCTCCGATTTTTTTTATTTTGATCTCATTTATTTATTTATTTTTCTTTCTTTTTCCTTTGATTTGTTTTGGTTGCAAACGAAAAAGGAAAAGAGAAGATTCTTACCTTTGTAATTGCGCTGTCGGAACCCTGTTTACTCCATCCAAATCGGACTTAGATGGGGTTCGGGTTTGATGCGGCAAACGGCGGCCTGGGAATGGGTTCAAAAACCCTAGCAGAGGAAAAAGGGGATAATAGTTTTTTTAAAGAATGGCAGAAAGTATTTTTTAAATTTTTTTTTTTTACTTTTATATTAGGTATGAAACGGTGTCGTTTAAGGCCTATTTCAGTGGCTTCAAAACGGCGCCATATAAGGCCATGACCCGCGCAGTGACCCTACCCGAGGGAAGGAACCACGTGTTTTTTATTGAAAGGTAATTTGCACCTCTGGTCTCGCCACATTTTTATTTATTATAATTCAGTTGTTTTCAATTTTTTTCAATTGATACTGTAAATTTTATTCAGTTTTTGATTCGGTCCTGATGAAGTAGCTCGTTTCGGAGGGCGGGAATATTTCCCCATTCAGTTCCTCTGAGTTATTCGCACCTTTCAATTGGGCCCTTCATTTTGTTTTATTTTCGTTTTTCCCTTTAATTTTGTTTTGAGTTTAATTTAATCCATACTTATTTAATTTAATGTACTTGATTTTTATTCGGTTTAAAATCCATTTTTTGTTATTTTTAGATATATTTATTTTTTAAATCTAACTTTCTTTTTATGTTTAAGTTTAATATATTTTTAGTTTATTATCAATACTATTTCAATATTATAATATATTATTATTCTAAATTTATCATTAACACTATTTTAGGTGTATCATGTATTTTTTTTATTTAAATTTATCATGTATTATCTTATGCATTCTGGTTGTAATTTCAATACAATTTATACATTTTTTTGACGGTTTTATTTTATAATACATTTTTAATTTCACTTATATAATTCTTTGCTTTGAAGATTAATACAATAATACTCTTACATAATATTTTTTATACATATATATAATTTGTATTAAACTATTTTTATTATACATATATATACAATTTATATTAAACTATTTTTTATACACATATGCATATATAATATGTTATTGATTTCATATTATTATATATCTTTTTACTTATTTCTATATACAAAGGATTTATTTTTTTAAAACCTATTTAAATATATTTTATTTATTTCAGCTTTTACATATATTGTTATATATTATTATTTATATGAAGTTTTTCACTCTTTATGTATTACTTATTTTAAAATTAACACATGTATATTATTTTATATGTTTAATTTTCTTCTTGTATAATATTTGTTACAAAATTCATATAAATACTATTATTCTATGTAGTGTTTATTTTTTTAACTCTATTTTGGATCCATTTCATACCCATATATATATATATATTGTTTATTTTAAAACTTTTGTATGCATAATTTATTGATTGTAATTTCTCCTCTTGCTATTGATTTTTTTTAGTATATCTTTTAAAATTTAATATTAATCCATTTAATTTTTTAATATTGATATTGGTATTTGTATAATGTATGATTTTGTTGTTATGCTTGTTTGTATTTGTCTTTTGATTATTTGTTATTCATTAGTGTATGCTATTTACAAATTGTCCTTTTTTGGCGTCGTACGTTATTATTCAATCACATTACATTTGTTTTAAAGAATATGCTTCACTGAAGCATTAAAATCATTTAATTCCGTAAATATTCAAAATACTTGGTGTTCACGATTTTCGTGAGAATGGCGCCCTAACTTACTGGGTTTCAATTCTTTTCGTTAAATTTAGATATCAGAGTATCCCTTTTTCAATAAAATCGTACAGATTCTAAATAAAAGTTTTTTGAGATTTCAAAATGTTGGATCCTAACTCACTGGATATGACATTTCGCTACCTCGAATTAAGGATTTTTAAAAATAAAGGTAATTTCGGTGTTTAGGAATTTCAAGAAATTGAACCCTAACTTACTGGGTTCTGATTTTTTCGTTCGACCCAAACAACCAAATATCCTTCTCAAAATGCATGGGTTTTAAAAAGATAAACTTAATTTTGAAGATTAAAAATATTGCGCCCTAACTCACTGGGTATGACACTCTTATTTCTTTGAAATAAGAGTTTCTTATTATTCAATTCGATTTAATCAAGTTAAAAGGATCGTATTTTAAAATCTTTTCAAATTTTCGACACAAAGAAATTAAACAATCGATTTGGTACCAATTTTTGGCGTTACGAGGGTGCTAACCCTTCCTCGTGCATAACCGACTCTTGAACCTATTTTCTTAAAATTCATAGACCTAAAATTTTTTTCAAGGTGATCCGATCACACCTCAATAAAAGATCGGTGGCGACTCTAATTTTTGTTTTTAAGTCGACTACTAATTTTTGTTTTCAAAAAGGGGTTTCGACAGCTTGGCGACTCCGCTGGGGACACTTAGAGAGTCACACCATAAAATTGATAGTTTTCTGTATTATTGTCAAAAGTTGAAAATTTGATTTGAAAATTTACGATCCTTTTGTTGCATTTCTGTGTTATATGATTTCCGTGGGTTGAGTCTTGTAGAATATTTTCGCATCATCTTGCTTAAGGACCATTTGGTCTTATCTTTTTAAGTGGGAGTGAGAAACTACTCATTCGTGAGGTTTTCACCTCTGTGCAGGATAGTGGATCGCTTTCGGGATGCATCCGTACCTATGTTTTTGTGAGATTTTCATCTCCGTGCAACCATAGGGAAATGTATTCCCCTGAACCGAACTCAATCCCTATGAACCTATAATGGGTGAGGATCGAGGAATCTGCGGGTTCGGGTACCTTTGCCCCTAGAAGCCAAACCACATATAGTGAACCATAGGAACTTTCCCTAGATAGAACTATGCTAAACCCCTAGAGGTCACCCGAATAGGTACTCTATTTATTCTCTTGTTTACTTTTACTTTGTACTAACTTGTTTTTGTTTTGTTTTTATTATGATTGCATTGCATTGGCATCTTAGAAAAGAGGTGTTGATTCAAGTTTGATTACTAAATTAGAGAGCTTGTCATGGAAAATGAATTTCTTGATAAAGTGGAAGAGAATACGGTTGCCTGAACATATTCCGAGAAACACAAGAAGGGTGATGGAGGAATACATGACTTTACTTCGTGGCTCAAGGATTCAAGCTGATTATTCAAGAGTTTTTGACATTCCAACTTCCTTAAAGAAGCTGATGAGCATCATGAGGATGGGAAAATGATGGATCACGACCAGGATCAAGAAAAAGAAGCTAGTAGTGGCATCCATTGGAAATTCGCGATATTTATCTTAACATCCAGATAAAGAAAGAGATTGATGTTTCTTGAAGTATAAGGGCGAGGTCGTACATGCATCCGTTTTATGTAAAGAAGTTTGTTTTCTAATGAAGTTTTCTAAATGGAATTGAATCAGAATCAATGTCTCTTTATGCATTCATTTCATGCATTTGCATTACATGACATCATATGCATTAAAATCCATTGAAAGAGCCTAATTGAGTAAAATTATTTCAGTTAATTTGGAAAACCAACACCATTACAGTACCCAAGTAAAGACTAAAGGAATGGACCAAATGTTAGAGAGATTAGAGCAGATGCAAATACAGAAGCTAGAGCAATTAACCAAATTTCAACAGGAAATGAGAGATCAGATGCTAGAATTACAGAGAACTATGATGAGCCAGTTAACCCAGTTGCTCGCTGGAACGTTAGAAAAAGGGAAATACTTGGTGGTCCACTTTGGGGTTGATAATGAGGATCTTGCCTATTCCCTAGGTTGTAATCGATAAGTGTCCAGGTCCAGCTAGATGGGCGTCCACAAGGGGCACTCTTTACTATCAGATCCCAACAATATTAGACTGGTACATCGACACCAGTGAGTTGCCTGACAGGCCCAGGATCCTATCTGAGGAACAATTTAGCTAATCCTATTGCTCTTAATAATCCAGCAGAAATAAAACAGGCGAGGGTAGAGTACCCAGATACTATAAATGCCCCAAGGAAGAAGGGGAATAAGGGGAATAATGCAGGCAAATATAATAAGGGCCACTCAAAACCACTCACTGTGGGCAGGCCAAAGACAGAAACCACTAGCCATCAGAGCCCTTTAAAGCGAGAATCTTACACGAAGACAAATGCAGAAAGGCCTCAGTTCACGCCTATACTGATATCATATAGCGAGCTATATCAAAGCCTATTTAATGCACATGTGGTGTCCCCCTTCTACTTGAAACCAACATTGCCCACATTTCCTAAAAGGTAAAATGTAAATGCCCAGTGTGAATACCATGCAGGAATTGCGGGGCACTCGATAGAAAATTGCATCACATTCAAAAAGATAGTTGAAAGACTCATTAATATAGGCATTGTCAAATTCGATGTGGCCTCCAGTGCAAAAATCTGCTACCCGATCACATTAATAATTGGGTGAATACAATGTATGAAGAAGTGTTGGGAAGCGTTCACATCAATGCAGTATATAAAGACACAATTGAAAAGGGACCTTGTTAAATATCCACCCTTATAAACTCGGGAGTATTCTAAGTAATCAGATTACAGAAGAAATCTCTATAGTATCTAGAGCTTACTTAGAGTAATGTTCAGAACACACTTGTTGCTTTTAGCCTAGAGGCAATAAGAATTCCTTTGTGAAATAGGCTCATGTTTGAACGTCACTATTTTAATGAAATATATCATTGCAATCATTTTTGAGCCAATATTGTTTCATTCTTTTTAAATAATTATTTTTTTGATTCTTTCATTATTTTAGATTTTCTTACACATCATTCTTTCATTCATTCATAATCATATTGTACAAATAAGTATTCATAAATTCATACATTCTTTGTATATTCTTTGGTACCTACTATGGGTCCTCAGATATCAATGACATGAGTGACGCTGCTACAGACTCAGAATCTCCTCTTAAGTGAGATATGTGTTTAGATGGATCTCATGACTTTGAAAATGACATAGACTGTAGCTTATCTCCGGACTTGTTGAGGATGGTAGAGCAGGAAGGAAAATTTTACCTCATGAGGAGACAAGGGAGATTATGACCTTGAAGGAGGGAAAAGTAGTAAAATCAAAATGTGCATAACCGAAAAAACAAAGCAAGACCTTGTTAAATTACCTCTAGAGTTCAAAGATGTCTTCGCATGGCCATACTAGGATATGCCCGGGTTAAGCATTGACATTGCAATTTGAACAACAGCACGATGTCAGAAATTTGTAGTATGTTCAAGATTAACATCATAAATGATACAGTGGGGCAATGCTTTTCTCTTTGACTTATCGTAGCTTTGCCCATTGAAGTCGAGTTGCCATCTCTCTACATTTTTGTTAGATTTTATCCTAATTGAAGAGGAAGATCCAAAGATTTTCGTCATAGTTAAATTTCGCCCTAGAAGGCTCTATAAGAGAAACCTGGTACCAAAGAAAATCTTTCACGTACAAAATGAAGGTGGAAGATCTTATTTGGAAGACTTTATCTAGAAAAAAAATTGATTCTAATCGAAAGGGATAACCAGGACTTGCCTAATCATATGAGTTCAAGATTCAATCAAAAAAAATCAAAATCAAAAATAAAAAAATAAAAAAAATCAAAATCAAAAAAATGAAAATAAAAAAATGAAAATGATGAAAAAAGAAAAAAGAAAAAGAAAAGGAAAAGGAGAGGCCAAGGCGAAAACCCGTAAAGGGCGCTTTGTGACCAAAGGTAGATTTGAGTTGAAAACCCGAAAAGGGCGACTCAAATTTTGAGCAAAGTGTGGCACAGATATCATTGGGCCAATACTACCGAAGGCTTCTAATGGGCATCGCCTTATTTTTGAGGTTATCAATTTCTTCACTAAATGAGGCTGCTTTATACGCCAATGTCATCAGATGTCGATATAGAATTCCAGATAAGATGGTATTGGAAAATGCGATGAACTTAAATGATAGTACCATAGCTAAGGTTTGTAATCAATTTCAAATTAGACACCACGGTTAGTTACTATATCGCCCAAAAATGAATTGCGGGAAAAATGACTGAGAATTACAAGAGCTGGCATGAGAAATTACCATTTGCCCTCATTGTTTGTCGAACATCTATCAAGACTTCCACCGGGACAACACCTTTCTCCTTGGTTTAGAGGTAGTTCCTCTCTGGGTATTGGCTGAATTGAAATTGGATGAAGGTGGAATGGATCTAATCGCGATGTGATCAGTTGAACATGATAGAGGGAAAAAGGCTAAAAGCTATTCAACATGGTCAGATGTATCAAAGGCGAATGAGGCAAGCCTACAACCAAAAGGTTTGTCCCAGAGAATTCCATGGGGGACCTAATGTTGAAAAAGATCCTTCTTATACAAAAGGATTTTAGAGGAAAATGGATGTTAAATTGGGAAGGTCCTTATTTCGTAAAAAAGGCATTTTCCGGAGGAGCTTTGAGCTTGAGTGAGATGGATGGTAAAAACTTCCAAATCTTGTAAACTTAGATTCGATCAAGAAATACTTCACCTGAAGAATGAGAAGGGACCAAGGTGAAAACCGCAAAGGGCGCTTTGATTCCTAAAAAAAGATAGAAAAAAACAAAAAAAAGACCAAGGTGAAAACCCTCAAAGGGCTCTTTGAGTCCAAAAAAAATAAAAAATAAGAAAAGAAAAGAAAATAGAGAGGCCAAGGTGAAAACTCGAAAATGGCGACTTGAGACCAAAGGGGATTTGAGTTGAAAACCCGAAAAGGGCAGCTCAAATGTTGATCAAAATGGGGCATGAGGTGATCAGAGTTACTCAAATGTTGGTTAAAATGGGGTGTGCGGTGATCTTGCTATACCTAAATCAGCAGGAAAGGGTACACGACATCTTGAGGCATCGACAGAGTACTATAGATCTCCCAAACACATATCAAACTCAGAATGGTCTTCAAAAAGTTTGTACAAAGAAGTTCAAGCTGCGATATCTGGGGCACCTAGTCTTCGTACTATTTATATTGAATTGATTGTTCTTGGAATACTTCATTCTTTGTCGAGATACGTATCAATTCCTATTTTATTCTTACTATCCTTGATAATTTATTCATTTCGAGCTATGCTCTCAAATAAATTCTCTTTTATCCATCGTTATGTTCTTTTTACAAGCATGTTGCATTAGAATAATGATTAATGGACTAATAAAACTTTCACAAGGGAAGTTTCGCATATTACTCTAGAAGTTTCTAAATAATACGGAAACCTGAAACAGGACTATTGTTTAGAACGTACCAAGTTTAAAGATTGAAATATATAAGAAGGAAAAGTCTAAATTAAGACCATCCTTTTGGATTTTGTCGTCAAAACATTGATTGAACAAAATGACATGTTAGAGCTTCAATGAACAAACAAGCGATGTTCACCAAGCAATAAGAAGAGGTTTCCTGGGAGAAAAAAATTCTTCATTGGTGCATAGCATTTGGTATGACACCCTGGGAATGAGGTAAAAGACCAAAGAGCTTCACATTCTATATCCTTGAATTGCAATAGGAGAGGATTGAGAAAAAACCATATTTTTCTACCCTTGGGTTACAGTGGGAGAATTATGGTACAAATTTTGCGTCCTAGTGGATTGAACTTTGAAGTTCACAGTGGGGGCAATCTGATTAAGTGTTTCTTTGGAGATGCCAGCCGAGCAAAAAGGCGTTGTAGCGCGTTAGTGATAAAACCTTAATAAACTTCGAGCAATGACAACCTAAGTGATAAAGAAGGATCATTCTCAAGAAAATAACATTCTAAATTCATGCAAACATCATTCACGCATGTCTAGTTAGGAGCATTTGATTCATTTTGATCATGGCATCCTAATCATTAGGCACAATTAGGTTAATTATACAGGTCATGTTCCCCAGAGAACAGATCGGTGAAACCACAAGTCTTATCTCCCCGAAGTTACAGTGGAGTAAATTAAAGACACCAGTCTTACTTTCTTGGTGTTGCAGTGGAACAGATTAAAGCTAAAGGTAGCGAATCTTGTTTCCCTGACATTGCAGTGGATTAAATTATAGCTGAAGTAGAACAGATTAAGCTGTGGGCAGCGAATCATATCTCTTTGGCATTAAGTGAAACAGATTAAAGCTAAAGGTAGCGAATCTTGTTTCACTGGTGTTGCAGCGGAGCAGATTAAAGCTGAGGGCAGGGAATCTTATCTCCCTAGTGTTAAGACTAAAAGTAATTAGTCTTACTTACTTGGCATTGCAGCAGAGTAGATTAAAGCTGAGGGCAGCGAATCTTATCTCCCTAGCATTAAGACTTGGAATAGCTGAAGTGGACCGGACTGAAGCTGTGGGCAGTGAATCCTATCTCTTTGGCATTACAGTGGAACAGATTAAAGCTAAAGGTGGCGAATCCAGTTTCCCTGGGGTTGTAGCGGAGGAGATTAAAGCTGAAGGTAGCGAATCTCATCTCCCTGGTGTTAAAATTGAAGAAAGCAAGTCTTATCCCCTGAAGTTGCAGTGGGGCAGACTAAAGATGGTGGATCTTATCTCTCTAAGCTGCAGTAGAGCAGATCGCATCTAGTCTTATTTCCCTGAAGTTGCAGTGGAGTAGACTAAAAATAGCAAATTTTGTTCTCTTGAAAAGTTACGAGTTACAAATCCTATCTCCCCGACGTTGCAGTGGAGTGAATCGAAGCAATTTCTATACCTCTGAAGATGCAGTAGGATGGAATGAGGCTACTTGAAGAAGAAGAACACCAAGGTCTAGCACGATCAAGCAAAATTGGCCCTTTTTAAAGTCTTTGCTCCGTTCCCGTTACACGATAACGAGTAAAGAGAGGCAGCTGTAATAGCCCATTTTGCCCGGGCCCGATTAAAACCCAATAAAAATAAAACCAAGTTCGAAGTCTATTTACATAATTAAAGTCCATGTCCAGATTACAGCAAAATTAGCAGAGCCTAGTAAACTAAACCCAATTAGCCTAAGCCCAACACCCTAGCCTAACTAGCCTAAACCAGCCTTGATAAAAACCCTAGCAGCAACAGCTTCTAGCAGCGCCGTAGTCGAGCCTAGGGCCTCCCCGCGTGTGCTGCGCCTCTGTGCACGTGCACTTCTTCGTACGTCCGTACCTGCAATGCAACAAACACAACAAAGCAGAAAAGCAATACAGCAAATAAGAGAAAATAGAAAAAAAAATATGAAAGAATATAGATTTAAATTTTTGTAATTTCATTATTCGGCTATATAAGGCCGATTCCAAATCTGTAAAAGTGATCATTGAGCACGAATCAATAGAAAAGTGAAAAATCGAAAAGCAGTATATTTTTAAAGGTGGTTCTTCGATTTTTTTTATTTTGATTTCATTTATTTATTTTCTTTCTTTCTTTTTCCTTTGATTTGTTTTGGTTGCAAACGAAAAGGAAAAGAGAAGATTCTTACCTTTGTAACTGCGCCGTCGAAACCCTATTTACTCCATCCAAATCGAACTTAGATAGGGTTCGGGTTTGATGTGGCAAACGGCGGCGTGGGAATGGGTTCAAAAACCCTAGCAGAGGAAAAATGGGATAATAGTTTTTTTTTAAAGAATGATAGAAAGTACTTTTTTTAAAAAAATTGTTGATTTTATATTAGGTATGAAACGGCGTCGTTTAAGGCTTGTTTCAGTGGCTTCAAAACGGCGCCGTATAAGGCCATGACCCGCGCGGTGGCCCGACCCGAAGGAAGGATCCGCGTGTTTTTTATTGAAAGCTAATTTGCACCTCTGGTCCCGCCGCATTTTTATTTATTTTAATTCAGTTGTTTTCATTTTTTCAATTGATACTGTAAATTTTATTTAGTTTCTGATTCGGTCCTGATGAAATGACGCGTTTCGGAGGGCGGAAATATTTCCCTATTCAGTCCCTCTAAGTTATTCGCGTATTTCAATTGGGCCCTTCATTTTGTTTTATTTTCATTTTTTCCCTTTAATTTTGTTTTGAGTTTAATTTAATCCATACTTATTTAATATAATGTACTTGATTTTTATTCGGTTTAAAATCCATTTTGTTGTTATTTTTAGATATATTTATTTTTTAAATCTAACTTTCTTTTTATGTTTAAGTTTATTATATTTTTTAGTTTATTATCAATACTATTTCAATATTATAATATATTATTATTCTAAATTTATCATTAACATTATTTTAGGTGTATCATGTATTTTTTTTATTTAAATTTGTCATGTATTATCTTACGCATTCTTGTTGTAATTTCAATATAATTTATACATTTTTTTGACGGTTTTATTTTATAATACATTTTTAATTTCACTTATATAATTCTTTGCTTTAAAGATTAATACAATAATACTCTTACATAATATTTTTTATACATATATATAATTTGTATTAAACTATTTTTATTATACATATATATACAATTTATATTAAACTATTTTTTATACACATATGCATATATAATATGTTATGTATTTCATATTATTATATATCTTTTTACTTATTTCTATATACAAAGGATTTATTTTTTTTAAAGCCTATTTAAATATATTTTATTTATTTTAGCTTTTACATATATTATTATATATTATTATTTATATGAAGTTTTTCACTCTTTATGTATTACTTATTTTAAAATTAACACATGTATATTATTTTATATGTTTAATTTTCCTCTTGTATAATATTTGTTACAAAATTCATCTAAATACTATTATTCTATGTAGTGTTTATTTTTTTTAACTCTATTTTGGATCCATTTCATACCCATATATATATATTGTTTATTTTAAAACTTTTGTATGCATAATTTATTGATTATAATTTCTCCTCTTGCTATTGATTTTTTTTAGTATATCTTTTAAAATTTAACATTAATCCATTTAATTTTTTAATATTGATATTGGTATTTGTATAATGTATGATTTTGTTGCTATGCTTGTTTGTATTTGTCTATTGATTATTTGTTATTCATTAGTGTATGCTATTTACAAATTGTCCTTTTTTGGCGTCGTACGTTATTATTCAATCACATTACATTTGTTTTAAAGAATATGCCTCACTAAAGCATTAAAATCATTTAATTCCGTAAATATTCAAAATACTTGGTGTTCACGATTTTCGTGAGAATGGCGCCCTAACTTACTGGGTTTCAATTCTTTTCGTTAAATTTAGATATCCGAGTACCCCTTTTTCAATAAAATCGTACAGATTCTAAATAAAATTTTTTGAGATTTCAAAATGTTGGATCCTAACTCACTGGATATGATATTTTGCTACCTCGAATTAAAGATTTTTAAAAATAAAGGCAATTTCGGTGTTTAGGAATTTCAAGAAATTGAACCCTAACTTACTGTGTTCTGATTTTTTCATTCGACCCAAATAACCAAATATCCTTCTCAAAATGCATGGGTTTTAAACAAATAAACTTAATTTTGAAGATTAAAAATGTTGCGCCCTAACTCACTGGGTGTGACACTCTTATTTCTTTGAAATAAAAGTTTCTTATTATTCAATTCAATTTAATCAAGTTAAAAGGATCGTATTTTAAAATCTTTTCAAATTTTCAACACAAAGACATTAAAAAATCGATTCGGTACCAATTTTGGGCGTTACGAGGGTGCTAACCCTTCCTCGTGTGTAACTGACTCCTAAACCTATTTTCTCAAAATTCGTAAACCGAAAATTGTTTTCAAGGTGATCTGATCACACCTCAATAAAAGATCGATGGCGACTCTAATTTTTGTTGTTAAATCGACTACTAATTTTTGTTTTCAAAAAGGGGTTTCGACACGCAATATAATTACACGAACTTATCTTAACTCGTCAGACAAAAATACGATCGTTTAATCCACGACTTAATCTTTCCCCCAATCTAATTCCGTACGTTGTTTTTTCTGGATCCATATAATCAAATTTAACCAATTTAATCATCATTCTATTCAATTCAATCCAAAATTCTATGGAAAAATTACCATGTTGCCCCTATACTTTTGACTTCTTTACAATTTAGTCCCTAGGCTCGTAAAATGAAATTCATGGAATTTCGTCCACACCTAAGCCTAGCTGAACTTTATATGTGCTTATAGTAGCCCATATATTCCAAAAATTCACACATTTAACACATAATTTTATTATTTTTCAATTTAATCTCTATTTGACAATTTTAACAAAACTCACTTAACAAAACTTGTTTAATTAACAACAAGGATTCATTTTCTTCCATTAAACTTCAAGAACAACTAAAATGCTCTCATGGCAAAACCCTAGTCTTTCAACCATTTTGCAAATTAATCTCCTAATTAGCTAGGTTAAGCTACAACGATTCCAAAAACATAAAAATCAACAAAAACAAACACCAAATTCACTTACATGCAAGAGTTTTCTTGGTTTAAAATTTCAAGCTCTCCCAAACCTAATTTTTCTGAAAATTTCGATGGTGATGAACTAAGGATGATGGCCTATTTTTTATTTAATTTATTCTTTAATTGACTATTTACCATTTTAACCTTACCTAACTTTAAAAATTACATAATTTGCAAGCCATGCACACCCACTATCACCTTTAATGGTCTAATTATCATATAAGGACCTCCAATTTAATGTTCTATAGCTATTTAACACCTTTAGCTAATAGAACACAACTTTCACACTTTACGCGATTCAATCCTTTTTTCCAAATTGAGCATACAAACAGTAAAATTTCTTAACAAAATTTTTATACTATCATATTATCATGCTGTAGATATTAAAATAATATTAAAATAAGTTTTTCAATTTTTTATTTGTGGTCCCTAAACTATTGTTTCGATTTCACTAAAAATGGGTTATTACAACTCTCCCTCCCTTAGGTATTTTCATCCCCGAAAATCTTACCAGAAAATAGGTTAGGGTATTGTTTTTTCATAGCTTCCTTGGGTTCCTAAGTAGCCTCCTCAACCCCGTGACGTTGCCAAAGAACCTTTACTAAGGCTATACTTTTGTTTCTTAATTCTTTAATCTCTCGTGTCAAAATTCTGATCGATTCTTCGTTATACGACATGTCGGGTTAAATCTCAATCTCTATCGGAGAAATTATATGCGAAGGGTTCGATCGATATCGTCGTAACATAGATACATGAAACATATTATGAATCTTCTCAAGTTCTAACGTTAAAACAAGTCGATAAGCCACTGGCCCTATTCTCTCGATAATCTCGTACAGCCCGATAAATCACGGACTCAACTTTACTTTGTGACCAAATCGAAGAATTCTTTTCCTAGGCGATATTTTTAGAAACACTCTGTCACCAATCTAAAATTCAATATCTTTACGTTTCAAATCTGCATACGATTTATGTCGATCTGAAGCTGCTTTCAAACTGTCACGAATCACTTTGACTTTCTCTTCGGTTTCTCAAATCAAATCAACCCCGTGTATCTATTTCTCACTAAGCTTGGTCGAGTACAATGGAGTTCAGCATTTATGACCATATAAAGCTTCATACAGTGCCATCTTTATACTTGACTGAAAACTATTGTGATACGTGAATTCAACCAACGGTAAATATTGTTCCCAATTACCTTCAAACTTTAATACACATCAACGAAGCATATCTTCGAGAATCTGAATCACTCTTTCAGACTAACCATCAATTTGAGGGTGAAAGCAGTGCTAAAATGCAACCGCGTACCTAAAGCTTCTTGCAACTTCTTCCAAAATTGAGATGTAAATTGCGGTTCTCTATCCGAAATAATAGAGACTGGCACTCCGTGTAATTTGACGATCTCAGAAATATACAACTCAGCCAACATATCAAGTGAGAAGTCTGTATGCACCAAAATAAAATACACGGAATTCGTCAAACGATCAACAATGACCCAGATAGCATCTTTCTTTTTCGGAGATAGAGGTAATCTCGATACGAAATTCATCTTAACTCTATCCCATTTCCACTCCAATAACATCACTTTCTGTAATAGTCCTGAAGGCACTTGATGTTCGGCCTTGACCTGTTGAGAAATCAAACATCAGGACATAAAGTCAGAAATGTCGCGTTTCATACCCGACCACCAGTACATCTGTCTCAAATTACTGTACATTTTGTTACTCCTAGGATAAACAAATAAGCTGCAACTATGAGCTTCATGTAGCATTTTCTGTATAAAATCTGTATTTTTTGACAAACAAAGTCTACCTTGGAACAACAAACAATCATCATATCCGATCTGAAACTCTGAATCAGTAGTCGACTTACACTGTACCCTTTTAGCTTGCAATTCATTATCACATTTCTGAGCCTCGCAGATTTGCTGTAGAAACATCAGTTTAGCTTTTAACTCAACTAATATCGATCCATCATCTGACAAAGTCAATCGCGTATTCATCGCTCTGAAGGCAAACAAGGATTTTATACTTAAAGCATCTCCGACTACATTCGCTTTTCCCGGATGGTAATCAATAATTAGCTCATAATCTTTCAACAGTTCTAGCCACCTTCGCTGTCTCAAATTCAAATCTTTTTGTGGCATCAGACACTTCAAGCTCTTGTGATCGGTAAATATGTGGCATTTTTCACCAAACAAATGGTGTCACTAAATTTTCAATGCAAACATGATTGCAGCCAACTCCAAATCATGTGTTGGATAATTCTTCTCGTGCGTCTTTAATTGTCCGGAAGTATACGCTATCATTTTGCCTTTTTGCATTAGAACACATCTCAAATCGTTCAATGACGCATCACTAAAAATCACAAACTCTTTACCTGACTCAAGCTGAATCAATACTGGTACTTCAGTTAATAGTGCTTCCAACTGATTAAAACTCTATTGGCATTTCTCAGACCACTCAAACTTTACATCATTCTGCAATAACCAAGTCATCGGTGTAGCTATCATTGTGAACCCTTTTTACAAATCTCTGATAATAGCCCGTTAATCTCAGAAAGCTTTTAACCTCGAATATGTTTCTTGGTGGTTTCCAGTCAACAACTGCTAAAATCTTGCTTGGATCAACTCTAATGCCTTCCACCAAAACAATGTGTCCCAAAAACCCAACTTCTCAAATTTAAAACTTGCACTTGCTAAATTTAGCAAATAGTTATTTTTCTCACAGAGTCTGTAACACAATTCTCAAATGCTCGGCATGTACAGAATTGTCTCGGGAATAAATCAAGATATTATCAATGAACACAACAACAACTTTGTCCAAATACGGTCTAGAGATTCGATTCATCAAATCCATGAATGCTGCAAGAGCATTAGTTAACCCAAATGGCCTAACAAGAAATTCATAATGTCCGTACCTAGTCCTAAACGCAATTTTCGACACATCTGAATATTTAACCCGCAACTGATAATAACCGGATTGTAAATCAATTTCTGAGAATATCGTTACACCTTTCAACTAATCAAATAAACCACTGATTCGTGGAAATGGGTACTTATTCTTAATCGTAACCTTGTTAAGCTGTCGGTAATCGATAAACTGGTGTACCTCAGGGCAAGAAACTCGGTCGTGCAAAAGCTCTATCTGTTAACTCTTGCAACTAAGCTTTCAACTCTTTCAACTCTGTAAGAGCCATTCTGTATGGAGCTATCGATATTGGTGATGTTCCCGATACTAACTCAATAGCAAACTCAACCTCTCTAATAGGTGGCAACCCGGGTAACTCTTTTGGAAACACATGTAAATATTCACTAACGATTGGTACTGATTCAATCTTCAATTCAGACACTTTAATATCCAGTATATATGCAAGGTAAGCCTCACAACCCCTCCTCACATATTTACGTGCTAACGTAGCCGATATCACAATAGGCAACCCACTCGAATCATCAGATTCAATACGAAGAGTCTCACCGTTCTGACATTTCAATACAATAAGCTTTCGTCTGCAGTTTACAACTGCATCATACAGAGTCAGCCAACCCATATCCAAAATCACATCAAATTCATCAAACGGTAAAAGCATCAAATCGGCCAAAAAACTATAACCCCAAGTCATTAAAGTACAATTCTTGCAAACTTTATTAATTAAGACATACTGACCTAAGGGGTTCGATACCTTAACCACGAATTCAGTGGACTTGACAGGTAAACTCTTACTAGACAATAAATTCGTACATACATAAAAATGGGTTGATCCGGGATCAATCAAAATAGTTACATCAGTGTTATAAAGAGAAAAAGTATTGGTGATAATATTTGGTGCCGACGCATCTTCGCGAGCATGAACAACATAAGCTCTTGCTGGCGCCCGTGCCTCAGATCTCACTGTAGAATCTCTCATTGCACCTCGACTACCACTAATATTTCCAATATTTCAGGGTGGTCTCCCCCGAGCAGCTGTACTGCTTGGCCTCGCAGTTTGAGCTTTTTCTTTCTTAGACTTCTCAGGGCAATCTCTAAGGTAGTGGTCGAAGGAACCACACCTGAAACATGCTCCGCTTTTCACCCGACACTCGTCATAATGTGGCCTATTGCAGTGTTTGCACTCGGGTCTAGCATTTCTAACACTACCCACACTCGATAAAGATGTAGCCTGGGGTTTAGGACTAGAGTGACTCGCATCTCTATCTCTATCTCTATTAGAATGCCCTGCAGAAACAGTAGAACGATAGTGATGTTCTTTAGATTTCTTCGATGTTGACTGATGAGACTTTCCCGTAAATCTTTTTCTCGAATCTCTAGCTTCAAATTCAACTTTTCTCTTTTCTTTGGTAAGCTCTTCGGCTTTGTGTGCTCTATCAACTAACACAATAATTCTTTAAGTTCAAGTATTCCAACTAAAAGCTTAATATCTTCATTCAACCCGTCTTCAAAACGTTTGCACATAACCACCTCGGTTGGAATGCACTCTTAGGCATACTTGCTTAATCTGACAAACTCTATTTCATATTCAGATATGGTCATACGACCCTATTTCGACTCTAGAAATTCTTTACGCTTTTGATTGAGGAATCATTGACTTATATATTTTCTAAACTTTGATTGAAAGAATTCCCATGTAGCACGTTCCCTCAGTACCACAGAAATTAAAGTGCTACACCACTAGTATACATCTTTCAGAAGAGATACGACATATTTAACACATTCTGTTGGTGTACAAGACAATTCATCAAGGACCCGAATCGTATTCTCAAGCCAAAACTCGGCTCTCTCAAGGTCATCATCAACTGTAGCTCTAAACTCTTCGGTCCCATCCTTTCAAATTTTATCAACAGGCGGTTTGCTCAAGCGTACATGTTCTAAAACTTGAGGAGCTACGGGGACCAATTAAGGATAAGGCGGGGGTGGAAGTTGCTGAGCAACCGAGTTAGTTCAGACAAACTTAGTGAACCACTCGTTCATCATATAGAAGAAGGCTTCTTTAGCCTCTCCTCTACGACTCTCAGATACGGGTCTCGATCCAGAAGAAGCCGTTTCGCGAATGGAGGCCGGTGCTTACTTTCAACATCATCGAAATCTGCTTGGTTGGAATCCATTACTATATGAAAACATGTTTTAAACTGTCAGGAGGTGTCACACTATCACAGGTTATAAAATGGCATGGATAGCTAGACTCACATACGCTATGTTAGTCTGAGAATTGACTAAATCGTAGCTCTGATACCAATAAATGTAACACCCCTAACCTGTATCTAAATCCAGAATAGGGTTACGGAGCATTACCGGACTTATAACTTAATCAATCAAACAATTTCATATTCATTTCTCATACAAAACAAAAACCATTCAAATTCATTCAAATAGTCCCTAATACGAGTGCTTGAGGCCCAAAATAAACAGTAAAAATGGTTCGGGACTAAATCGAGTACTCAAAGAATTTTTTGAAAAACATTAAAAATTTTCAAAGGTACAGGGGACACACACCCGTGTGGCCAGGCTGTGTGGACATTCAAAATGGGGCCATGTGTCCGTGCCCTACCCTATGTCCCAACTAGTGAGCATACTGACTTGGGTCACATGGCCAAACCACACGCCCGTGTGTTAGGCTGTGTGCTAGGCCATGTGAAAACTGGAGGGTATAATGACTTGTACCACATGGCCAAGCCACACGCCCTTGTGCTAAGCCGTGTGAAGCTACTAACTTGATTTCTAAGGAAGTTACAGGGGTCGTGTGTCACACAAGGCCGTGCCACCTGGCCGTGTGTTACACACGACTGAGACATACGCCCGTGTCTCTGCCCGTGTGGACAAAAATAGGTAATTTTTCAAGCCATATTTCTCACCCAAATTGGTACCAACCTACACACATCAATGTGCATATAACTATGGCATAAATAGGCAATCAAAACCAACCAATGTTAAGTTTATAACATGTAATAATATCACATACCATCATGATACATATAGGCACCTCAAATGCAATCTTTGTGCCTAAAACTTAACTTATATGCCAATTATAAATCTCAACCATTTGGGACCCAGAATACCAATTCACAACCAAAACATTCACACAGCAACCATACATCATATACTATAAGGCTATTTACATATTTACATAACCAAATTCAAGTCAAATTAAATGGTTAAAACACAATAAAACATATGGGATTCCAATAGCCAAAAGACCTATAAATGCCATGTAACCCAAAGTATAAAGTCAAAAGTACCAAAATAACGTTCGATAGTGTGATGCGATCTCCGACGACTTCCAATCTGAACAAGCTTTCAAAACACTATAAAACACAGAAAAATGCACAGAGTAAGCAATTGAGTTTAGTAAGTTCGTATAACACAGAATTAAACTTACCATTTAAACCCAAGTTAGGTAAGTAACCCAAAGCAATACACAACTCAATTTGGCCAAAGCCTATCACATAACCATTTACCAAATTAGCCGTGTATTCATATGAAAACTGAGAATCATATATAAATTCAACAATTATTAAATTCCATGTACATGTAACATCTATACCGTGTATCTATATATTATATATAAATCATTTCCATGTAAATACCTGTACTAGTTTGTATCGAAATTGTATAATCTCGTAATAACAATATGCCATTGAACCACTAAGAATATCGTTAGATACGCGGGTAATACACACGAGGCGTACTGAACTATAATCCGTGAATTCTTATACATGTATGCTCATACGAGTGATAAACGGTAAGCTCCTCTGAGCTGAACAATAGTAAGCTCATACGAGCTGAGTATCGGTAAGCTCATAAGAGCTAGACGGTAACCCTAATGACATATTATTTGTATCCTACGAATTTCTAAGGTTCAAACGGGGCTTGGTATTCTTCGTATATCGTTGGTTATGTGCTCGATGATTATACATAATAATTAAATCATTCAAATACATATATTTCAATTAAACCATATAAATACACAATATAATTACACGAACTTACCTTAACTCGTACGACAAAAATACGATCGTTTAATCCATGACTTAATCTTTCCCCCATTCTAATTTCGTACGTTGTTTTTCTTGTTCTATATAATCAAATTTAAACAATTTAATCATCATTCTATTCAATTCAATCCAAAATTCTACGAAAAAATTACCATTTTGCCCTGTACTTTTAACTTCTTTACAATTTAGTCTCTAGGCTCGTAAAATGAAATTCATGCAATTTTATCCACATCTAAGCCTATCCAAACTTATATGTGCTTATAGCAGCCCATATATTCCACAAATTCACACATTTAACACATAATTTTTATATTTCTCAATTTAATCTCTATTTGACAATTTCAACAAAACTCACTTAACAAAACTTGTTTAATTAACAACAAGGATTCATTTTCTTCCATTAAACTTCAAGAACAACTAAAATGCTCTCCTGTCAAAACCCTAGTCTTTCAACCATTTTGTAAATTAATCCCCTAATTAGCTAGGTTAAGCTATAACAATTCCAAAAACATAAAAATCAACAAGAACAAACACCAAATACACTTACATGCAAGAGTTTTCTTGGCTGAAAATTTCAAGCTCTACCAAGTCTAATTTTTTTGAAAATTTCAGTGGTGGTGAACTAAGGATGATGGCCTATTTTGTTTATTTAATTTATTCTTTAATTGACTATTTACCATTTTAACCTTACCCAACTTTAAAACTTACACAATTGTCAAGCCATACACACCCAATATCACCTTTAATGGTATAATTACCATATAAGGACCTCCACTATAATTTTATTTAGCTATTTAACACCTTTTGCTAATATAACACAACTTTCGCACTTTACGCGATTTAGTCATTTTTCACAAATTGAGCATACAAACGATAAAATTTCTTAACGAAAATTTTATATTATCATATTATCATGTTGTAGATATTAAAATAATATTAAAACAAGCTTTTAGAATTTGGATGTGTGGTCCCAAAACCACTGTTTCAATTTAACTAAAAACAGGCTGTTACAACAAATTCGACGAGTAAGTTCGTATAATTAGTATTTAAATTATACAATTCAATAATATTTTTTTTATATTGAATTTTTATTTGATGAATTGAATTAATTGAATTAAAAGTTAGTATAAACGGTTCGGTTCAAAAGTCAAGTGGTTATTGAAAACGAGGTAATAGGACCTCATTTTCGTATTTTAAAGCCTTAAATATTTTTATTAAATATTCACAGAGTCGTATTATAGGTGAATTGAAGTTGGATTCGGTAATTTTGATGATTGATTGCTTAATTAAGGTAAAAGGATTAAATTGTAAAATAGGTAAAAGTTATTTGCTATAGATTTAAAATAGTAAAGGGACCAATATGGTAATTAAACATAGTAAAAAAGTCCAAGTGGTGGTGGATGATTAAATCCACTAATTAGTTTAGGATTAAATTGTAATTAAATTTATTTAGTTGGAATTTAATTTAATTGAAGGACCGATTGTGCAATTAAACCTTCCTTAAATGGTAATTATACCATGCTTATATATATTGGACATGTTTTAGTGATTTATAAGTTATAAATTAAAGGTTAATTTTGTAAATAATTAAAGAATAAGTTAAATTAAAGGATTTAAAAGATGGTATTATCAATTTTCTTTCTTCTTGTTGGACAAGCCGAATGGCCATGTGAGACATGGGGAAACCTTAGGCAAGCTAGGGCACCTTTATTGGGTAGGTAATTCTTGCCAGTTTTTAGTAATTTTTATGTTTTTGAGCTCGTATTAGCTTAATCTAGCTAATCCGAGGATAAATTTGTAAAACTGTCAAATGTTATGGATTAAGCCACTGATGAATTTGAGATTTTCTTAAAATTTCAAGGTAGAATATTTAGCTTAGTTGCTAGATAGGACTATTTTGTAAAGTAATTTTTTTGTAATTTTAGGTAATTTTAATGTTTAAGGACTAAAATGTGAAATTAGAAAAAGTAGAAGGACATGATGTGAAATAACAGCATGTATGGGCTGTAATAGGGTTTCAAAAAATTCAACTATACTTGAAATTGAATAAAAATGGTTAAATTGCATGTTTTGGGCTTAGGGACTAAATTGTATAAAAGTAAAATATTGGGAGCAATTTTGTAAAAATTTCAAAAAGGACTTAATTGTATAAAATGAATTAATATTGCTGTTAAAATTAGTGAATTGAATGGAATTATATTTTAGATCTTAAATGAGTGGAAAACCGAGGAAAAGAGAAACTTATCAAATTACTCTTGTACTTTGTCGTTGCTACAATTTAGTCTGGTAAGTTCGTACGGTTTAAATTTAGTATATTTTTATACTCCTTAATTGTATAATTCTTGAATTATATTGAGGTGTGTAATTTAAAATGAATTTAATGAATTAACACAATGTCGATCATTGATTGAGCTGTTCTGGACTGTTACTACAAATCAGTCATGTAAGTTCGTTCAGCTTGTAATTTGATATCTATATGAATTGTATAATGATATGCTATGGAATAATGTATATTAATTGTTATATTAATTATATGAAATTACTCAAAAAATTTCTATCTAATTACTATGTTTGGGTCGGATGAATGCGAGATAGAGTACAATTGAATGATGGCATGTTATGCAGTGTAAGAGTGGAGATTGATGTGATGTGCTTAATATATGTTTTTCTCGAGTATACTGAGGTTTAGCATTTTCTATGAACTCTCGTGTTATACTATCTTGTATTGATGTGTTACAGGGGCGGATGTATAGCATACGGGCTAGGCACTTAGTGCCGAGGCGTGTTATCAATTGGATTAGCTCTCATGAGCGTTTGGTGTGTTATTGGTTGGATTAGCTCTTATGAGCGTTTGGCATGTTTCGGTTGGACTACTTGTGTACTTGTATCTGTAAGTCGTTCATCAGGTCATAATTATTGTATTAATAACTTGTTTAATGACTTTGAATGGCATGACTTGTACTTGATATATTGAATTGACTCTGTTGTGGACATGTATGTTTTCCGAAAATTATTATTTGAGCATCTGGTGTGCTGGATGGTTAACTGTGTACTTGTATCCACTTATCATTCATCGGGCTATGTTTTATTTATCTCTGAAAATTTATTGAAATGTGGAAACTAATTTGTATTATTGTACTGAGCATTTCTCACCTATTGTGAATTGTGATTGACAAGAATTCTGATAATAACCTTGTTCACAGGAACTCTATTAAGAACCTTATTGCTAGGAACTCTGTTTAGGACTTTATTATAAGAAACATTGTTTACAAATTTTGTTAATCGAATTATTATGCGTAATTTAGTAAGCTTTACCATTTAATCAACGGACTTATTAAGCTTTGTAAAAGCTTACTCATATTTTGTTGTGTTTCTTGTAGATAACATTTTATGGATCAGGAGATCGGATTAGTACGAATAAATCACACTATTTGGGGATTCTTTTGGTAACCCTTGAATTTAACTTGGCTTATATGGCATGTAATAACATAATTTGGCTATGTTTGCAAAGGTTCATAATTTATTTTTGGGTGTTATTGTTATGCTTTGATATAATTTGTTTGAAAAACTATAGGTGGTATGTATGGTTGATTCAAAGTTTGTGCTTAAATGACCTAATAGGAAATGGCATGAAAAGGGTGTTTGTGGTGTTTTTTTGGAAGCTTGTTTATACATGTTATGAAATGGTACAATTACTTGTGAAATTGGTTGAGAGATAAGCTTGAAATAGGTCATTTTTGGGCACACACGGCCTAGGACACAGGTTGTCACATGGCTATGTGATGCACACGGGCAAGCCACACGGGCGTATGCCCAAGGCATGTTGAAAAACAATATAGGTACAGTCCTCTCACGGGCTGACACACGGCCGTGTGAGGATACTTCGAATGGTACACGTGCTGGCACATGGTCGTGTGATCCAAATCAGAGAGTTACACAGTTTACACACACGAGTGTGTGAGGTTGAACACGAGCGTATGGGATAGCTACATGGCCATGTCTGGAGCCACATGGTCTGGGCTCTATTACACGGCTGTGTGACCCATGTTTTGAAATTTTTCATTTTTGTCCCAAATTTTTTGTCTTGTCTCGAATTGGTCCCTAATTGTTTCTAAATTGTTTTTAAAACCTCGAAGGCCTGATTTAAGATCTGTAAATGTATGATTATTCCATTTTGAATTATTTATGAATTTTGTTAATATAATTAAATGATTGGCAACCATTTGTTTTGAAAAGTTTCGTACGGTAAGGTAATACTTCGTAACCTTATTCCAAAGACAGAAATGGGTTATGGGTGTTACATTTAAGATCATTAGTTCTAACCAATAATGATTGAAATTGGCATTAATATTCCTCTACAGTCCTAGTCTATTTCAGGTTAGCAAGTTCCCCCAAGGGGTTATTACTCATAGGTGACCCAAACTTTACATGACAACACTCTTTGAAACACCCCCAATCAAGATTACTTCCTCTTCTTCCATTTGATCAAACCAAAGTTGCGCCTCTCTTAATAGATGGAATGCAGCTAAGCCTACTTTGTCTTTTTCATTATCCCGTTGATTGTCAAAAAATTTCTCGCATCCTTTCAACAACCCTAAAAGATCTCTAACTCTATCATAAGTGGGAAATTCCATCTTAGAGTCTCGTGGCACCATGGACCCATCTTGTTGTGAGTTTGAATTCCCCCTTTTGCCTCCGCTGTTGCCCTATTCTTCTCTATCTTTCTTTGTATACCCTTTCGTTATCTTTTGGATCGAAAGAGATAACTCAACCATCTGCTCCTCTAATGCTCGTTGTCTTGTAGTCATTTGTTCCATGAAAGCACCCATCTTGGCTTCTAATCGTTACCCATGACAGAAGGCTCTGATACCAAGATGTTATGAGCCTTAACTTATGATCTAGTCACAGGTCTATGTGTGAGAGAATTCTTGCTCCGACTTATGGTTAATCAGAGAGGTAGATTTGTCCTTGACTAAACCCCCTCCAAGAATAACTTTATAAAATAATTGATTGTTCCTTCTTTATTCAATACTGTCAGCCTTTTGTAGATTTTTAATGATAAAGGAAAATGTCCTGATTGACATAAAATAAAGATCCCTAACTTATAGGATATTTACTACCAAGACTAAAGTTTATAAAGGAAACAAAAATAAAAATCTAATATAATAGAAGAAATAAATAAAATTTTAATTTGTTGTCGTCTCTATTTCTATTCCTTCCTTCTCTGATATTATTTTCCAATTAAGGCATCCACATCAACATTATGATAGAAAATTCTAGTTTCTTTAAGGTATTTGTGGTTTGCACTTTCTAGCCTTTTTTGGTACTTATGATAGTAAGAATGGGATTTTTGGATGGATTTTGAATCCATTTATTCTAAATGGAATGGATTTTTTTGAAAAGTGGATGTGAAGTAGAGTTTGGTGGATTTTTTTTATAGTGGGTAGGTTACGTTTATGGTAATTGTTTACCGCTTCCAATTCTACTATATGAAATTTTTATTTTATCCTTGTATATTTATAACTTACTAAAAGAGTAAAAATATGTTATAAAAAACTCATATGTTTTATGTTTAAATATTATTTTTTTTGAAGAATTATGTTTAAATATTTATTTCTCTTTAAAATTATTGAAATTACTAGAAAAACAAGAAAAAATTAAACTAAAGTTGGGTTGTTTGGAGTGAGGATGGATGTATCCAACATCTATGAAGGTGGCAATGATTTTCAAGATTGGATATTTGTAGTGGAACAAGATGGATGATGGGCAGAGCATGCCAACTATAAAGTGGTGTTATGAATATCTTAATAAACGGATGTCCATCAAGATCAAGATAAGTTTTGATGTACTTTAAATTCTAATAGTGATTAGAAGATCTCCACTTCATTTATACTTCTTATGCCTATAAATAGAGACTTTGGAGAAGCATTGTAAATATTCACATTGATCAATAAAATACGCTCTCTCTTTACTCTCCCATTCTCTTTGTTCTTTATTCTCTGTCTTTTATTTTATAACATGTTATTAGCACGATTCTCTTTTAATTGTTTTTCTTTATAAGTCACAAAAATATCCCAAAATTTGCTATTGTCGGTTGCCTCCTAGAGTTATTGCTACTTCAATTGAGGTCTGCACACTATAGGTAATTAATAGAGCCTTTAACCACTCAGCCAGGGTGATAATGATGATGTTAAGAATCTCAGGTATATTTTACTATAATTTATTTTTTACATCATATTTATTATAATTGGAGACTAATCATGACAACATGAATAGATAGATTTTAATTTGAAATCCACGCATATTTTGCGATGATGATTATGAAATAAAAAATCAATGGAGGCATTCAGAAGTCTGTCCTATCAGATTTGTTGCATTCCTTGAAGTGAATGCAAAAATAAAGAAAATAAAAAATATAATCATGGACCACTAAAAGTGGGAACATAGTAATAAATAAGAGAACAATGAGAGTTCTCAAGATAACTCTTTAAAGGATAAAGATAACCTATGTTATCAATGTGATGTGAAAGATTATTGGCCACATATGTGGTGTATGCCCAAATATTTTGTTTCTGTTAATATTCTTTGAAAAAGGATATGAGAATGTAGTAATGAATTCTATCATTACAAATAGAAAATATTTATCTTATTTGGTACTAAAACAAATAAATATTATTCCAATATTTGATAGTACAAAATTTGTGATGGTTAATGCATTAGTTTTAAAAGATATTCATTATAACGGATATCATATTGACATTATTAGTACAATTGAAATACATATTAAAGTAAACCAAAAGTTTACTGATACAAATACATTTACTACTTGACATGACCAGTTAGACTATCTTGGATCATATATGATGCAAAAATTAATTGAGAATTCATATGGACATTCATTAAAGAACCAGAATATTCTTTAATTTAAAGAATTCTCATTTGTTACTTGTTCTCAATGAAAATTGCTTATTAGAAACTCACTAGTTAAAGTGGAGATTTAATGTCTTGCATTTTAGAAATGAATATGGGCTTGTTCATCCACCATGTGGATGGTTTTGATATTATATGATTTTGGTAGATGCATCTACAAAATAGTCACATATGTGTTACCAATTTGCATCTATTTGTTTGCAAGATTACTTGTTTAAATAATTAAATTTATATCATGAATTAAGACAATTCATCTTGCTAATATTGATTGTCTTTTATTGATTGAGTTTGAAAAACCTTTGTAAAAGTTTATTATTTATGCGCAAAATGGTTTAGAGAAATAATTGATTGAACACTTTAGATTGATATCTAAACCATTACTTATGAGAACTAAACTTCCTATTTCAACATGAGATTATGTTAATTTACGTGTTGTACGCATCAAACCAATAAGTTATAAATACTCCCAATTACAATTGGTTTTTAGTCAAGAGCTAAATATATCTCATCTTTGAATTTTTGTAAGTGCGTATATGTTCCAATTGCTCCACCACAATGCACAAAGATGAGTGAATACTCAAGGAAAGTTGGGAATACGCCCCTTGTATTATTAGATGTTTTAAATGTATTGGAGAATCAATTATGAAATAATTTGTGATTACTATTTTGATTTGATAGTTTTCCCGATATTAAGGGGGAGAGAAATAATAACTTGTAATGAGTTAAGGGGTGAGTAATTTGAACCAGAAGTTCAACAAGGATAACTCATTACAAGTTAACTGTCAAATGTATTTACAAACTTAATGAGAATGACCAAGTGTTATACACCATCTAATATTTTAATTTGAATCAAAGTCCCAATAGGACAATCGATTAGAATAAATAATAGATTAATCAGTTCCAAGATGAAAATTCTTCTAGATGGGCATATAGTGAAGGCGGGTGTTTCAGAAGAGACCCAAGACATAACTAATAAGTAAAACTCCATAAGAGATTCAAGTACCTGAAACTGAAGATTAAAATAGTGAAAATAAGAAATCTCGATAAGTTATGTCAATTTCAGAAAATGTCGAACCGATAATAAAAGTGGTCGACAATGGTTTTGCATGCAATATTATTGTTGAAATAATGAAATAAAAGGAGAATCTTGAATAAATCTATTGAGAAATATAGATATGGAATAAATTGAGAAAAATGTAAAGACGCAAGTTAAGTAGAATTAAATTTGTGGAGTTTTTAGACCAGTAGTCCAAATATCTAAAGGTATAAAACTAGTGAGGGTGCAAATGAAGTAGTTTTGCAAAACGGAATAAAATATGAAGATTTTCGCTAAATCCTAACATTGATTATGAAAAGATATAATATTATTTTGTGGTGGATGTAATAACCTTTAGATATATTATTTTGCCAATTCATAAAAGATTTAACTTGTGTCTAATGGTTGTTGTTACAACCTTTTATGAACCACTATATAGTAAACCTTTTATGAACCCCAAAATTTTCCCTCACTCATGACTTTCAAAAGAATGTTGATATAAATGCTTAGCAAATACGTTCAAATGGTCATTTGAAAAGCTAGTATTCAAGATTGAATACATAGAATATGAGATATTATGTGATGTTTTTATGAGGGGGAGTAAATACGCGCTATACTTTTTTTTCCTTAACCAAGTTTTTGTCCCATTAGGTTTTCCTGGTAAGGTTTCTAATGAGGCAGCATATTATGCGTATTATAGATATGAGTACTCTTTTTCCTTCATTAGGAACTTTTTTTCCCACAGGGTTTTTATCTTAGTAAGGTTATAACGAGACACGTTATTTACCAATGGACTTCTAAGGGGGAGTATTATGAATATCTTATTAAGTAAATATCCATCAAGATCAAGATAAGTTTTTATGTACTTTAAATTATAATAGTGATTAGAAATAGATCTATACTTCATTTATACTTCTTATGCCTATAAATAGATTATACCTATAAATAGAGACTTTGGAGAAGCATTGTAAATATTCTCATTGATCAATAAAATACTTTCTCTCTTTACTCCCCATTCTCTTTGTTCTTTATTCTCTACCTTTTATTTTATAACAGTAATGGGTTTGATAACATCCATCATTGTCTCACTCTATTACCATCTCTAAATGTATTTGGCAAGTCTCTCTATTATAGGGATCATATCAAATTAGTCCTTTTACAAATCAATTTAGTCCCTATAAAATTAAAAGGAATCAAATAAGGCCAAATTTCAACAAATCTAGCATTCTCTATTTAACAAATGTCATTATTGTTTAACAAAATTATATCCTAAAATTTTTTTATGATTTTGTAAATCAAATATTTTTATTTGAAATTGAATTACAGATAGAAAAAGATAGTTTTCATGTCATTTAAAAAAATTAAAATGATAATATGATAAGATATTAGAATACAACGTTATCAGAATTTGAAAAGTGGAAGTGATCCATGAGGATCGAGGATCGAGGATCGAGCTGCTACCTTGCCCTTAAACTTGCCTAATATCCAACTTTTTTATCACTGAAAAAAAATATCATATTTCCATCAAGTTAATGCATTATATATATTAGTTTTATTTACTCATGCGATTCATGATTGAGTTGTATGTATTAATTAAGTTATATTTAATTATTTAAAAAAATTAATAAATGTTGTAATGTTTTATTAATAATATGGTTATGAACTTAAAACATAATAATAAATAAGTTTAGTTTTAAAAATATGATAACTGATATTAAATTAAATTAAAATAAATAACATTTTATACCTTTTTTAAAATATAAATGTCATAGTAGATTGCGTGAAATTCTATTTTTATGCACAGTTTCTAACTTAATTTATTGTAACACTATAACTATTTCAATTTTGATAGTGCATTTAATTTGTAAAAATAGTGATAAATTTAAAATTAATAAAAAAAATTTAAAATTTCCGATAACTTATGTAAAACTGTAAATTTAAGTGTTAAATATAAATAAATTAAAATGATTTATTACGAGAATATAACTTGAAAACCACAAAACATTGCAAATTTCTCCTCCATCGTGAAATTTTAAAACCTTGTAATAATATAAATGTATATTGTGGGTTTATTTCTAAGACAATTTGAGAGATTTGTTGATGGAAGGGTATGAATGATTTGTTTTTATGTTAATGAAACTGAATTGAATCGCTAATGCATTCTGATTATAATTCCAAAACTGTTAAGAAGAAAATGACTCCTTATCTTCATTTGAGCAACTATGTTTTCGAGCCACTAAATAATAGTCTCTCGCTGCATTATTCTACGTATTTTCTACTCCTACTCCTACTAAATAATGTATTGGATTTCATAAAACAAAAAACAAAAACTAGATCAATATAAATAACGACCTTAAATATTATCAATGAATTGCAACATTGGTTGAGAATTTTAAATCTATTCCGATACAAGTGTTTAAACAATTTATAAAATATAAAGTGTAAAAATTTGTGATTACTCAAACACAATCAAAATTTATTTTTTTTATTTAATTTGTAAATAATTTAATTTTTTATAAGGTAAAAATAAATTTTATATAACAACATTTGAAGAAAAATCTTTTGAAATTATTGATTATTATTATTTATTTTTAAAAAAACTTTATTAAATTTATTTATAAAAAAATCAAAATTTACCTAAGCATAAAACAAAGTTTATACGTTAGATTAAGGTAATTATATGTCGGACAAAAATAGTTGGCAAAATAAGTTTTTTTTTTTAACTAAGGAAATAGGTCGATTTTAGATAGAGTATGGCTGGACACATTTTGTAGTACAACATACATTAGCAAACATATATAATTATAAATATTTATATTAAATAAAATATCTGAATAAATAATATAAACACATATTTATATTTATGTAAAACACCATATCTAAAACAAAACAAATTAAATAAATATTTATATTTATTTAAAATATCATATTTGAAACAATTAAATAAACAAGATTTTTGAAAAAGAGAAATGGTATAAGGGAATCAAGTTTTACTAGATGTTGAGGCCTGTTTTCACAGTTTCCTTTAGATAGTTTCGACAGCTCCTGTGGTACTTTGAGAAACGTTGGTCGTTTGTCTCCTAGGATACAACAACAAAATGATCGCAACAGTAGTACCTTTGCAATGATCAATAGACCTTACCTTCTTCTATCACCGAAACGTTTGAAAATTTTGGAGAAAAAATAAAATAATTTTTTAGAGTGAAAAATCCGTTGTGTGTATGTGTCTAAAGAATTCCGCAGTATTCTTTAGGTTTTTATAGGCTTTCAATATGGAGGAATTTTGGAAATTTCCATGAATAAAGATACAAATCTGCATTAAGGAACCTTTAAATCAGTTTGAATAAAATCAAAATCAATTTGAATAAAATAAAAATAAAGTTGAATAAAATCAAATCAAATTGATTTTCAATTTAATTAGAATAAAATCAAATAGAGATATTTGTTCTTTTAAAATAGATTCTGTATAATATCTGTTGAGAGAAAAAAAATTGTATTGCGCTAAAATATCCGCAAGCCCTTTTTAGCCTGCCCGATTGGTTCGAATATTTCATGTCGCCCACGTTGTGTAGGTGTGCCCTAACTCCGATGGGTTTGGATCTACACCCCTTGGCACACGAGGCAAGGTTTTAAGCTTTAGTCATTCAATAACTCTCAAGTAGGTTCTCTCATATATACATATATTACACTTGGTATTTAACCAATGTAGGATCTAAGTTTTTCTTTTCTCAACAAATATTCACAAGTGGCTTACTTTGAGAATCAATTTCTAATTCATCACTCAATCATTTTGAGCATATGATATACTGTTGTAAAGGTCTCATGGAGTAGATATAAAACCATAATTTTATGATTCAACTCTCCATATTTACCAATCAAGAATATGCCTCAAAGTTTCCAAAAATTTCAAATTTTCCAACACGCTTTCTACATAGTTGGTAGGAAAGCGCGTCTAGTTGGTTGGGCTTTCCTCTAATGGTAAATTTAAAATCCGACCAATGATAAAATTATAAATGGCCCAACGGTAACTTTTTTTCCTATATATACCCAAGTCATTTTCCACTCTTTTCACTCAAATTCAATTCTCTCCATTCTCTCAATTCTCTCAAAATTTTCAATAAATTTGTATAAAAATATTCTAGTTTTACTTTATTATTTCATAAATTATTCATTTTAATTAATTTTCTACGAATGAAAATTTCTCTTATTCGTTTCGACGACAAACACAATTCCGTCAAGAAATTGACAATGGTAATAATTTTTTTATTAATTTTAAAGTTTCTAATTTTTTTAAATTTACTTTGTTGATATAAATAGGCAAATCATATTTTGGAAGGATTCATACACAATTTATGAAAGAGTGCACCCAATGCAATTCGTCATCATTTGTAAGATGCGGGATTCTTATATGCGTGTTGTATGTTCGAGGGTTGTAAATTGGATCCCACACTTATCAGCGCGTTGGTGGAAAGATGGAGATCTGAGATACACACATTTCGCCTTTCATGCAGTGAATGTACAATCACACTCGAGGACGTAGTTTTATAACTCGATTTACCGGTGAATGAGTTTGTCGTTACAGGAACAGTGGTCATTTTTTATAAGGAGGACATTTGCGAGACATTTTTAAGAAAGGTGCTGAAAAAGTTTCAAGGTGATCGGATAGAGATGAAATGGTTGAAAGATAATTTCAATGAATTTGATGAGCACGCGACTGATACGCCTGAGCACTCATCCTGAGATTTATTGGGGCATTTTAATGTCCAATAAATCTTGAAATTTTGTACACATGACTATTACAATTGGATGCGCTTTCTTGCCAACTGTGGAAAAAACACGTCCAACTGGACGCGCTTTCACACATTCTTTTCAAAATCGACTAATTTCTCTTATTTAAAAAAACAACTTATTTTACCAATTTCTTTCTTACATATATGCCTAATTTAGTGAATCTTATATGCAAAACAAGACAAAAAAAATCAAATCTCAAAATTAATATTGAAAAAACTATATTGAAATATAACTATTTAAAAAATTGGACGAAACCAAAGCAGTACAACGTAATGTTTTTGTTTAGGGATGATCATGGATAATGTGTGATTTTTTAATTTCATTAAATGAGAAATAAACGGCCAGTGACCTTCCACGTAGCAGTACAAATCTTTTTGCCGCCAATATTATTTCCCGCCCAAACCCTCCAATCATCGTAAACCCAATATAACCACAACCACCATGAGCATTAGCCATTGGACACAGTCCCCCACCCCCCCCCCCCCAAAAAAAAAAAGAAACCCTTCTTCCTCTCTGCATTCCTGCTGCAAAGTTCTTTTGTCTATCATGGCGTCTCAGAAACTAACAGATTATGAACGTCAAAGGCTCGAAAACATAAAGAGAAACGCCGAAATGGTGGCCGCACTCAAGCTCCACTCAAAAGCAGCCACTCTTTCAGCCGCCACCGCCAAACGCCACAGGTAAAACAACATAAATCCCATTTTCTTTTTTTTCTTTTCCCCATCTATTTTTTGCTACAATATTTGATGTAAAAGAGATTTTGAATTGCAGGATGAAAACGTTTAAAGCGAGTCCAGAGAAAAAACCCAAGACGGAAACCCCTATCGTAATTCGACGGTCGTTGAGGACGAGAGGTATGCCGCCGGATTCAAAAGGTTTGCCTGATGACTTTTCTGACAATTTCGATAAAACACCAAAATCCGTTAGCGTTATAAAGCCGCAATCGCCTCGTGTTTTGGGTCCTATTAGTATGGGAGATGCTTTTAGTGGAGATGATGAAACGGAGTCTAACAAAATGCTGGTTGGGACAATTTTGAGTATTGCAAAGGAGACCCAAGTTGGTGTTTCGGTTAAGGATGTTAAAGATGAGATTTTTAGTGACAAAGGAGCTTTGGGTTCTTGCAAAAGTGAGGGTTTTGAATCACTAGGTACAGAAAAGGTTGATGAGAGTTTGAGTGGGAAAAGGAAGTTGGTCAAGGGTGTGGTTAAAAATGAGTATTTGGATGGTTTAGTTAAGATTGAGAAGAGTGATCAATGGCTGGAATCGTTGGATTTGAAACCGGAAAATGTAGCACGGCTTTTGCCTGGAAGGATTATGGTGGTTAAGTTTTTCCCTTGCAGTAGTGTGAGGATGATTGCAGCTGGGAACAAATTTGGGAATATTGCATTTTGGAATGTGGATTCTAACAATAAAAAGGAAGATGGCATATATCTTTATCGCCCGCATACTGGCCCCATTTCTGGGATTTTGATTCATCAACATTCGATGTCAAAGGTACTTTGGATTTCAAGAATCTATTTATTAGACCGAGATTTTACAATTTGTTAAAGGGTGTGCATATATGATGTTTTCTCTATCTTTATTGCTTTTGGATGCAGATTTATAGCAGCTGCTATGATGGCTTTATTCGATTAATGGATGCTGAGAAGGAAGTTTTTGATCTAGTGCATTCTTGTGATGATACCATATTTTCCCTCTCTCAGCAGCCTAATAATTCGGAGACCTTATATTTCGCTGAGGGTCGTGGAGGATTGAAGGTTTGGGATATTCGGACTGGGAAGTCCAGTAGAAACTGGATGCTTCATGAAGATAGGATCAACACCATAAACTTCAACTCACAAAATCCCAACATAATGGCAACCAGTTCAACGGATGGAACTGCTTGCATCTGGGATTTAAGGAGTATGAGTGCCCATAAACTGAAAACCTTAAAGACTGTGAGCCATAGTAGGGCTGTTCATTCTGCTTACTTCTCTCCGTCTGGAAGCTCTCTTGCGACCACAAGGTATTAAGTCTTTTCTTAACCCTATATTCGTTGATGCTTTTTGTTATCTTCCACACCGGTTAAGCAACTTGCTTTGCAGTACATACTTTATTATATATCAAGTTATAATTGACTTGAATGGATGCCCTCTATGTTGAGATATGTAGCTTCTATTGTTTTGAGGATGTCTTTGGTAGTAGGTGGTTCTAAGATGTTACCTTGTTTATTAATTGTGTCCTTTTGGCAACGCTAAACATTGCTTTAATTGGTGATTTCTGGATAAATGGAAAAAATCGTTACATGTGGTGTTAAAATAAATGCTGCATAATAGAGTGGGAGGCCATCCCCTGCTCATCTGGAGGTGCACATCCACTTAGGGACATATGCAGAGGGGTAAAGAAAGAAGTTAGTGGACAACTACCAATGAATATAAGAGGATGCCTGTGAGAGGGTCTCAACCTTTCTCAAACAAACTTCCAAGAATGAATGCTAAATATAAAAGGTTTTCTATCATAAATATAAACATGTATGAACCAGAACTAGGGGTCGGCCAAGCAATGCCCAAAGACTCCCATTCCTTTCCTGGTTGGACCAACCCAACCGGCTTTTGGTTCTTGAGTGTGTTGGGAGATTAGGCAGGAGTAGGCAGTTTCGGTTAGCACGTTGCATTGGTTGACAACCAAGTTCCCCGAAAGCAGCTTAGCTTAGTAGCTTAACTCTTCCTACTGGCACGGTGCTGCTGGATGCCAGTCATTGGTTTATATGTTCCTCTTAGTATCTACTCTAGGAATAAATTTTTTCCCTATCTTTTTTTGAGAACCGTCTAAAGTTACAACTAAAAAAACTGTAATGGTTTTGAATTATCTCAATTGAAGTAATGAGCCTCCCAATAGAACTTCAATTTGATTGCAAACAATTGAATTATTTGGCATAGGATAGGAAAGCAAGGCTAGTTTCAGAGTTTTAAATTATTGGTTGATTTATGTAATTATTAAAACTCAATTTTTATATTTCTTTATATAGTTTCCACTGCTTTTGCAGTTATTTTGTCCCAATACAAAATTAGTTCTTAGTTCATGCATTATTGATTCTTCACCTGCTGATAAGAATAATTGAAAACAGAAGCTAAAATGCTCTCTTAAAAAATAAAAGAAATGACATTGGCTCATTTTCATGACTTTGCCCATTTCTTTTTCTTCCATTTTTTTTTGTTTCTTCCTTCATGTGTTTTGATGGTGATTTGACCTGGGATATTCAAGACCTAAGCTAAACAAAAGCAATCACAGAGATATTGCGGGACAGGATTTAAGCTTTCATAGGCCCAGATAAATGGTTCAAACCAGCTAATGTATTGTAGCTTAAAATGAAGATATGGACAAACCAGAAACACAAATTCTTCTGGTTGCATAGAATCTTCTACAATTTAACTTAATGTAATCTGTATTTTACTTGATTTCCCCCCTATTAAACTAACATTGTTTTGTTTTTGTATAGTTTGGACAACAAGGTGGGTATAATAAGTGGAGTTAATTTTGAGGACGCTTGTATGATATACCATGATAATTGGACTGGGAGGTGGCTTTCCAGTTTCAGGTTGGCTTTTTTTGCATGTCTTTCATGTCCCACTCTTTGTTCTTCTCAAGTGATCTGCTTGATGGTTTAATTTTTTTTATCATGTATATATATATTTGTAAGCAGAGGTATATGGGGGTGGGATGATTCATACATCTTCATTGGCAACATGAAAAGAGGTGTTGATGTAATCTCTCCATCACAAAAGAGAAGTGTTATGACTTTGCAGAGTCCAGAAATGTCTGCAATTCCATGCAGATTTGATGCGCACCCATATAAAATTGGGATGTTAGCAGGAGCCACCAGTGGGGGTCAAGTTTATCTATGGACACCATGTTAAAAAAATCTGAATCTTTCAAGGAATTTGTGCTTTGTACTTGCAAGCAAGGTATTTTTTGGTCAGACTTAGTAGCCAATGTGCATCACATATCCGATCTTTGAATCTCATTTGTTCTTGACAATTCTAGTAACCAATGCTTACATTTTATGATATCATTATCACGTAAAAAATTGTTAGAAACAACAGAAGCACAACTGATTTGGCTTGACTTATAGTCAGACGGTCATACCGTATTCAATGTTGGCTTTATGCTTAAATTTCAATGCATGGGGCTTTGGTTTCTTCTTTTTCAATTTTAAAGCTAACGAGTGAGAGTCGTCATTGTCCTCACATTATCAGTTGTACAATGTAAACTATGGTAAAAGGATTATGTATGTATAATATCCAATTTTAGCCGGGGTTTACATATGGAAACATCATTTTCGAAGATATACAATTTTAGATATGATATGCAATCTTAGGTATGATATATGCAATTTTAGATATGATATATACAATCTTAGAAGATATAATTTTATAATTTTAGAGATTTAATTTGTAGATATTTTTTAATCTTAGTCGTTGATGTAATTGATCTATACCGTTGGATTTGGGGAGGCTCAGCTATAAATAGAGGCATTTCCCTTCATTAAAAAGAAAAAGGGAAATCAATAATAAAAAAGGAAGAAGGTGATACCACTGCGAATTTTATTTATTTATTTTATTTAGCCTTAATAAAGTGACGCGTTTCAAAAGATGGAAATATTTTTTCATTCGAGCCCTATGAGTTATTCGCGCCTTTTAATTGGACCCTTCATTTTTTTAAAATTATGTTGATTTTCAATTTAATCATTAATCTTTCATTTTAGGTTTTTAGTCTATTTTATTAATTTTGTTATTATTATTATTATTATTATATTATATATTATTATTATTATACCTACATATATGTGCGCATATACATGTTAATATATATACATATATATTTTAAACGTTTTAATATATATACATATTATATACCTACTTTATTATTATTTTATTTTCATAGTTTTTTATACATATATATACACATTTATATTTCATAATATTTATACGTTTGTCCATATTCTATGATTTTTATATGTTTATACATTTTTGTAATATATACACATATATTTATACTCCATTCAAAGCTTATTATAAATATTTTCCACGTTTTATATTATATTTATATATTTCATTTTTTTGTAAATGCATGAATATATTTTATATGTATATATTTATATTTTCCTTGTTTTCATAAATGCATTATGTATTTTATATATATATATATATAAGTTTTATAACCCAAAATTTTATAAGTAAATTATCTTTATGTCTTTTATTCTTCATAATTTCGAATGTATATATATTTTGTACCTTTTTCTCTTTATATTTTTTTTGTTTATTTCCTTCATTTGCTTATTGATTTATGTTTTCATTTATATTCATTTAATATTTTACATGTCGTTGTTTATATACATTAATTTCGTTTATTTCTATGCCATTGTTGTATTTATTATTACATTTTATATTTAATGTAGCATCACATCTTTTTTTTTTCGATTTTAAAATTTTCAAAATTGAGATAACACTCGTATTTAGGATTTTCAAGGAAATTGAGCTCTAACGTATTGAGTTCTGATTTTCTTCGTTAAATCCAACGATCGAGGGTTGCTCATTAATAAAAAATATATAAAATAAAAAGCTTGTTATTGGGGAGTTAAATATGTTGTATCCTAACGTATTGGATGTGACGTATTGATTTCTCGAGACAAAGATTTTTTGAAAAATAATAATAAAGGAAATATTTCAAGTTTGGGATTTTGAGGAATTGTGCCCTAACATATTGGGCCTCGATTTCTTAAATCTTAAACAAATGAATATTCTTTTAAATTTTTATTACACAAGTTTTAGAATAATTCATTTTTGAGGAAATTAGAATGTTGTGCCCTAACGCATTGGGTGTGACATTTTCTTTCTTCGAAATGATAATGGTCTTAATAAGTAACGTTTTTAAGTTTTTGCTAAGGATTATATTTTTCAAATTTTCGATATTAAGACACTAATTAATTAAATAGGTACCAATTTTGGGAGTTACGAGGGTGCTAATCCTTTCTCTTACGTAACTGACTCCCGGATTCGTTTTTCTAAAACTCGTAGACCAAAGCCGTTTTTTTAGGTGATCCAATCACACCTTAATAAAAGATTGGTGACGACTCCCAATTTTCATTTTTTAAAGTCGACAACCTAAATTTTTTGTTTTTAAAAAATGGTTTTGACAGTATGAATTATAGTTAGGTCAAAGAGTAAATTAGTTTTTTTCTTTTTTTTGTTAAAAATTGATATTTGTACCTTAACATAAGGTAAATATGGCACCTTATGTGGTACTTTTTGAATTTTTTTTCTATCACGTTAATTTTTAATAGTACAAATAGATAAAAGCTTTAATAGAAAAAATTAATTTATATTTTAGGGACTAATTTATTAATGTTTCTAAAGAATGCAAAATGCAATTTGAATCTTATTATTGTTTTATACAAATATGAAAAGTTTAATTGGATTAAATTTTGATTAAAATTTATTACAAGTCTGTATCATATCAAAAAGTTGATTTCTTTTTTGGTGTAAATCAAAGAGTTGATTTTATTTTATTTTATTTTGGTGAGAAATACAATGCAAAAGAAAACTAACTTACATCATCAAAAGCTAGAAAACCATTTAACTCTATCAACACATAAAACAATTCCAAGTTGTTTAGGGGTGTCTTCAAAGACTTGAACTTTAGTTTTCATTTCGAAAGCTATCTTAGTAATGTAGTCAGCCACTTGATTTTCCTTTCTTGGGATGTGTTTGATATTCCATTGATCAAAAGTCTGTAATACCTGATAACACCTTCTCATTAAAGTTGATGTTGAATCTACCAAATGCCTATCCTGGAAAGCGTTAGCCACCTTAAGGTTGTCCGTATGCCACCTTAAGATTGTCCATCGAGAATACCCCAAAGCTCTGTATCAAAAGCTAAACAATCCCCTAAATAATGGTTGAACCTGAAGATCCAATCTCCAAATTGATTTCGCACTACACCACTAGCAGTGGCAAAACCTACAACAAGTTTAACGGATCCATTAGTGTGTAAAAAAATCCAGTCACTTGATAGGGGAAGGTTAAACGCATTAACTAAAAAATCTAGTCACTTGATAGAGGAAGGTTAGACGCATTAACCAATTGTCTTGGTGGTTCTTTGTTGTAAGCTAAATCAAACTGCTTGGCCCAACTCACAAATGTCCTACTAGTTTTAAAGGAACTCCAAGATAATCCTTGAAACACAAAAAGGTTTTTGTTCTTCCATATGCGCTAGACAACTAAGCCAAAAAAGGCTAGACCAAGTAATCCCCATGCTCAACATCTTTAAAGGATTACTTAAATTGGACTTCATCCAATCAAGAAGGTTAGAGGAGAAAAAATGGAGTTGATGATTTGTTGGCACAATATGTGACCGAACTTCCTTGGCAGCAAAGCAATCCTTGAGTACATACAATATGTCCTCGGATTCTTGATTACACAGAGAACAAGCACCATTATTGCTGATGCCCCTCCTTATCCTCTCCATGTTAGTCAAAGGACATTTAAACACAAGCTATGAGAAAATCGAACACGATGATGACCTTTAAATTTCCAGACATTTTTCTACCACTTATCCATTGGATTCCACGTGTTCTCCTTAAGAGACCAATATGCACTTTTAATTGAGAAGGATCTAATAGAGGTACAAAGCCAATTAAGTCTATCTGCTCCTGCTGAGGGATGGGGAGGGGGAATGTCCAAAATTTTTTAACAATATTTTTCGACAGCCAAATTTTGAATAGATCAAGATTCCACATACCTTCCTCTGTTACCATATCATTGAGAGTACAATTAGAAACAAAATTATTCTAAATAGGCATATGATTATACAACGACCCTATATATAGAATCCAATGATCCCTCCAACATGAAATAGAATCCTCATTTCCCACTGAACAAAATAAATTCCCACGCAATAGAGGCCAAATCTTGGTAAGGGCTTTCCAAACAAAAGAATAGTTTCCACGTGCTATGCTCACAAGAAGCCTCTCCTTCATCCCATACTTTGACAGGAGAACACGAACCTAAAAAGCATCCACCTTTGAAGCAAGGTTCAACCCCAAATTTAAAATAAAAGAAGTATTTTGGTCCCCCAAATGTTTGAATCCTAAACTACCACAGCCACACGGTTGACAAACTGAATCCCAATCCACCAATGATATCTTCTTCTTACCATTGACGACTCCCCATAAAAATTGTTTGACAATTCATTTAATCTTTTCATAGACTCCTTTTGAAATCCTCATAGATTGCATAAATTAATTTGGGATGGAAAGAAGGACCGGTTGAGCAAGAGTAGTTATACCTGTAAAAGAGAGCTACCTAACATCCCAAATATTTAGCTTGCTTCGCACTTTTTCAACAACAAACCCCATAGTGCCACAAGTTACTTTATCGTGAAATAGAGGAACCTTCAGATATGTTCTAAGGTTTTGAACCCTTTGAAAGCCAAGAAGAGTGCTTATTCTACCACTGAGATCCCCATCCACTCCTCTAGAGAAAAAAATGTTGGTCTTAGAAGTATTAACCAAGTAACTAGAGAAAGAACAAAATCGGTCTAAAGTTTCCTTAAGAATCATAACATGGCCTAAATCGTCTTTGGAGAAAATAATGAGATCATCAGCAAAAAAAAAAAAGTGATGATTCAGGGCCCCAAATGAGACAATTTAATAGGGCTCTATTTACCGCATGAGATAACCGAATGAATATCATGTCCTAACCATTCCATACACAAAACGAACAAATATAAAGACAGCAGACATCCCTGACGGACCCCTATCACCGGCTTAAACTTTTGAGTTGGCACTCCGTTCCATAAAATTTGCATAGTGGAATTTGAAATAGTAGACATGATAACTTTCCTTACAAAAAAAATCAGGAATTCTCGCAACTTGCAAATAACCATCAACAAAATCCTAATGGACCTTGTCGTGAGCTTTCTCTAGATCAATCTTGACTATCATCTACCCATTATTTTTACTCCTCATAGAATGAATGACCTCTTGTGCGATAAGGATATTATCAGAAATGCTTCTTCTCACAATAAAGCCAGCTTGCTCAGGTGCAATGATTTTAGGGAAAACTACTTTAAACTTATAAATGACCGAGCATAGACTGATAGGCCGAAACTCAGAGAAGCTCTTCGGGTTGGAAACCTTAGGAATGAGAATAATAAGGGTGTTATTCAGCTTCCGATCAATCAATTCACCATCGAACACCCCACTTAACCCACTTACAAATATCACCACTGATGCTCTACCATTGGTTTTGAAAAAAAAGCACATGAATGCCATCGCTGCCCAGTGTGTAACACCCAAAACCTGGCTCAATCATTATGGTCGAATTTAGAAAGTTACATTGGCCACCGGAATGGCCCAGAAAAAATTTCTTGGTTATCAAACATACGTTTTAAATCATTTGTGTAAATCATTCAAAACTAGTGAAATCAAATATTTAACTTAATCTCACAAAAATTTGATAATTATGGAAATTAATAATTTCGATACTTGTAAAGGTTTGATCGCTAATCAAAACTTTCATAATTTCAATCATATTTCAAAACCATTCGTTTATTTATTCAAAACTAAATAACTTGGTTATTAGTCACTATTCAGGAAAGACATGTTAACTTTAGAAATTAAATATCTTAAGAAATCTCATTTGTAAACATTAGTAATTTTGAAAACTAAGTATAATTTTATTAAAAACTCATTTCTCAGAATTGCAACGGAAAAATGTAATATTGACATATTTTTATAAGAAGCGAAACAAAAAAGTTTACTAAAAGCATATTTTGTTAAAAATTAATATTTCATGTAAATTCGATGAAATATCAATAAACAATTTAAAACCTTAAAAATCAAGTCATATTTTTGTCTAAAACTCATTTTTGTTGTCGAAGCAGAAGATAGCGATTTTGTCAAGTTTTAATAGAAACCAAGTGTATTCTTATCAAATACTAATTTATGTAGTTTTTAAAACTTAATGTCATGCAATCAACTCATGCATATCAGAATGAAATCCCTAAAGTAAAGTCCCATGCCACAGTCCATACTTAAACTTATTGCAATCCAAAAATAACAAAATATTAAGATAAACTTTAATTACTTTAATGTAAAAGAATTTTGAGAAACTCCTCCAAATGTCGTCATCGAATCCTAACCTCAGGGTTATCTATAAAATCAGAAAACTAAAGGGGGTGAGCTATAAAGTTCAGGGTAAGTCTTAACTCAAGTATTAAGCAGGAATTCAATATACAAAACAAATAACAATAAGAACATACTCATTATTCAAAATATCCAATATTTATGCACATGATCATAACAATGCAGTTTTTGTAAAACAATTATGCAAATCTTTTTAAAACATCCTACCCATCACGGCTACACTCCAAAATCAAGTTCCCTAAAACTCGTCCATCCAAACACTCCAAATTTCTAGACAAGCTAACCATGTAGATTGTGGACAAAGCCACCAATTCTTTCTCCTTATAGTGTCCCATCCCATGCATGTGATATGACTACAATAAATATATATACATATTTTTCTTTTCAAGATATCACTTGTCACATTGGGCATGTTGAAACATGCAAGCCAAATATCTCAATATATAATATCATGTAGGGCATTTTTAACATGCGTTTCACTTATTATTTTAAGATATCGAATATTACAATTTATTTTTCATGTAAAATCAATTATGCCATTATATCACATAACATGATAATGCAAATAGCATACTTTTCTAACTGTGAAAATCATAACCACACAACGTACTTTTCATAAGCTAGTTGGTTTGGGTCACTTACTTGGTATACTACACATCGATGGGTTTAATCTCCCTTTTTGGAATACTTTATGTATTCGCATAAAACACAATATAAATAATAATATTTATTTAAATACTAGAATTAACGTATATCAAATTTTATTTTAGATTAGACTCACACATGATAGTAGATCCAAAGCGAATCACCACTCTAAAGAATGCCCACAATTGGATCTAATCAATAGGTCACCTACTTATCAACAAATGTGATTTCTCATTAGGGAGGTTGTTTTTAACACTTTATGAAATAAGTTAATTTAATAAAACTCCCATCAGCACTTACTCTTATAAAAATCAATCAAAATGTGATCTCGTTTCCAATGTTAGTGACTTTTCGGGTTGGTATTGATCGACCCTTTAACATAAAGTAGAATACGATATGTTAATATTTGAAGGAAAAACACACTATTATACATTCTGCCTAAAGAAAAATAAGAGAGGAAATAGTGGTTTTTCATTCAACCACTATGCTTACTCTTTATTGATTGAAGCGAGAAGGTTAAAGGATCCCTGTGATCTTGCATCAGAGAGGGATGTGAAACTAGAAAAAGGATCATTTGAAAAGTGAGTCACTAAATACAAAATTTGGAAATAAATTAAAAGCTAATTGAAATAGATGATATAGGATTTTCAGTAACTAAAGAGAACGATAGAGATCGAAAAATGGTGAAGAAAAGAGAAAGAATCACCAAAACTGGTGGAGGTGCAACGACGCGACGATGGTGGCGGTAGCCTTCTGATGAGAACCCGATAGAGGAGGAGGAAAAGAGAAGGGGAATTTTGATACTAGAGAAAGGGAGGAGATAAAAATAAAGAATAAAGAAAAAGAAAGAGAGTGATGGTCACGGTGGTGGTCCGGCAGTGGTTCAGTGGTGGTCCAGTGGTGGTCTAAAAAAATGAATGAAAAGTGAAGTGAAAGATAGAGAACAACCAAATAAGGGGTGGCATAAGGTGGTTCAAAGGAGGAGAAAGAGAGGATTTTTGCAAAAACGAAAAACAAAAAATGTGTGCAAAGCCTTCAAAGCTTAGACAATTACCTAGTCAACACTCTACTTTTTAGAAAGAGAATGAGACAAAAAGAGTAGAAAGGGGAATGGAAAAGATGAAAGAAAAAAAAGAAAAAAAAATATGGATGATTTCATGTGCTAGGGGTAGCATACATTAGTTCAAAAGCAAGTGAGGAAAATATGGAGAAGAAAAGGAAAGAGGGGAACAAATGGAGTGAAAAAAGGGGGCAAAAGATGGTAGGTTGACTAGTTAAAGGAGGAAAGAATCTTTCTTTGCATGGTAACTAGGAGTGGACGGTTATGGAAGCTTTGACCAAAGTTTTATGAGCCAAAAATTAAATAAAAAAACATGAGAATGTGGGGAATTAAATATAAGACCTTTAGGAAATTAACTAAGCACTTAACCACTTAACTATTTATTAGCTTGATAAAATTCCTACAACATTTATTTTAAAAACATTGTGTGACCTTTGCTAAGGTTTAAGGTAAAATTGTACCACATAAAAAGTAATGTGAGAGAAGGGATTCGAACAAAGGTCATCAAGGATAGCTCTACCATTACTCAACCACTATACATGATACTTATTTATTATCAAATGAGTAAAAGATCATAAAAAAAATTGGACATGGCCACTCTCGGTTCATTAACCCAATTTCTACTAACCCGATTTTTGGAATTTGACACGGAGCCCTTAGAGGTGCCATGTCAAAAAGAGCACACTTGATTTCCTCATTCGACATCCCCTTATCCAAAAAACCCTTATCACAATGATCAAGATGCGGAAAGGGATTAGAAGGTAGATCTCCACATTGAGTCGACAACTCTCCATAAAATTTCTGAAAAAAAATTGACCACCTCAAGTTGGAGTTCATCCAAGTCAAAAATCCAATCCCTAGCCTGATTTCTCAAAGCGTTGATGTGATTAAACTTCCTTCTTCGAAGTGTACGACTATGAAAGAATCTAGTATTGTTGGGAAATATGCTCATATTGTACTAAACATGTAACTGTTTTCTATTTACTTGAACGATGAATAAATAAATAAAGTTAATTTCACATTTCAATATTATGTCTTTTATATATATCTTTTTTATTTTGCATGCATAGCAAAATTGTGACAAGCAAATTGTCTAAAGTTCAAACTGAAGATAAGTAGCATTGTAAAAAAATGTTTACATTGCGAGAAAGACAACTTACTTTAGTAGATAATCTAAATGAGTCTGTAATCCCATAAAAGAATCAAAGTGAGCATTTGATTCAAATACTGAGAAGGATTATTATGTCGTCTACAATTCCAATTGGGGAGATGGCTAATCTTGGCTATCAGAGCAGTTGACTCTACGAGTAGAAGCATAGATGTATTCATTGGTAGAATGATACATTACACTGGACCCAAGACGAATTAATTTTGAATCCGTTTGTGAATTAATTCACTTTTGACGTTCATGGTGTGATTTATCTAAATTCTGAGTTAGTCACTAACCATGCGTATGCAACTCATGTGCTTTGATATAAGTGGAAGCTTATGCTCTAAAGATGATCGAGCCCATAGCCAGTATGTTGGGCATTTGACTTGTTTATGGCATGGCTTTACTAGAAACAGTGGAATTCATAGCTCAATTAAAGAGTTAATGATATCCTCTCATTGGCATTGTGTGGATTGATAAGTATGAAACGTGGCCACGGGTTGCTTGTTCTCGAACGAGCAATTTATCACAGCCATTTGTTGACACTGATCATATTAATCGTTAAAAAAATACAATGGTGACAATGAAATAAAATCAGATTGTATTGAGTGAATGGATTTAACTCAAAGGATATCATATGAGCGTAACACACATATGACGAGGTCATTGGACAAAACAGTTGGATGAATTGTTTTAGTAAATAGTATACAATAAGGATTTTTTAATCATGGTATTTCTTGTGGGCTGACTACATGATTAAGTAATTGTGAATTATCGGAATGATACTTCTGGACATAATTGCAATCACTAGAGCCTAATTGTATATGTCTGTTTGGTCCTTCCGCTAGTTTAACAAAGCTCGATCGGACTACATTTGAATCAGAAGAAAATTCTACGACTTTGGGAATAATTTAATTGAGTCGATTTATTTGATATAGAAGTAAATTAGGTGGCCGTGACAATTGTTTTCAACTAGAAAATTTGATTAAAGAATTTTCTTGAAAAATTAATTTGGAAAATCTAAATAATTTTTGGAAAAATTAATTTTGATTAAGTAAAATTAAATTAATCAATAAATCAAATCAATTAAAATTAATATGATATTTTTGGAAGTTAATTTTCAAGTTAAACAATTGGCCCAATGGGTAATTGAACTTGAAAATTGGACCCGAGATCGTAAATTGGGCCCAGGAGCCCAAAACAAAGACCAAGACCCAAAAACTGGTCGAACTGGGCTCGATATGTGAAATTAGGCAACGGTGCAATCGATAGCTAGATCGGACCGGTCGGGTCATCATTGACCCAGACCGAATCGACAATAGCAGAACCGACAACAGCCGAATCGACTTAGGGTGTCGTAAAGATGTCGCACCTACATCATTGGTCACGACGATGTCGGTAGCTGTGACGGCGGCATCCCGGTGGTCGGCGGTGGTTGGTCATCAATGGTTGAGCAGTAAAAGAGTTACAGTCCTACTGGGACTGTACCAAAGAATTTAATTTCAAATTAATTATTCCAAAAATAATATTATTTTAATAGTTTAATATTAAATTTAATTTAATGTTTATCTTGTAGATAAACATTATATCATTTTAATAAGATTTAATATTAAACTTAATCTAATATTTATCTTGATAAATATTTATTAATTTAATACTAAAGTGATTAAGTTTAATTATAGTTAAACTCTTTAAACTCTTCTTATATAAATAGAGCATTGGTTATAATATACATACACTTGAATTCAAGAGAAAGTTGTAGAGAGAAAATTCTCTGAGGAGATTATTCCAAAAAATTTCTAGAGATATTTTTATAATTTACAACTTAACCCAGAAGTTTAGAGAAATTGAAAAATTACCAACTTGTAATTTTTGTGAAAATTTTTTTAATTCGAAGCGAGCCTACACTCGTCAGACGTGAGCTTGAGAATAGCAAAGAAGACTACTCGGTCAAAACGCTCATCCTAGACGAATCGAAAAGGTACAATTTTGACTAAGTGCTTATTACTTTTGATATCACAACCAAGATCTTCTTTTGGAAAAATTTTTAAAACTCTAGTTTTTCCTTAAATTTATTTTTCGCTGCGTTTTCCAATCGCTGCGTTTTCCAAACTCGTTTCTCCAACAATTGGTATCATGAGCTAGGTTGTGTTCTATCTATAAGTATAAATAGATAACCAAAATAAATTTCTCTTCTTCTTGAATGACTTGATTACAAAGAAAGTGACATGTATTTGTTATATAATTGTTTTTTGCCGAGGTTGTGGTTTTTAGGAAATAGATAGTGGACTATCATTTCCACGTAGGCTTTTTAAAAAAAATAAAATTCATAGAATTCTCGTGAGCCAGAAATGGACATAAGAATTAAATGTAATTTTTCCAAAAGGAGTCCATGACGAGTAAAAGATATGATGGCGGTTGAAGACCTAAGGAATGTCTTGTGGTGAAAAATTATGTAATTTTATTTTTCCATTTATTTTCTAGAAATAGAACCATGGACACCTTGGCTGACAATTTTATTTTAATTACCCATCTCATTTTATATCTATTTTATAATTGTTTATAATATTATGTAATGTTATAATTGTGATATATATATGAGATGATTCACAGTTGATCGATTAAAAATAAAAAATGTGGTTATGAGAAAATACATGTGCTGTATTATTCTATTCACTTCTTTAGGTTATTCGATAACTGTGAGAAGTGTGGTAATGAGAAAGTGTATGTCTAGGATTGACTCTACCTAGGAAAGACTTGGTTTTTTAGCGATCAAATTTGACTCACCTCTCTTTCCTAGGACCCTACATGGTGCATGGTTCTTATTCGATTCTTCAATTTTTCCCTTAAACGAAAAACTATAGAGAATCAAAATTATTTGTTTTAAGATTGATTGATTCTTATGAATGGATATTATAAAATTTTCATAGCATGCCATGCATATATTGGAAGCATGTCCTTTAGATTGGGTAAGAATGCCATTAGGACTATTGTATGATCATTCTTGAAATTTGGGATAAAAAAAACCTTGTATGTTTTTAAAATATTGAGTGGGAGAAGGTCCTTGAACAAGACCTACAGCCTCCATTAATGATCCCTAAGAGATAGCATGATAAAGTTTCGAGCCGGTTTCTACCTTGGCTGCACCCCAAGGTAAACTTTGTCATGTGGGTTCACTAGATGGGATTTCCTTTTAAGGATAACTAGTCGTGCATGACTTTTAGAGAGATTGCTTCAAGATGACTCACAAATAAAATCATGTTCATGATGGATGTTGAGTCAATGGTTACACACTCAAGATCATATCTTATTAAATAGTTTCCCAAGAAACGATATTTAAGCTAGAGATGATGGCCAAACGTTAAACGATTGTTAGTTCGTGTGGAGTCTTGAGAATTAAGATTCACGAACTGATTGAATGTAATCATGTTTTTGCTAGTTAATCATGGGACCCCAAGGCGACATGGATGATGGGTGTGAGAATGATCATAGCAACGAAAAAAAAATATTTTTTCAAGGTTTTAATACAAGACGCATGCATCATACTTCATTCTTGATATGTTGTTGAAATGAAAAATATTTTCTTAATACAAAGATAGTAATTTGTGAATCTTTATTTTTTTTCATTTCAAATATGTTTCCTACTCCTCTTATTAACATTCTTATTGAGAATAAATTAAGTGGGGATAATTTTCGAGAATGGAAACAAAACTTGTTGATAGTTCTCAGCTGTGAGAAACACAAATTCGTTCTTGACGAAACGTGCCCTCTGCAGCTAGTCCAAAACGAGAATTTGCTAGAGAGATTCTGACTCAATTGTTCGATGTTACATGTTAGCGAGCAATAGTATTGTGTTGCAAAAGCAACACGAGAATTTCCATACTGCCAAAGAGATCATGACAAATTTAAAGGATTTCTTTGGAGTCCAAGTCGCATTGGCTCAACAATCTGCTATTACAAATTTGATAAGTTCTCAACAAAAAACTGGCACTCCGATCAAAGAACATATGCTTAAGTATGGGATTCTTTGCGAAAGCGGAGGACAATGAGGTTGAACTAGACGTGAACACGCAAATTGAAATAGTGTTCAAATCTTTAACCAAGGAGTTTGCTGGTTTTAGGGCCGCTTACAGCTTGGGGAACAAGGCGCTTACCTTGACTCAGCTCATGAAGGAATTACAATCTTATGAGTTGATGCTAAATTGTGGTAAGCCGGTTTAGGAAAAACCTGAGGCAAACTTAGCTGTGGGCCCCTCGTCCTCTAAAGGGAAACAGAAAGCAAAGGGAAAAAAGAAACCGACGAAGTCTTTAGTTCCACCTCATGTGGATAGGAAGAAGGCTAGGAAGCCAAAAGATCTTAAAAAGATCAAATGCTTCTTTTGCAATAGGAAAGTGTATTACAAATTAAACTACAATGAGTATTTAGATTACCTAGCCGAAAAGGGCAAATGTATGGAACTTTTTGTAGTTGAAACTTGCTTAGTGGAAGAATCAATTGACAATTGGATAATTGATTCTGGAGCCACTAACCATGTGTATGTTTCTTTACAAGGGTTCAACGAAATGAGAAGTCTGCATGATAGGAGCCTCTCGTTACGGATTAGAGATGGGAGCTATGTTTCAACTGAAGTAATGGGAGAAGTTATTTTACACTTTGATAATTTAAAGAAGATTGTTTTAAAGAACCTTTTTTTATGTACCTCATTTTAAGAGGAATTTAATTTCTGTAGCATGTTTATTTTATGACGGTTATACCGTGACATTCAATAAATGGATTGTTATTCACAGAAATTGTTTTTTAATCTGTAATGGATGGATGAAAAACAATTTCTACTTTATCAAACCAAAGAACTACTCAATGCTTCAAACTGAAATAATGAATAAAAAGCTTAAAACTTCTCACTCTAATGAGGGGTACCTATGGCACTTAAGACTTGGTCATATTAACCAAGAAAGAATCACTAGACTCGTGAAAGATGGTCCCTTAAGTATGCTTCAGGAAGTTAGTCTTCCACAATGTGAATCTTTCTTGGATGGTAAAATGACTAAGAGGTCTCTTAATGTGAAAGGTATAAGGGCCAACCAACCTTTAGAACTTGTGCACACTGATGTATGTGGTCCCATGAGCATTAATCCCCGAGGAAGCTACGGTTATTACGTGAGTTTTATTGACAATTATTTTCGATATGGATGTGTATCTAATGCACTACAAAAATTGAAACCCTTTATAAATTTTAAGAGTTTCGTGTAGAAGTTGAAAAACAATTAGGTTTATCCATAAAGAATCCTCGGTTTGACTGGGGTGGAGAATATTTTTCCGATGAGTTCTTAGGAAACCTCATAGAGAATGAGATTTTATCCCAATTGACTATGCCGGGCACTCCATAGCAGAATAGAGTAGCTGAAAGAAGGAATAAAACCTTGCTTGACATGGTTAGTTCAATGTTAAGCTATTCACAACTTCCTACTTTCTTCTAGGGATATGTGATACAAACGGCTTACTATATTTTAAATGATGTGCCAACTAAGTCTTCTTGTAAGACACCTTATGAATTATGGCATGGAAAGAAACCCGCTCTAAATCACTTTAAAATATAGGGTTGTCCAACATATGTTCTAGATAAGGATGCAAAGAAGTTGGATGCACGGACAAAATTGTGCGTGTTTGTAGGATATCTAAAAAGAACAAAAGGAGAATTATTCTACAACCTAAAAGATAATACGATTAAAGTTCCTACTCATGAAACTTTTCTCAAGGAAAGTTACATGGATAACTTTAAGCCTCGAAGTAAAGTGGTACTCTAGGAACTTTCAGGAGTGGTAAAACAATCACCGAGTTTAATTCTCGAGAAAGTTGTAGAAAGACCTACAAATGATCAGCAGAACAGGGGAATCCGTCGTAGCGGGAGAGTTTCTAAGAAACTAGACTTCTTCATCTATGATGATAGTATTTATAATACAGAAGCCAATTATGAGGATGATGATCCACACGCTTACGAGGAGGCTATGTAGAATGTTGATTCCAAGCTCTAGAAATAGGCCATGGATGCCAAGATGGATTCTATGAAATCCAATACGGTGTGGGAATTTGTAGACTTACCGATTGGGATTAAACCCATAGGGTGTAAGTGGGTCTACAAGAAGAAGATAAATGCGGAAGGGAAAGTGGAAACCCACAAAGCTAGACTTGTAGGGAAAGACTACACATAGAAAGAAGATATCGATTACGATGAGACCTTTTCTTTAGTAGCCATGCTCAAGTCTATCCGCATGCTTATATCCATTGCAGCTACTCTCGATTACGAGATTTGACAAATGGATGTCAAGATAACATTTTTGAATGGCTATCTTGATGAAACCATTTACATGGCTTAACTCACTAGTTATGTTGTCAAAAGAAAGGAGTAGAAAGTTTACAAACTGCTAAGATCCATTTATAGATTTAAGCAGGCGTCTCACTCATGGAATAAAATATTTGATCAAACGATCAAGACTTTTAGATTTGAGCAAAATGCTGATGAACCTTATGTTTATAAGCGTATAAAGGACAAAAAGATGGTCTTTCTCGTTTTTTATGTCGATGATATTCTACTTATCGAAAACGATGTAGGAGAATTGTCATCGGTTAAATTATGGTTAGCTCAACAGTTTAGCATGAAGGACTTGGGTGAAGGTAGTTATATTATTGGAATTCGAATCCTTAGAGATTGATAGAATAAAATGATAGCACTACGTCAAGCTTCATACATCGATAAGGTACTGGAATATTTTGCAATAATCGATGCAAAGCCAGACGTTCAGCTGACTGCATCAGGTTTTAATTTTTTTAGATGACTGTCCTAAGACAGTGGAAGAAAGAGATCATATGAGTAAGGTTCCATATGCTTCATTAGTTGGAAGCTTTATGCATGTGATGCTTTACACACATATAGATAATTATTTCGTAGTAGGAATGGTTAGTCAATATCAGGCGAATCCAAGTCCCGGGTATTGGCAAGCTGTAAAACATATATTAAGGTATCTTAAAAAAACTAGGGATTATATGCTTGTGTATTTTGGGGAGGACCTTACTCCTGTTGGATACACAGAATCAGACTTCCAAACCTGTAAAAATTTGAGGAAATCGATGTTGGGAAATGTATTCGTTCTAGGCTGTGGAGCCATAGTATGGAGAAGTGTAAAACAAACTTTCACTGCTGACTTTACTATGGAATTCGAGGATGAGGTTGTTTCAAAAGAAGCAATATGGCTTCGAAGTTCTTAACCGAACTTGAAGTTATTCCTGGTATGGAAAAAGCTATAACATTGTATTGTGATAACAATGCTACAATAGCAAATACCAAGAAAATGAGAAGTCACAAGAGGACAAAGCACATTGATCGGAAGGATCACTTGATACGAGAGGTAGTAGCCGAAGGAATTGTAGAGAATATTTACATTGTAAAGATTAGCTCATTGATTGTCTAAAGTTCAAATTGAAGATAAGTGGCATTGTAAAGAATGCTTACATTGCGACAATTCTTTACAATGCCAAAAGACAACTTACTTCAGTGGATAATCTAAATTAGTCCATAATCCCGTAAAAGAATCAAAGTGAGCATTTGATTCAAATACTAAGAAAGATTATTATTTCATCTACAATTCCAATTGAGGAGATGTGTAGTCTTAGATTTCAGAGCAGTTAACTGTACGAGTAAAGACACAGATGTATTCATTGGTAGAATGATACATTAGACTGGACTTAAGATGAATTAATTCTGAATCCGTTTGTGAATTAATTCACTTGTGAAATTCATGATGTGATTTACCTAAATCCTGAGTTAGTCACTAACCATGCGTATACAACTCATATGTTTTGATATAAGTGGAGGCTTATGCTCTAAAGATGATTGAGCCCATAGCCGGTATGTTGGGTACATGACTTGTGTATAGCATGACTTTACTAGCTATTGTGGAATTCATAGCTCAATTAAAGAGTTAATGATATCCTCTCATTGGCATTGTGTAGATTGATAAATATGGAACATGGTCACGGGTTGCTTGTTCTCGAACGAGCAATTTATCACAACCATTTGTTGACAGTGGTCATATTAATCATTAAAAAGACACAATAATGACAATGAGATAAAATATGATTGTATTGAGTGAACGGATTTAAATCAAAGGAATCAATGATATCATATAAGGGTAACATACAGATGACGAGGTCATTGGAAAAACAGTTGGATAAATTGCTTTCATAAAGAGTATACAATAAGAAGTTTTCAATCATGGTACTTCTTGTGGACTGACTACATGATTAAGTAATTGCAAATTATCGGAACGATGCTTCTGGACAAAATTGCAATCATTAGAGCTTAATTATATATGTATGATTGGTCCCTCCGCTAGTTCAACAAAATCTCGATCGAACTATATTTGAATCAGAAGAAAATTCTATGACTTTGAGAATAATTTAATTGAGTCGATTTATTTGATGTGGAAGCAAATTAGGTGGTCGTGAAAATTGTTTTCAACTAGAGAATTTGATTAAAGAATTTTCTTGAAAAATTAATTTGGAAAATCCAAGTGATTTTTGGAAAAAATAATTTTGATCAAGTAAAATTAAATTAATCAAATCAATTAAAATTAATATGATATTTTTGGAAGTTAATTTTCAAGTTAGAAAATTGGCCCTATGGGTAATTGAACTTGAAAATTGAACCTGAGATCGTAAATTGGACTTGGGAGCCCAAAAATAAGAATTGGTTGAATCGAGCCTAGTATGTGAAATTAGACCGACGGTCCAACCTGTGGCTAGACCGGATTAGTCGGGTCGTCATTGACTCAAACCGAACCGACAACAGTCGAACTGGCTCGGGGTGCCATAAGGCTGTCCCACCTACATCACCAGACATGGCAATACCGGTGGCTATGACGGCGGCATTCCGATGGCCGGTGACAGTTGTTCATTGGTGGTTGAGTAGTGAAAGAGTTACACTCCTATTGGGACTGTACCAGAGAATTTGATTTCAGATTATAATATTATATTATTTTAATAGTTTAATATTAAATTTAATTTAATACTTATTTTAATAGTATTTTATTAATTTAATATTAAACTGATTATCTTAATATTAAATTAAATTTAATATTTATCTTGTAGATAAACATTCTATTATTTTAATAAGATTTAATATTAAACTTAATCTAATATTTATGTTGATAAATATTATATTAATTTAATATTAAAGTGATTAAGTTTAATTATAGTTGAACTCTTTAAACTCTCCTTATATAAATAGAGCCTTGGTCATTATTTACACACACTTGAATTTAAGAGATAGTTATAGAGAGAAAATTCTCTGAAGAGATTATTCCAGAAAATTTCTAGAGATATTTTTATGATTTACAACTTAACCTAGAAGTTTAGAGAAATTGCAAAATTACCCACTTGTAATTTTTGTGAAAAATTTTCTGATTCTAAACAAGCCTACACTCGGCAGACGTGAGCTTGAGGATAGCGGAGAAGACTACTCGATCGAAGCGCTCATCTTAGACGAATCGAAAGGGTACAATTTTGACTAAGTGTTTATTACTTTTGATATCACAACCAATATCTTCTTTTGGAAAAAAAATTTAAAACTCTAGTTTTTCCCTAAATTAATTTTTCGTTGCTTTTTCCAAACCCATTTCTCCAACAAGTATTTTGGTCCCCCAAATTATGCCAATCACACTGGAGCTTTTACTTCCATAATAAATCTTCATGATATAGGACCGATTTAAGCTCATCCCTAACCTTCTCTTCCCTCTGAGCCAAGTGTACTAAGGTAGACCGTTCCATCTCCCTTTGTAAACTAGTTAAGGTATTGACAATCTTCTTTTTACGAGTTCCAATATGCCCATAAACTGCCTGATTCCAATTCCTGATGTTAGACGTGAACTTAGAAAGAGAATCAAACATGTTACCATCAAAACTCCACTTTTCCTTGACAAAGTTAGTGTAACAGCCCGTTTTCAGTGATATCGAAAAAAATGGTTTCGAGACCACAATTCTAATGAGTGAGCGTTTATTTTATTATTATTTTGTGGTCTAAGATATTATAGTAGGTTTTAAAATTTCGTTAAGAAATTTTGATGTTTGAATGATTAATTAAGTAAAAAGGATTAAATTGTAAAAAGTGAAAAAGTGGAGTTCTATTAGTTAAAAGAGCTAAATAACTATGGAAATGAAATTAAATGGACTTAAATGATAATTAGACCATTTGATGAATTAGTGGATAGTTATGGATATGGTTTTGATGAAATTATGATAAATTTTAAATGTTAAAATGGTAGATGGGTAAATAAAGCTAAAATACCTTAAGAAAATGTGTTTATCTTCTTCATTTTCACATTACTCCACTGAAATTAACCATTGAAGGATAGGGTTGGTTCGGCCAAGCTTCTTTTGGTGCATGGAAGTGATTTCAAGGCCCGTTTTTAATATTTTTATGTTTTTGAGATCGTTTTAGCTTAATCTAGCTATCCCGAGGGTTAATTTGTAAAAATGTTAAAGGTTGAGGGTTATACCATAGATATTTTTGAGTATGTTTTGATGTTAAATGATAGATTATGAATCTTTGTTGAAAAATAAACAAGTTTTGTTAAGTAATTTTTGATGAATTTTGGAATTTGGGACTAATTTGTTAAATGTGTAAATTCTAGGGTTTTATTGTGAAATGATGGTAAATATGAGTTGTTTCAAGGTCCCTTTCATCTATGGTTAATATGGATTTAGATTAAAATGGTTAGGTTTTAAGTTATAAGCTTAAAGACTAAATTGTGAAAAAGTTAAAATATTTGGGGTAAATTGGTAATTTTGCATAAATATGAAATGTTGATTAAATTGAATACTAGAAGTGGTTAATTGATTAAAAATATTAGGGGTAAATTGGTAATTTTACATAAATATGAAATGTGGATTAAATTGAACACTAAAAGTGGTTAATTGATTAAAATTACTTATTTAGATCAAGATAAACTACGTTTGGACTTAGATCAAGGAAAAGCTAACATTACAAATTTGTTCAATCATATTTCTACGCCCTAACTGTCGAGGTAAGTTCGCATGAACGATTATCGTGTTTATGTTATTTAAATTGAATGTTAATATGTTTTTTATAATGTAAATGGATCGATATATATTTAAACATATCAATGCTATGATGAATTGATGGATATCGAGTCACGGTTGAACCTTAGGAATTCGCAAGATACAAATGACATGTCATTAGGGATTTCATGTTTCGGATGCTGGTCTTGAATGTTCTACCGATGACCGAGGTCCTACATTTGTTACGGATTTTCCACAGCTCATGTGAACAGCATCTTGTAGCTTACATTCTGACCTACAGCTCATGTGAGCAAACCCATTTCACAGCTCATGTGAGCATTGATGTAAAGGAAATATTGCGGTTATATGTAAAGACACACTTTGTGTGAGCTTCTCGAGTATCCGAAGTAATTCTAGATGGTTCAACGGGTAAGAAAAGTATGTTAATGGATTGAATTATGATTTAATGAAAGGATTGATGAACTAAATGATGATGTATGTAAAAATAAAATTTCATATCTCATGAATGATTTCATTTATGTTATGGATGGACATACCAACTTGTGAGTTGGTGATGTTGTATAGGCTTATACTAAGCTTATAACATTGGTATTGGGTTGTACTTATATGAATTATATAATGGAAATGGTAAGTTATATTTATGTTTATACAGGCTTACTAAGCACCTATTGCTTACGTAGTTTCTTTCTATTATTTTATAGATTATCGGAAGCTTGATTTGGTTGGAAGCTCGTCGGAGATCTATCACACTATTCAGCAAGCAATTTGGTAGTTTTTGAGCATTTTGGCCAAGGTTTATAATGGCATGTATATATATGGTGATTTGTAATGATATGTTGATGAATGTGTTGTTGGTACTTTGGCATGTATAAACTTGTGGAAGTTGTTTTGGTTTGGTACCATTTGATGCCTTGTAAAATTGTGTCAATTTGGTTACCTTACTATGCATGTTGGTATGGCTCTTTATGGTATGTTTAGAATGGTATGATAATGGTCAAATTTGTGGTATGTTTTGGTAAGTAGTTGAATTAGGTTATGATGCTTGAAATAAGGTAATGTTGACTTGATTTGACTTATTATGTTTTGGTATATTTGAGGTGCCTTTGAATGGCATATTGGTTAGGTGAATTAGGTGGTTTGAAATGGCATATCTATGCATGTTTTAATGATGTTTAGGTATATTGAATATGTGTTTAAATGGATTGAATGTTTAGGTATAGTTAGGTTGTGAAATGGCTTGATTTTAGGTCAATTTTGAGTTCACATGGTCTGAGACACGGGCGTGTGACTCAACCGTGTGATGCACATAACCTGGTGACATGGTCGAGTGACTCAGCTGTGTGATGCACACGGCCTGGCGACACAGTCGTGTATCATCTGAGGGTTTTAAAAGGTACAAGTCAGTGAGTTACACGGCCTAACACACGCCTGGCACACGGACGTGTGGGGAAACTCAGAGAGTTACATGGCCTGGCACACGGGCGTGTGAAACGGCCGTGTGACCCTACTTAGTAAGTTACACAGATGAGGACACAAGCTGGGACACGACCGTGTGTCCCTATTTTGAAAGTTACACGACTTAGGGCAATGTCACACGGCCCGGCTACACGGCCGTGTGACCCCTATTTTGCAATTTTCGCATCTTTTTCCTAAGCTTTTTGTTTTGTTTCAAATTAGTCCCAAATTGCTCTTAAGCTATTTTTAGGGCCTCGAGGGTTCGATTTAGGGACAATATGTATGTGACCAAATGGTTTATGATATTATTAACATGATGAATGATATGATGTTTAAATGTTTCTAATTGTACGGTAATGCTCTGAAACCTTAATCTAGCGACGGAGACGGGTTAGAGGTGTTATAGTCAGAAAACTTCGGATGTTCAGTCTACCCAGCCAAAAATTGAAAGGGTCTCCCCACAAGGGTATTAAACTCTGGCCTACAAATAAGACAAAGGGGTCTATGATCTGATCTAATCCTTGTTAAATGATAAACCATGCAGTTTGAAAATTTTTGAACCGAAGCGGCATTACCTAAGGCTTGATCAAGTCTTTCAAAAGTTCTCCCTCTTTGCTAAGTAAACGAATGACCACTGAACCCCAAATCATGCAACTCATTAGACTCCACAAACTTAACAAAAGAATGACACCTTTTCCCATAAGATTTACCTCCAGATTTGTCATTTGAAGAGAGAATTGCATTAAAGTCGCCAATAGCCATCAAAGGAATCGGCTCAGAAGGAACATAGGGTCTGAAATCCTCCCAAAGCATTCTCCTTTTCTTCTTACATGACTCCCATTTACAAAGCAATTAAAATAAATTATGACGGGATAATGCTAAAGACTCGTGCCACAATAAACTGAGGATGATTAAGTACCACTTCCAGCCTAACCAAAATTTTCCACCCAAGCTAAATGCCACCAGAAAACCCAATAGCTTCACCCGATGAGAATGCTGAAATCCCAACCTTGCAATAATTTCATCTGCGTTCCCACCACTCACCCTCGGCTGCAATAAGCTAATAATATCTGACTTATGCTAACTTATATTCCCTATAAATACGAGGCAACTTTGCATTCGAACACCCCTGACAATTCCAAAAATATCCGACAAATTTAAATCCATAAAAAAAAATTCCAGATTAAATGAAACGAACCTCATTGTCGAGAGGCATCCTTAAGACCCATCTATTTTCCGGCCTTTTTTGGTCCTTCTTGAGCTGTCTCCTTCTCGATTTGTGAGGTAATAAACTCAACCAAATTGTTAACCGAATCAGGCAAGGGGATTCGTGAAGTCGAAGATTTAAAAAGGTTCCCTCTGTCTCTAATGGTTTTGCTGAGCTTTCTACCTCTATGACCTCCACCTACTTTTTCTCCATCGATTCGCAAATCAGCAGCCACTCCTCTACCCAAAAAATTCTGCTGAGCAACACCCATAACAGAACCTGGATTCGGATGCATGTTCTCCTTAAAAGTAACAGCTGAATGGTTTGAGTGATTCAAAACACCTTCTTTCAATTTGACTGACACTTCTAACAACCCTTCATACATTGTATTAAAATGGGAAGAAGAATTGGACTTAAAAGCAGCAGTATGGGACGTAACTGCCACTGTCACAGTCCTAAATTCGAAGGGTTTTTCGCGTGAGAATGGGAAGAAGCAGACCCCCCAGGACTGGGTTCCATTGGGCTATAGCGGCCTGAGTCAACACGGTTGGGCCATACTGCTCATGGGTCTCATTAGGGCCTTTCAGCGTTTCACCCGCCTGTATAAAAGTAGTGGATCCCAATTCAGTTCCTTGGATAGGCCTTTTTCCTTGAGATTTTGAACCGGCCCCACTCTAAGTTGGGCCCACAAGTAAATCCATTTCCTTGGAACCCCCTTCGAGCCCCCCTTCCGCTCTAATACTAGACTGGCCCACTCCATCCTTCTTTCCGACAATGGACGAGCAACCCTATCTTCTCCGCAAAAATTGGCAGAATTCCCATTACTGCGCTTTACCTGGATTCCCTCTTTTCCATTAATGTTGACCAAAGCGTTAAACCGGATTTGACTACCATATTCCCCTGATTGGTGGCTTCAGTCCCTCGAAAACCACTAAAATTTAACCTCTTCATCCGCTCAACAAGCAACCACGGCCATAGGGGTTTGTCTCACTAGCAATACCGTCTTCCACCATCAAGGTATCCGTTGTATGGGTTCAACCACCAACTGCAGTTGCGCCATCATCTATACTCGGAACAATTTTCTTTGTTTTGCAAAATTCTTTGACATGTCCGTAACATCTACACGAGAAACAAACCGTAGGCGGATATTCATATTCAATTCTCTGAATAGTTCTATTGATCAATATCTATGAGACCAAAGGCTTGTCCAGATTGACATAGATCGCCATACGTGCAAATATGCCCCTTGCTTTGTTACTATTGTTGAAATCTAGTTTTGCAACCTTACCAACCATCCCTCAGATTTCCCACAAAAATTTTCTCTTGTACATGTGACCCGGAAGCCTCGGAAGATGGATCCACGACATTACAACACAAGGGAAAGGCTTTACATGATCAAAATCAATGGACTATGGCTGAATCATTGAGTATTGTCCAAAAATGATCTAGGGTCCTGAGAAAGAACTTTCTCAAAATCGTCGGAATTCTAGAACCTAGCCAAAAAATACCCATTCTCTATGTCCATTAGATGAAACGATTTAGATGGGTTACAAAGAGAATACTCTTTACTTTGGAGTGTGGTATACCCAATGTTTCAGCCTAGCATCTTAATCACCACCGTATTAGGCGATTAATAACTGATTCATTCAATCAGAGATTTCAATAGAAGGAATGCCATTAACAAAAGACTTGGTAATATCCCCTTAGAAAAAACAAAGTTATCTTCTTGATCTAAATCTATTCTGAGTGAATGCTCCTCGAATTACATTTGTTACCAAACAATCTTTCCTTCCAAGAAATTTTTAGATCCGAATCCAAATTACCTACCACTTTCCAATGCCATCAAAGGATCTTTCCAAACTTCAGTGGAGACAATTCTTAATTTTTTTTAAATTAGAATAATTATCAAAGAGTTTATTTTAATCTCCTTTATTATTAAGGGAATAAGTTATATAAAAATTATCCTAAAAAGCGTAGTTTTTAAGCATAAATAAAATTTAGCCACATCATTAAAATTTGAAGACATCAAATTATTATATACTCATTCATATTCAACTTATTCTCCAACTTTATTTTTTTAAAAACATAAGTAATTAAAATAAAAAAATTAAATAACATAAAAACTTTAAAACTTACACAATTCTTATTAATTTAAAATGGAAAAAAGAAAAAAATTCATGGTGTACAAATTAACTTTTTTTTAAAAAAATTGATTACACAAAAATAAAAAAAATATTAACTTCTGAACAAGAAAAAAAATAAAATGATTAAAAATTATAAAATAAAAAAATATTTATTTATAAATTATAAATTAATTATTTTAAATAATTTAATTAAATTTAAATTAAGTTTAAAAATATAATAAATATAGATAAATATATAATAATATTTTATTACCCTTTAATTTTAATGACATGATAAAATTTTATTAACACTTAAAAATTATCCTTTTTAAAATCATCCCAATATGATTTATTACCTATTATTAAAGGTTTATTGGTTGAAACGTACAGGATTAAAATCTTCCCGCCCAAACCCTCCAATCACACCCAATAAAGCTAGAAAATACCCACAAAACAAAGATGAACCCCCCCCCCTTCGTATCATCTCTCTGTCTTCCATGGCGTCTCAGAAACTAACAGAGTATGAACGTAAAAGGCTTGAAAACATCAAGGGAAATGCTGAAATGGTGGCCGCACTCAATATCCACTCAAAGGCAGCTACACTCTCTGCCGCTAACAAACGCCAAAAGTAACGAAATCCATCTTTGTTTTTCACCCATTTTTGTTACAAAGAAAATAACGTAAAGATTGTCTTATTTTTAAATTTTTATGATTGCTTGCAGAACAAAACAAGTGAAGAAACCCAAAATGGAGAACCCGATCGTAACTCGACGGTCACCGAGAACAAGAGTTAAGCCACCGGATTCAAAGGGTTTGTCGGATAAGTTCCTAAAACCTATTATTATGATAGATGCTTTCATAGGGTATGAAAAAGAATCTAACAAACTGCTGGTTGATACAATTTTGAGTATCGCTGAGGAAACTCAAGCTGGATTTCCAGAAAATGAAGAGTTTAATGGTGCTAAAGACGTTAAAGATGGGAACTTTAGTGCTTTTAGTGAGAAAGGTACTTTGGATTCTTGCAAAAGTGAGGCTTTTGAATCACCAGTTAAAGAAGAGTTTGATGAGCATTTGGATACTAAGAAGAGTGATCCCTGGCTGAAATCAATGGATTTGAAACCAGAGAATGTAGCATGGCCAATGCCTGGAAGGATCATGGAGGTTAAGTTTTTCCCTTGTACTGGTATTAGTATGATTGCAGTGGGGAACAAAGTTGGGAATATAGCATTTTTTAATATGGATTCTGAGGATGAAATTGATGATGGAATATATATTTATTGCCCGCATACTGGTGCTATTTCTGGGATTTCGATTCAGTGATATTCAATGTCAAAGGTACTTTGGGGTTTCAACCAAGATTTTATTTTTATTTTGTGATTTCAGGCTAACAAATTGCTAAGGGAATGCATATATAAGATGTTTTTCTTCTTTGTTGCATTGGGATGCAGATTTATAGCAGCGGCCATGATGGCTTTATTTGATTAATGGATGCTGAGAAGGAAGTATTTGATGTGGTGCATTATTGTGATAAAACTATACATTGCCTCTCTCAACAGCCTAATGATTTGTGGAGCTTATATTTCTCAGAGGGTCGTGGAGTGTTGATTGAATGGGATGTTCGGACTGGGAAATCCAGCGGAAACTGGATGCTTCATGAAGATACTATCAACACCATAAGCTTCAATCCACAAAACGCCAACATTATGGCAACCAGTTCAACAGATGGAACTGCTTGCATTTGGGATTTAAGGGGCACGAGGTCTCGGAAACTGAAAATAATGAAGACTGCGAGCCATGGTAGGGCTGTTAACTCTGCTTACTTCTCACCCTCTGGAACCTCTCTTGCAACAACAAGGTATTAACTTCTCTTTCTTAATCCAATTTTTTAATTTTTTTTGTTGTTGTTGCAGTACAAACTGTATTGTATGTCATATTATGATTGACTTGAATGGATGTACTTTATGTTGAGATATATAGCTTCTATTATTTTGAGGATGTCTTTAGCATTAGGTGGTTCCTAAGATGTTACCTTGTTTATTTACTGTATCCTCCTTTTGGCATTTTTATGTAGATAGATGTTTTTCTAACATTTGTTCAATTGGTTCTAATATTTTTTCTCATTTAACATAGTTTGGACAACAATGTTGGTATAATAAGTGGATTCAATTATGAAGACACTTCTATGATATACCATGATAATTCAACAGGAACTTTGAATCTTAGTTTCAGGTAGGCTTTTTGCCTGTCTTTCGTGTTCTTCTCAAAGTAATCTACTTGCTTGATGTTCTGTTGTGTATGGTTGAGTGTTTTTCATTTTGGTGTAAGCAGAGGTATATGGGGGTGGGATGATTCATGCATATTCATTGGCAACATGAGAAAAGGTATTGATGTAATCTCTCCAGTTCAAAGAACAAGTGTAATGACATTACAGAGTCCACAATTGCCTGCAATTCCCTGGAGATTTGATGCACATCCATATGAAGTTGGGATGTTAGCAGCAGCCACCAATGGGAGTGGAGTTTGCCTGTGGACACCATGATAGAAAAATCTGTGCTTTGCACTTGCTACCCAGTGTTTTTGTCTCAACTTGTTAGCCGACTTTATCATAATATATCTGATTTTCTTTTGGGTTTGCGGAGGGGAATGGCAACAGCGGGGCTTGAACCCTGATTTTTGGATGCCAACAAGGAACTTAACTACTCTTATGTTGTTGGCAATATGTCTGATTCTTGTATCTTTTTTGTTATTGACAATAGTATGCTAGATTTTGTGAAGGGGACCAAAAAGCAAAGTTAAGCATAGGATTTGGGTTGTATTTCTTAATTCCTAATTAGTATAGGGTTTAGAAATATATTGGAGTTTCAGCCATTATCATGAATGAAAAATATACTCGATGATAATAACAAGATTTGAATCTTTTTCTTTTTGGTAGAAAGAAAATAGAGTCAATTACACTTAACCAGTTTTGAATCTTTTTTTTTTGTAGAAAGAAAATGGAGTCAATTACACTTAACCAGAAACAACATTAGAAATAGATAGTAGAGGAGAATTATCTAATCGAATTTGATCAACAACTCTAGTAGGAGCAATATCAAACACACGGGGACCAAACAAAAACTCTTTTATTTGACCAGTCAGGATATGGGGGGCAAAGTTCGCTTCTCTTGGAATTTGCTTAATAATCACTTGCCAATTATGTTTGCATAATTCTTGGATACGTAATATCAAATCTCTATTCGCATGTTCTTTAAAATCCCTATGAATACCTTCAATGGCCTGAGCCCAGTTAGTCTCAAGAATAATTTCCTTCCAGTTAAAGTCCTATGCAAGGTGAAGACCATCATAAATTGCTCAAAGTTTAGCTTGTTCAACACTGCATCTTCCAATATTTTGTTATGCGCCTTGGCGTAGGATCTAGTCACAGATCTAGATAAGAAAGAATTTTTGCTTCGACCTATGGTTACTTAAAAGGCAGATTTGTCCTTGACTGAACTTCCTCTCAAAATAACGTTTCTTTTTTATAGAATAATTTCTTATCTCTTTATTTCGTATTGATAGCCCTTTATAGACTATTAATAACAAAGAAAAGAGTCCTAATAGAATTCCTAACCTAAAGTTTATGAATGAAATAAAAACCTAATATAATAGAGAAAATAAGTAAAACTAAAACTCTTAATAAAACCTGATGTAATAAATAAATAAAACTAAAATTCCTATTGCAATAAAAGCATCCATATCATTACTCCCCTTCTCGGAGTTGAGCTTGTCCTCAAGCTCAAATTCAGAATAAACTTTAGAACTTACCCAAAATCATCTATCTCATCATCATCATCATCATCATCTTGCTTGCCTTCAACATTTGGTACTTCTATCCAAAATAACATTTTACATTTGTGTTCCATGGAATAAGACTCGTCATAATTATAACACAACCCCTTAGCCCTTCCTTCCACCATTTCTGTATGTGTCAATCTCTTAATAAATGGTGCAGAAGAACCTATTTTGGCGTTGTTCCCGGTTGGTTCTGTTGTTTGTCCCCCTCCTTTTGCAATGCTCTTAGTTGTTGAAATGATTGAATTGCTACTAGTGTTTTGGGAAGTTGGCTAGTTTAGGATGGCTCGAGATGATAATTTGGAAGAGACATTTTGTTTACATTCCAATGTTCGAGCTATATTCATTGCAACTCCAAGGTTTTTCGGTTGTTGCATCCCAATATCAATTCTAAGTTCCTCTACCAACCCGACACTAAAGAGGTTTACTTGTTGTCAAGGTTTAAGATCAACAGTCCTAGCCAATAGTGATTGAAATTGGTGTTGATATTCCTCTACAGTCCTAGTTTATTTCAAGTTGGCAAGTTTCCCCAAGGGGTTATTACTTATTGGTGGCCCAAACCTTACATGACAATATTATTTGAAGTGCCTCCAATCAAGATTTGTCTCCTCCTCTTCTTCCATTTGATCAAACCACAATTGTGCCTATCTTAAGAGATGAAATGAATCTAAGACTAATTTGTTTTCTTTGTTATTTCGTTGATTGCCAAAAAAAATTTCGTATCTTTTCAACCACCCTAAAGGATCTTCAAAGTCATCATAAGTGGGAAATTCTATCTTAGAGTATCGTGGCACCATGCACCCATCATGTTGCAAGTCTGAGTTCCTTTTCCTGCCTCCGCTGCTGCCCTGTTCTTCATTATTTTTCTCTGAATCCTCTTTCATTATCTTTTGGACCGATAGAGATAATATCGCCACCTACTCCTCTAGTGCTTGTTGCCTTGTAGCCATTTGTTCCATGAAAGCCTCCAGCTTGGCTGTCAAAGTCTTTTCGTCACCCATGACAGCTGGCTCAGATACTAAGTTGTTATGTGCCTTGGCGTAGGATCTAGTCACAGGTCTAGATGAGAAAGAATTCTTGCTTTGACTTATGATTACTCAAAAGGCAGATTCGTCATTGACTGAACCCCCTCTCAAAATAACGTTTCTTTTTTATAGAATAATTGCTTATCTCTTTATTTCATATTGACAGCCTTTTATAGACTGTTAATAACAAAGAAAAGAGTCCTAATAGAATTCCTAACCTAGATTTTATGAAGGAAATAAAAACCTAATATAATAGAGAAAATAAGTAAAACTAAAACTCTTAATAAAATCTGATATAATAAATAAAACTAAAATTCCTATTACAATAAAAGCGTCCATATCATATTTGTCCCAATTTCCCAAAGCCACTTACCATGTTCATCTCTTGCCACTGCTATCGAAGTTGCAAAGCCTGAAGACGGATTGTCGGCACCATCAATATTTATTTTGATAGATCTAGTGGGTGATGGGATCCACCTATAATTTCCACTTTGATTACTCATAGAACCACTTGGTCTGCTAGGCTTCGTCTTAATATAGTTCATCCAACCCCATGTAGATTGTATAACATTGGCAGCATCAGAAGGGGTCCCTTAGAAAATCCTAAGATTCCTTTGTTTTCAAAGCTTCCAACAGATAATACCAAAGAGTGATTGCCACATCACATCCTCATATCCTCATATTCTAGGACAAAATCATTCCTCAAAATTTCCAAAATCCAACCTGCAAAGACTAAGAAAAAAATTAAAAAGAGAGGATAGGGGGATAATATTATTCCAAACCTTCCATGCTATGCAGTAGTCTCTTAAGATGTGAATACAAGATTCCTCAACTTCCTCACAAATCACACAAGAAGGATTCGTCGAAACTCCTCGTTTGCAGCATTCCATTTTAGTCAATAATTGTTCCTTGAGAACTAACCAAAGGAACTGAAGAACCCGCTGAGGAGCATCCAAGGTCCAAATAAGCTTCCATTTGTTGTCCAAAGGGTTGAGAGAGTTTTCCAATAGCACACTGTAAGTAGATTTGGCTGTATAAATATCATTTAGAGACTATTTCGATATAAGTGCATCCTGACCAACCAGAGAGTTCGGGGCTGGGATTCCAACAATATAAGAAATAATATCACTGTCCGAAAAACAACGCAAGTAATCCTAATTCCAATTTCCATCTGTAGAAGAGACCTCATTTAGAGTGATAGAAGCATAAACAAGAAATGGAAAGGGACAATAATTAAGAAGAGGGCCCACATCCGCTAACCAATTATCAATCTAAAATTTCACAAAGTTCCTATCCCCAACAGATCAGGGTAGACTTTGGCGTAGCAAAGGCCAAATTTTTTAAAGCAATTTCCATACGAACGAGCAATTACTGTAACAGATATCAACAGGGATTACCTCAGTAATCTTATACTTTGCTCGAAGGACTTGACCTATAGCACTTTCTTATTTGTAAGCAGGTTGAATCCCAATTTAAGCAAAAAAGAATCGTTTTGTTCTCTAAGACGTCATAATCTAAAACCCTCATTTGACAATGGTTGGCAATAGTCTTCCTAACTTACCCAGGCCATCTTGTTTCTAGAATCAGACCCCCCCATATAAAACCCCTAGCTATCTTCTCAATATCTGCGCAAGTACTATGAGTGATCTTTACAGTTTGCATAAAATAATTTGGAATCGACAACAGAATAGCCTACGCTAAAGTGACCCGTCCAACCATTGAGAGCATACTGGCATTCCAACTATCCAACTTCCGTCTAACCTTGTTTATGATAAAGTTAAAAGTATTCTTCGTGACTCGCTTGTGAAACAAAGTCACTCCTAGATAAGTTTCTAAATCATCAGATTGGCGAAATCCAAGAACTCTACAAACAACATTAGCACTGCTAACCTCCAAATTTTTTGAGAAGAACACCATAGTCTTCAAGTAATTGACTCTATAACCTGAGGCAACTCCAAAAGTAATAAGGGCATCCTTAATCATATACATTTGATCAGCATTAGCTTCGGCAAATAAGAAGAGGTCATCTACAAAGAAAATGTGTGAGATTGGTGGTCCATCCTTTTCCAAAATAATAGGCTTCTAAATCTTCTCTCCAATATTTCTATGGATTAATTGACCTAGTCTCTCCATACAAAGAACAAAGATATAAGGAGATAGTGGACAACCCTACCTAATGCCTCTGTTAGGTAAAAACTCATCAGTAAGCCTTCTGTTCCATACAATTTGCATAGAGATCGACATGATGCATTCCATGATGACATTAATTAAAGTTAAAGGGAAACCAATGTCCAATAGGGTATCCTGAATAAAGTCCCAATAGAGACGATCATATGTTTTCTCTAGATCCACTTTGATGGCTATCCAAGACTTCTTCCCTTTTTTACTACACAATGAGTACACAATTTCCTGGGCAATTATAATATTATCCGTGATTTGCCTCTCTGCTATAAAACTAACCTGATTTTGAGCAATAAGGGAAGGTAAGATAGGCTTGAAATGGTTCGCAATTATTTTAGTAACGATCTTGTAAAAAACATTACAGAGGCTTATAGGACGATATTGTGAAAGAGATTCAAGGCTCGTAATCTTGGGAATGAGGATCAAGAGCATCTTGTTAAAAGAACAATTAAGAGGTTGCTAGAGAAAATACCACGAACACATGAGCACACATCCAAACCGATTGTATCCCATTGATTTTGAAAAAAAAAGCATGAAGACCATCTGGACCCAAGGCTTTTAAAGGTCCCGTACTAAATACTGCATTTCGAACTTCCTCATTAGTAATGCTCAAAGATAAACCATCTAAAACTCTAGAGTCAAGTTTCGAAAAATAGCCTTGTAAGGGTAAGAGGATACAACGAGAATCATCCAACGAATAGAGAGGAGAAAAAATAAACTGCCTCAGGCTAGAGAGTCTCATTATCATAACACCAATTATCGCCAATTTTTAAAGAAATTTTATTGAAATTTCACCTTATAAAAGCCTTGTTATGGAATAAATTCGTATTACGATCCCCAAATTGAATCCAATCCAATCTCGACTTTTGCCTCTAAAATAATTATTCATCATCAAGAATTTTCTCATATTCCATCCTTAAGTTAGTTTCAAGATCCAGAAGAGAGCCAGACAATCTCCAATCCAAAGCAGCTTGAACCCTTCCTAACTGATGAGCTATTGACCTTTTCCTTTGAAATATATGACCATAAACTTTAGAATTCCATCTTTTTAGACCATTAGTGAGGGAAATGAGATTACCAGATAACTCTAACCCACTTCTCCAATTATCGCGGATGACTTGAGAAAAATTTAGATAAAAATCCAAGAGGCAAGAAATCAAAAAGGTTTTGCTTGAGAGGTATGATTATGATTACGAGGTGATAATAGGATGGGCCTATGATCAGATTTGAGATGAGGTAGATTAAATACAGTCGTATCAGGAAAGGAACGGCACTATTCATTATTCCTGATTGCTCGGTCAAGTCTATTGAAAGTTGCACCTATTCTCCAAGTGAATTGTGGGCCTTTGAATCAAAGGTCCCCTAAACCATTATTAAGGATAAAACTCTAGAATAACCTACAACCAGAAACAATTGGCCTAGCCCCTCTCTTTTCGTTCGGAGAAAGCAGTGAGTTGAAATCTCCCATTAAGACCCAAGGCTCTTTAACGAAACGGGCAATACGATCCAATCAATCCCATAAGGTCTTACGTTTCTATTTATCCGGAAATCCATAAATAAATGTCACTAGAATATTCGCAGATCCTGTCTTCCCCAAACGACAATGAACAAACTGAGGATCATTATGAATAATTTGGACCTGGATACTATTCTTCCAACAAATCTACAAACCCCTGGCGAAACCCTGAGCCTCAATTCTATGAGAACAATCCAAACCAATCTTGGAAATGATTTCATCAGCTTTCAAACCACTAACTCTCATTTCAAGAAAAGCAGCAACATTAATCTCAAACTCCATAAAGTACTCCCTAGCAATACAAGCAAACTTGGGAGACGCACACCCTTGACAATTCCAAACAAAAAGACTTGATATCATTAAATAAATAAATAAATAATGAGTCAAAAAAATACACATTAAACATCCAGGGTGGCCACCATACTTGGATCTGCCGAAGTCTCTTATCCAAAATTTGAGTCTGTAATTATACTGTCAGACACGATTCTTTCAACCACTTTTGACATCGCATCAGCAACAGAGTCATGAGAGGTAGCCCTAACCTTGAATTTACTTCTTTTGCCTCGAAGAATATGAGAGTCTTTCTTTAGAAATTTAGTATCTCTAATCTTGAAATAGAGCTGCTCATGGGCCGGGCCTAGAAAAAAATTTCGGCCCGGGAAAAAATTCATAAGCCCAGGCCCGGTCCGGCCCGACCCGTTTTTTAAATAAATACCAAAAATTTATTTTAAAAATTAAAAAAAATTATTTTAAAAATATTTTAAAATTAAAAAAATTAAAAATGTATTTTAAAAATATTTTAAAATTAAAAAAATTTTAAAAAAAGTATTTTAAAAGTATTTTAAAATTAAAAAAATAAAAAAATAAAAATATTTATTATATTCTGGCCGGGCTGGGCCGGGCCTGGGCCAAAAAAGTGGTGCCCGAGGCCCGGCCCATTTTTTAATCGGGCCTCATTTTTTTGCCCAAGCCCATATTTCGGGCCTATATTTTTACCCAAACCCTCCCATATTTCGGGCGGGCCGTCGGGCCGGGCCGGGCCGCCTGGCCCATGAGCACCTCTATCTTGAAAGCAGCTGAAACAACAATACTTATTGTAACAACGCAAACTCGGCCCAATCGTTATGACCAAATTTGGAAAGCTACATTGGCCACTGGAATGGCGCAGAAAAACTTTCATAATTTTGAACATACTTTTTAAACCATTTGCGCAGTTTGTTCAAAACTAGTAAAATCGAATGTTCAACTTTATTTTCAATCTCATTTCAAAACCATTTGTCCATGATAATGGCCGAAATAAACTTTTGGAATTTAAAAAAATATATATTTTAAAGCTATTAGCTTATCAATTCAAAACAAATGAAATAAAATGTTTATTTTAATTTTGTAAAAACTGTGTAAATTTCAAGAATCGAAATAAAAAATATCTCAATTGTAAATATTCAATCATTTATTCAAAACTATTTCGGGTTTTCAATCATATTTCTAAACGACTTGTCTTTTTATTTAAAATTTAGAGAACTTGGTTATTCGTCATTATTTCAGAAATAAAAACATATTAACTTCATAAATCAAATATCTTTGAAAAACTCATTTGTAAATATTAATAATTTTGAAAATTAAGTCTAATTTTATTGAAAACTCATTTTTTAGAACTATAATGGAAAATGTATTATTGATAGATTTTATTTTAAAAATCAAGTTTCATGTGAAATCTCATCACATACTAACTTATGTCTTTTTTAAAACTTAATGTCATGCAATCAAGCCATGTAAATCATAATAAAATCCCCAAAGTAATGTCTCATGCCACAGTCCATACTCAAACTTATTACAAACTCAAAATATCAAAATAAATGTTTAATTACTTTAATTTAAAAAGAATTATGAGAAACTCCTCTAAATGCAGTCATCGAATCCTAACCTCAGGGTTATTTGTAAAATCAGAAAGCTAAAGGGGGTGAGCTTTTAAGTTCAGTGTGAGTCTTATAACAAGTTAAATAAAAATAAGTTAAATAACAAGTAAACACATATTCATCATATAACATATTCGAATTTGATACACATGATCATGATAGTGCAATTCTCGTAAAACAATTATGCAAGTTTTTATAAAACATTCTACCCATCATTGCTACACTCCAAAAAGAGTTCCCCACAACTCGTTCATCCAAACACTCCAATGTGGATGAAGCCACCAATATTTGCAAATAAGCTACCATGTAGGTTGTGAACGAAGCCACCATGTAGGTCGTGGAGGAAGCCACCACGTAGGTTGTGGACAAAGCCACCAATTCTTCTTCCTTACAATATCCCATCCCATGCATGTGATACAGTCATTATGAATATATATAAACATTTTAATCATTTCAAGATTTTATTTGTCATAATGGGCATGTCAAACATGCAAATCAGATAATATCATGTAGGCCATGTTTAACATGCAATTAAATCTCAATTTCAATATCGGTGACATGATTTAAATATTATGTTTATTATATAATGTCATCATATCACATGTCATGAGAAATGAGAATATGGACATAGTATCATAACATTTATCAAATCACATCAAATAAGACATAAGATCATTAAACAAATAGTTCGAGGTACTTACTTGAATATTACCCTTTTTATGAGTTTTAACATCCCTTTTCGAATGTATAGTGTAATCTGAACTTTTCATGTTATAGAGATTTTTAACAAGGTTTCAATGATAAAATAGTTACATTTTATCTGTCAACAAATATTAATATTTCTAATAAACTAACCCACACCTGATTTAAGTAATTTTGATGCGAAAAACTCTTTCTAACGCTCACTTCTAGATTTAATTAGATCTATCTCAGATCTAAACACAAAACGAATAATCCATCATTAATTCATTATTTAAATTATGATTTTAAATAAAAATGATTTCATCTTTATTTCCAATACCGCACTTACACTCATACAACTAGAATCAGAGATGTGATTCACTTCCCAAAAGTCAAAGGTGTTCCAAGTTGCTAGCAATCGATCCTTCACATAAGATCAATATACGAGATGTTAATATCGAAGAAAAATAATGTCTAACACTAATAATACATTCATATATTAATAAAAAGATGAGGAAGAAGTGATGATTTAGTGTCCAATATCATCCCTTACTTATGTTATTCATTAACCGAAATCAATCGATCAAGAGGAGAGAAAGGATAAATCGAAGGAATAATTGATAGCAAAGGATCTTTTTAGGATAGAAGCAATAAAATTCCAGTAAGTATTTATCAAAAAATAAAAAGATAGATATTAAGGTGGCAGTGGCGAGTTTTTGAGAAGAGAAAAGAAAAAAATAGAAAAAATAGTGGTCACGATAGTGGTCCTACGGTAGTCTAGTGGTGGTAAGATGGTGGTGCGGCAGTAGTGAGGTGGTCATGTGGTGATGGTATAGTTAAATAATGGTGGTGGAATGTGGAATAGAAGTGGAGAAAAGAGGTGCAATGGTGGCTCAAAGAAGAAGAAAATGGCAGAAAAATGAGGAGCATGGGAGAGGCAATGGAGGAATCGGTTAAGAGAGGATGAGAAGACACCAAAATGAGAGAGAAAAGTGAATGTTGGCTAACTTAGGTGGGATGGACGGTTCAAGCTTAAAAAATGTGAGAAAATAAAAGCTCTGGTGGACAATGGCATGAAAAATGGATCAATGGGGAACATGTGGAGTGAAAAGAGGGTTTTGGGGGGAAAGTTGACTAGCTAAAGGAGGAAAGAATATTTATTTGCATGGTAACTAGGAGTGGACGGTTATACAAGCTTTGAACAAAGTTTTTATTTTTATAGTGCAATTCTCGTAAAACAATTATGCAAGTTTTTATAAAACATTCTACCCATCACTGCTACACTCCAAAAAGAGTTCCCCACAACTCGTTCATCCAAATACTCCAATGTGGATGAAGCCACCAATATTTGCAGATAAGCTGCCATGTAGGTTGTGGACGAAGCCACCATGTAGGTCGTGGAGGAAGCCACCACGTAGGTTGTGGATGAAGCCACCAATTTTTCCTCCTTACAATCTCACCCCATGCATGTGATATGGTCATAATGAATATATATAAAAATTTTACTCATTTCAAGATTTCATTAGTCACAATGGACATGTTGAACATGCAAGTTGGATAATATCATGAAGGCCATGTTTAACATGCAATTAAATCTTAATTTCAATATCGGTAACATGATTTAAATATTATGCCTATCATATAATGTCATCATATCACATGTCATGAGAAATGAGAATATGTACATAGTGTCACAACATTCATCAAATCACATCAAATAACACATGAGATCATTAAACAAATAGTTCGACGTACTTACTTGAATATTACCCTTTTTGTGAGTTTTGACATCCCTTTTCGAATACATAGTGTATTCTCAAATTTTCATGTTATAGAGATTTTTAATAAGGTTTCAATGATAAAATAATTATATTTTATCGATCAATAAATATTATATATATTTCTAATAAATTAACCCACAACTGATCTAAGCAACTTTGATGTTAAAAAGCTCCTTTTAACGCCTACATCCAGATTTAATTAGATCTATCTTGGATCTAAACACAAAATGAATAATCTATCATTAATTCGTCACTTAAATTATCCTTTTAAATAAAAATGGTTTAATCTTGATTTCCAACACCACACTTACGCTTATACGACTAGAACCAGAGATGTGATTCACTTCCCAAAAGTCAAAGGTGTTCCAAGTTGTTAGCAATCGACCATTCACACAAGATCAATATACGAGATGTTAATATCGAAGAAAAATAATGTCTAACACTAATATTACATTTGGATATTAATAAAAAGATGAGGAAGAAGTGATGATTTAGTACCTAATATCATCACATACTTACGTTATTCATTAATCAAATCTTTGTTGAATCAATCGATCAAGAGGAGAGAAAGGAAAAATCGAAGAAATAATTGATAGCAATGGATCTTTTTAGGATAAAAGCAATAAAATTCCAGTAAGGATTTATCAAAAAAATAAAAAGATAGATATTAAGGTGGAAGTGGTGAGCTTTTAAGAAGAGAAAACAAAAATAAGAAAAATGATGGTCACGGTGGTGGTCCAACAGTGGTTCAGTGGTGGTGCGGCAGTGGTGAGGTGGTGTTGTGGTGATGGTGTGGTTAACAAATGGTGGTGAAAGGTGGAATAGAAGTGGAAAAAAAATGGTGCAATGGTGGCTCAAAGAAGAAGAAAATGGCAGAAAAATGAGGAGCATGGGAGATGCAATAGAGGAATCGGTCAAGAGAAGAGGAGGCAGCAAAATGAGAGAAAAAAGTGAATGGCGGCTAACTTAGGTGGGATAGATGGTTCAAGCTTGGTAAATGTGAGAAAATAAAAGCTTTGGGGGACAATGGCATGAAAAGTGGATCAATGGGGAACATGTGGAGTGAATAGAGGGTTTATTGGGGGAAAGTTGACTAGGTAAAGGAGGAAAGAATCTTTCTTTGCATGGTAACTAGGGTGGATTGCTATGGAAGATTTGACCAAAGTTTTATGAACCAAAAAATAAGTAAAAACATAAGAATGTACGGAATTGAATATACGCCTTTTGGAAATTAACTAAGCATTTAACTACTTGACTATTCACTAGCTTGTTATAATTCCTACAACATTTATTTTAAAAACATGGTGTGACCTTTACTAAGGTTTGACGCAAAATTGTGCCACATAGAAAATAATGTGAGGGAAGGGATTCAAACACAGGTCATCAAGGACAGCTCCACCACTGCTCAACCAGTACACTTGATACTTATTTATTATCAAATGAGTAAAAGATCATTTAAAAAATTTCGGGCATGACCACTCTCGGTTCATTAACCTAATTTTTATGAACCCAATTTTTACTAACCCAGATTTTGGGATGTGACAATTTCTATTAACCCTTCATTGATGTCAGATGTAACAACCTACTCTCAGTGGTGTCAAAAATAGGGATTTTAGGACCACGATTTCGATGAGTGAGCCAATATTTTAATGTTTATTTAATGTCTATATGGTTATATTAAAGTCGTATTAACTTTTGATTTAGAAATTGTGAAGTTTAAATGGTTAATTAACTGAAAAGGATTAAATTGAAAAAAGGAGCAAAAGTTGGTTTCTCTTTGTTAAATGGACCAAATAACTTTTAAAATGTAAAGTAAGGAACTTTAGTAGTAATTATATTATGTGGCGTGCTAGTGGAAGTTTATGGATAGGTTTTAATGTATTTATAATTGTTTTTAAATGTTATTTTTGTAAGTTAATAATTAAAGTAATAGTTAAATAAAACAATTAGAAAAACAAAGTGTGTCATCTTCCTTATTTTTCTTTACCAAACTGAAATGCCATTGTTGTAAGAAGGGGGAGTTTCAATTAAGCAAATATTAAGTGCATGGTATGTGTTTGAACTTTATTTTGGATGAATTTTACACTTTTGAGTTCATTTCAACTTACTTTACATAGCCCAAAGATTAATTTCTTAAGATGTTAAAACTTTAGGGACTTTCGATGTTAGGGTTTGAATATGTTTTGAATTTAGATAATATATTATTGAGTTGAGTTGTTAAATATACAAGTTTTGTTAAGTAATTTTTAGTAATTATGTGATTTAGGGACTTATTTATGAAATAGTAAATTTTCATGGTAACATTGTGAATTGATTATTGAAATAGGCTGGTTAGGAAGTTCGGTTAGTATGTTTAGAGAGTAAAAATGGTATTTTTGTTAATTTTGAAATTTGAGACTAAATTGTTTAAAAGCTGAAATGTTTGGGGGTAATGTTGAAAATTTATATTAAATATGGAATATAGGTTTGAATATAATATTTGAAGTTGTTGGAAACATTTAATTAAGTTAATTTATTATTTAGATCAAGACAAACAACAACTGGACATAAATTGGGGAAAAGCTAAAATCTTGGACTAATGTTCAACTTTGTTTTTGAAATCATAGGAATCGAGGTAAGTTCTTATTATGTAAATTATGGTTAATTCTTTTAATTTTGGTGTTGTACTATTGTATATTGATTGTGAGGTATTTCACTGAGTATTTGGTATGTTATGAAATTATCGGACTTTGTGCCTAGCAGGTTTTGTGCCGATGAATTTATCAAGCTTAGTGCTTAACAAGCTTTGTGTCGGTGTAGTTATCAAGCTCTGTGCCCACCAGGCTTCGTGCTGGTGAATTTATCAAGCTTAATGTTTAGCAAGCTTTGTGATGGTGTAGTTATAAGGTTTTGTGCCTAGCAGGCTTTGTGTTGATGAATTTATCAAGCTTAGTGTTTAGCAGGCTTTCTGCCGGTGTAGTTATCGGGCGTTGTGCCTAGCAGGGCTTTGTGCTGGTGAATTTATCAATTAGTGCTTAGTAGGCTAAATGCTAGTGTGATTATAGGGCTTTTTACCTAGCACGCTTTGTGCCGGTGAACTTATCGGGCGTAACGCCTAGCATGCTTTGTGCCGGTGAATCAAGTTGTTTAGTTTACTCACTTTTTATAAAATTTTGAATTCAGCTATGAAGTAATTAGATTAATTACTTGAACTTATTAACCTATGTTAAGCTTACTTGGTTGATTCATTTCGTAGGTCTCTTGGAATCGTGTCATCGGTTGGATCGATTTGAGAGTTCACTCACTATCATCCATACCTTGGTAGTTATTTTGTGCATTTTGAGTTGGTTAAAAATGGCATGTAACTAAAAGGTCTTGTGGTATTATGATATAATATGTAGTTGAACTAGTAAGTTGGAAATGGTCATTTTGATGTTGGTATGGTGTGTTTGATAATTTGGTGTTCATATATGGAAATATGATGTGTTATACATATATAATTAGTAATAATTGATATATCTAATTTGTTGGTGTTTGGGTTTGATTGAATAATTACATGTGGTACCAATGAGGGTACATTGATTGGTTGATGGAAATAGGTTGTGTATGTATTATTTTAGCATGGTTAGGTCTTGTTTAAATAAGTATGGAATAGGTCTAAGGGTTGGCTAATTGTATGCTTGAGGCACAAGAAAACATTTTTTGCATACTTGAATTTTAAGGTACATTTCCATACATACGGCCTGGGACACGAGCTGTCACACGGTCGTGGTTCACACACGGTTTGTTCGCATAGCCCTGTATCTTTTAAGTTTCAGGTGCAGGTTTCGCACGGTCTGGCACACGGCTTGTAGCATGGCTGTGTGTCCTAAAATAGTGAGTTACACAGTTTGAGACACAACCTTCAACACGGCAGTGCAGCCCTATTTCAAAAACACACACGAGATTTGACACGACCATGTGGCCCTAGTCAGTGAGTTACACGAGTTGAGAATACAGGCGTGTGGATCAGCCGCATGGGCGTGTGTGTTAGACAAACGACCATATTTTTGGCCACACTGGATGGCCTGTGTCACAGTCACACGGCCTGGTCATACAGTCGTGTGACCTTTGTTTCCAAAATTTTCAATTTCTTCTTAACTTTTTTAGTTTGTTTCAAATTGACCTCAAAATGTTTCCAAATTATTTTTAGGGCCTTGTAAGTTCGATTTAAAGCCTGTAGATGCAAGTTTGGCTTAAATTGAATATGATTTGTTTATTGATATTTACATTGAAATATAGATTTGTAATTAAGCATAAATGTTTGAAAATTCATTGTAATACTCTGTAACCCAAATCCGACGATAGAAATGGGTTAGGTGTGTTACATTTAATGGTATCAGAGCTACGGTTTAGTCAATTCACAGACTAAACATAGTATGTGTCGAGTTTAGAAATACATGCCACTTTATAAACTTTGATAGTGTGATGGCTTTTGATCATTTTGAAATGTTTTCATATAGATAAAAGATGTCATCTGGATCCAATCGAGCAGATTCTAATGAGATAGAAAGTTTTATTCCAATGACTAATGTAGAAGGTACTCGGAATAAGCCTTGATTACAAGGGGCCGGAGATATGGCACCAAATGGTTTTCTATGTATGATGCACGACATGTATGATAAATATTTAAAGGAAAATTCAATAGCTCAACAAACTCATTCTCTTCGTCCTTAAAGTTCGATTCAACATGTTTAGAGAATTACTATCAATAAATTTAGAAAATGTGGGGCCATTGAGTTTTGTGGTAATGTGCTTGATGACCCAACCAAGGTCGAGTATTGGTTAGAACATGCTGAGAGGGTGTTCGACGAAATGTTGTGTGCTCTAGAGGATTGTTTGCGGTGTACAGGGTCGTTGCTAAAGGAGAGGCATTTCAGTAGTGGTCCACATTAATGTCAATGATACCTAAAGAAAGAATCACCTGGGGTTTCTTTAAATTCGAGTTTCGTAAGAAGTATATTAGTAAGCGACATTTGGAGCGAAAGAAGAAAGAATTTCTTGAGCTGAAGTAGGGAAATAGAACCGAGGTTGAGTACGAATAGACAGTTTGTGTAGCTTAGCAAATATGCTCGTGAGATTGTACCTACTAAGGAAGATATGTGTGTGCATTTTGAAGATGGATTGAATGATGAAATCAAAATGTTAGTTGGAGCTATGGAGATTCGTGAGTTTGTGATTTTTTCTGATCGGGCTCAAAAAATGGAAGAAATTTTAGCAAAAGACGAAATGGGGCAAAAACACGTAATTTCAGCAAACGCATTGGGCCTAAAACTTTCTCTGGTTCTCCAAAAAATAAGTTGAGGGAATCCAATAGTAAAGTTTCCACACCATCAGAGTTCTCGAGTAAGGATCATTTGAGGCAGAACGGTAAGAAAGCCCCAACTCCTTCAATAGATAGTACGAGCAATGTGCGAAATACTAATAGGGTGGAGTGCAAACAATGCGGTCAATATCATTTTGGAACATGCAGGGTTAATGCGGGACATGTTTTATATGTGGATCCCCTGATCACTTTAAAAAGGATTGTGCAAATCGAAATGAGCCTAATAAAATGAAAATGAAAAATCTACGGCTACTCCTACGTGAGGTCGATGTCCTGGAAATAGCACTTTAGCAGAAGTTAACTGAAGCAGAGTAAAAGACATGTCAAGTAGACCTAAAGCTAGAGCTCCTGCCAGAACTATGCTATTCGTGGATAAGAGGAGGCTTTGGCTCCTAACATCATTGTCGGTACCTTTTCTCTCTCTAATATTAGTGTGTATACATTAATTGATCGGGGCCAACACATTCATATATATGCACAACGTTAGTGACAAAAAAGAATTTACCTGTCGAGTCCACTGATTGTGTCATCAAAGTCACGAATGCTTTAGGTTATAGTGTTATATTTGACTTAGTATGCAAGCAATGTCCATTGAAAATTAAAGGTTACAACTTTCCTGTCGATTTAATGCTATTACCTTTCAATGAGTTTGACGTCATTTTGGGAATGGATTGGTTGAATCTACATGATGCTGTGATTAATTGTCGACGAAAAAAAGTTGATTTGAGATGTCCCAATGGTGAGATAATTTCTTTTAGATTTGATAAAATCGATGGTATTTCAAGTATGATCTCGATAGTGAAGGCACAAAATCAGAAAGGTTGCGATGCATTTTTTAGCTTACATTCTGGACTGTAGAGTTCCAGAGAAGAAAGGTTGCGATGCATTTTTTAGCTTACATTTTGGATTGACGATCTATTTGACCAGTTGAAGGGTGCCACTGTATTTTCAAAGATTGATCTTCGATCGGGCTACTATCAGTTACAGGTAAAGGAGTCAGATGTACCGAAAATAGCTTTCAGAACCAGGTATAGGCATTACGAGTTTTTGGTTATGCCATTTGGGCTGACTAATGCACCTGCAGTATTTATGGACCTGATGAATCGGAGATTCAGACCGTACTTAGATAGGTTTGTGGTAGTTTTTATTGATGATATCTTGGTCTATTTCCGAAACGAAAATGAGCATGCAGAATATTTGAGAATTGTGTTGCAAATTCTGTGAGAAAAGCAGCTATATGCTAAATTCAGTAAATGTGAATTTCGGCTTCGAGAAGTGGGTTTTCTCAGACATATTGTATCCGCAGAAGGCATTAGGGTAGATCCGAGTAAAATCTCAGCTATTGTCAATTGGAGTCCACCGAAAAATATATTTGAAGTTAGAAGTTTCTTGGGTTTAGCTGGATATTATTGAAGATTTGTACAGGGGTTTTCTATGATAGCTTCTCTGATGACCTATTTATTACAAAAAGATGTTAAATTCGAGTGGACTAATGAATGCCAGCAGAGTTTCGACCGATTGAAAGATTTGTTGACGAAAGCACCTGTGTTGGTACAACCTGAATCAGGTAAAGAATTTATTATTTATAGTGATGCATCATTAAATGGTTTAGGTTGTGTTTTGATGCAAGAAGGTAAAGTTATAGCCTATGCTTCGAAACAACTTAAGCCACATGAAAGAAATTACCCGGTGCATGATCTTGAATTAGCCGCTATTGTATTTGCATTAAAAATATGGCGGCATTATTTGTATGGTGAAAAATATCATATTTATACTGATCATAAAAGTTTGAAATATCTGATGACATAGAAAGATCTAAATTTGAGACAGCGTAGGTGGCTTGAATTGATAAAAGACTATGATTTGATTATTGATTACCATCCGGGTAAGGCTAATGTTGTTGCTGATGCTTTAAGTCGAAAATCTCTGTTTGCTTTGCGAGCTATGAATGCCCAATTGTCTTTGGTTGATGATGGTTCAGTCGTAGCTGAGTTGAGAGTTAAACTGACATTTCTACAACAAATATATGAAGCTTAGAAAAATGATGAGAAGCTGCAGGCTAAACGGGTACAATGTGAGTCAGGTAATGATTCAGAATTTCAGATTGGAACTGATGATTGTTTATTATTCAGAGATAGAGTATGTGTACCAAAGAATTCAGAGCTTTTACAGAAGATTTTACACGAGGCACATAGTGGTATTATGTCCGTACATCCGGGAGGTAATAAAATGTATAATGATTTGAAGAAGATGTACTGGTGGGCAGGTATGAAACGTGATATTTCTGAGTTTGTATCAAGGTGTTTGATATGTCAACAGGTCAAAACTGAACATCAGGTACCTTCGGGATTGCTCCAGCCAATTACTATATCGGAATGGAAATGGGAAAGAATTACTATGGATTTTGTGTCAGGATTACCATTGTCTCCAAAGAAGAAAAATGCCATTTGGGTGATCGTTGATCGATTAACAAAATCAGCACATTTTATTCCGGTACATATGGATTATTCTCTAGATAAATTGGCTGAACTATATATATCTGAGATTGTCAGGCTACATGGAGTACCAATCTCCATTATATCAGATAGAGATCCCCGATTTACATCTCGTTTCTGGGACAAATTGCAAGAAGCCTTGGGTACTTAATTGCATTTCAGCACTGCATTTCATCCTCAGACAGGTGGCCAATCTGAGCGTGTAATTCAGGTACTGGAAGATATGCTCCGATGTTGTATATTAGTGTTTGAAGGTAATTGGGAGAAGTATCTACCTTTGATTGAATTTGCTTATTATATTGGACAGAGCTTAGTGAAAAGAAGATACATGGGGTTGATTTGATCCGAGAAACGGAAGAAAAAGTCAAGGTGATTCGAGATAGTCTAAAAGCAGCTTCCGATCGTCAGAAGTCATATGCTGATCTTAAAAGAAAAGAGATTGAATTTCAGGTGGGTGATAAGGTATTCTTAAAAGTGTCTCCTTGGAAGAAAGTTCTCCGATTCGGTCGAAAGGGCAAATTGAGTCCAAGATTTATCGGGCCATATGAAATCGTAGAAAGAATTGGACCAGTCGCTTATCGATTGGCATTACCACCGGAACTCGATAGAATTCATAATGTTTTTCATGTATCTATGCTACGACGGTATCGATCAGATCCTTCACATGTTATTTTTCCGACAGAAGTGAAGATTCAGCCGGATATGACTTACAATGAAGAACCGGTCAAGATATTGGTACGAGAAACAAATGAGCTTAGAAATAAAAAGATAAATTTGGTGAAAGTATTATGGAAAAAGCATGGGATAGAGGAAGCGACATGGGAACTAGAGGAGGCAATGAGGAAACAATACCCGAACCTCTTTACTGGTAAGATTTTCGAGGACAAAAATCCTTAAGGGGGAAGAGTTGTAATGGCCCAAATTCAAGGTTATCGGAATAATGGTTTCGTAACCACAAATCCGATTTAAAGAGAAATTTATTTTAATATTTTTGCATGAATATTGATATGATAGGAAAATCGTATGAAAATATAGATAGAAAAATTTTACCGATTTAGTGGTTAGTTAGAAAAAGAAATTATTGAAAAAATTGGGTAAAAATAAGGTATCGAGACCTCAATCTCGTAAAATTGAGTCAAAAATATTTTTATAAATATTTATGAAGTGTTAGTAATATGGTATTAAAATTTCGTTAGAAAATTTTAATGTTTGGGTAGTCAATTAAGTGAAAAGAACTAAATTGAAAAAGGTGTAAAAGTTACTAGAAGGGTTAAATAACTCAATTGTTAAATGAAGAGGGACATAAATTGAAAATAACCCCAAAAGGAGATATTTTGGGCGGCATACACTGAGAAAAATCAGGAGAATTGAATAATTAAGGGTAAAATTGGAATATTGCAAAATTTGCTTTAAAAGTTAGGACTAAAGTGGAATTATCTAGATTCCTCTTTATTTTTCAGCATTCCCATCAGCCAAAAACGTCCTAAGGGTTTCTTCAAGCTGGTTTTTCATAATTTTTGCACCAAGTGAGTTAATCCTTGCTTTTTTCTTGTAATTTTTTTGTGTTTCTAAGACTTTTACAACTAGGTCCTATTACTAAATTCATTAGTTTTTGATTTTATGAATGAATTTGAAAGTTGCTATGAATATGTGCTGGAATTTTATGATGAAATAGGATGAAATTGAAGCTTTAATTTGTTTATGAGATGATTTTATTAGGTAATTTCAATAGAAATTGATTTGTAGGACTTAATTGTGAAAAAGTTTGGAATTAAAGTCTAGTGCTAAAATTCTGATTTCCAAAGCTTATAAAGTAGTTTAAAGTGATGGGATTAAGTGTTAATTGAGAAAAATCAGCTCAATTGAGAGGTTAATTGAGCAGGGATAAAATTATCATTTATTGAAAGTTTAGGGAAAAATGGTAATTAACATCATACACTAAAACAGTTTTGGACAGCAGCAGTACTCTAACTTTGAAAAATCACCAAAAATTGTAGAGATCGAATTAGAGGATGAATAAAATATGAAATTAAATATTATTGAGTCTAGTTTCTTATAAAAGAAACAGTGTAAGCAATGGAATTGTAAATCATGAGATATTATAAATTTTGTGAGACAAGGTCAGAATGAATTCGGGTTCCCCTGTTCTGACTTTGGAAAATCATTAAAAATTGTACAAAAATGATTATGAGTTATAATTTATATGGTTAGAATTCTTAATGAGTATATTTTCAGAATAAATAAATGTAAACATCATCCTAATTCTGTACAATGAGATAATTATTTTTTAGTGAAGAGAGGTCGGAACTGTCGAATAGTGAAACAGGGGAACTTTAAAGAATAAACTGTACTTATTGGCTAAACCAAAAATTATGAAAATTTTATGGTAAGAAGATATGTGAGTCTAGTTTTGGGTAAAATTAGCGTATCTTAATTTGGAGTTCTGTAGCTCAAGATATAAATAATTTAGCAACTGTGACTCAGTGAGACAGCTTTGAATGCACTATAAATAATAATGGAATTATAGAGAATGTTACATATGAACATGAAAAATATTAGATTAATAATTAAATTTATTTATTTAGATCCGGAAAATTCAAATACAAAGCAAGATCGAGGAAAAGAAAAAGTTCGGGATTAGTAGATTTTTGGTTACGAACAAGTGTCGAGGTAAGTTCGTGTAACTTGAATTATATTCTTAAATGCTTAAAATGTTTGTTATTGATGTGAATATGAGTTGGATGTTTATTGTGTGATAATTGATGAAGTATTAATATTCTTGATGAAAAGAGAAAATAAATCCCGGTTGAATAAAAGGAAAATTTGATGGATCTCTGAAAAGGAATTGACGGTAAAAAGGATCTAGCCCGGACGGGTGATCCTATTCTGATATAGCCCTCTCGAAGAATATGTGGAAAATGGATTTAGCCCGGACGGGTAATCCGAATTAGGGTCTGAATTTAGCCTGGACTGGTAATTCAGATCCAAGCTCATTAGAGTAATTGTCGTTGCAAGGGATTTAGCCTGGACTGGTAATCCCGACAACACTCTATGAGTTTATATTACAGGGGATTTAGCCTGGACTGGTAATCCCGCTGTAAGGATGAGGTTCGCGGGAGTGTGCTCTCTGAAATGGAAATGTGCGTACATGAATATGAATTGATGGACCCGGATTTGTACACTTAGGTGTACCCCTGAAAATCCATCGAAATTCCAAGTAGTTCAAAGGGATAAATATGGAAAAATAACAAGGAAATGGAAATCATGGAATTGATGAGCTCATCAATCATGGTATAAATTATTGATACATGGAAATTATTGGACTAATTTGAATGTTGAGTCTGTGCATGATAGGGGAATAATGTATTGAACGGATGTATGAATGTTTATTGCATTGTATTGAAAATATTAGGTAAGTATAATTCTTGTTACATGAACTTACTAAGCACAAAGTGCTTACCTCGTTTTCCTTTTCCCCTGTTTTCTAGTGTTAAGAGCTCAGAGGTCAGATTTGGTCGGAGACGCATCACACTATCAACCTCAAGATCTCGGTATATAAAGAAGCTTTATTTTGGAAATCAATGGCATGTATAAGCTAGTAAAGTAGATGTTAATGTGAAATGAATGTATAGTTAGCCATTGGTATGGCTAACAAATTTTGGTTTTGGTATGTGATGAGATTATCTTATGAATACGATAAATCTATCTTGAAAATATATTGAAATGGATTGGTTGTGTCGGATTGGTCTCGGTTTAAAATTTGCAGGGAAGATTAGATATTTATAAAGGGGTTATATTGAATTTTTTTAAAAAAATAAAAAAATAAAAAAAATTTATTCGGTAAAATCTGGTAATGCCTCATATTCTAATTCGGCGACGAATACGGGTAGGGGATATTACAATTTTTAGGATAAAAGCAATAAAATTCCAGCAAGGATTTATCAAAAAAAAATATAGATATTAAGGTGGAAGTGGTGAGCTTTTAAGAAGAGAAAAGAAAAAATAAGAAAAATGACGGTCACGGCGGTGGTCCAGTGGTGGTGCGGCAGTGGTGAGGTGGTGTTGTGGCGATGGTGTGGCTAACTAATGGTGGTGGAAGGTGGAATAGAAGTGGAGAAAAAGAGGTGCAATGGTGGCTCAAAGAAGAAGAAAATGGCAGAAAAAAGAGGAGCATGAGAGATGCAATGGAGGAATTGGTCAAGAGAAGAGAAGGAGACACCAAAATGAGAGAAAAAAGTGAATGGTGACTAACTTAGGTGGGATGGATGGTTCAAGCTTGGTTAATGTGAGAAAATGAAAGCTTTGGGGGACAATGGCATGAAAAGTGGATCAATGGGGAACATGTGGAATGAAGAGGGGGTTTATTGGGGAAAGTTGACTAGGTAAAGGAGGAAAGAATCTTTCTTTGCATGGAAACTAGGAGTGGATTGCTATGGAAGCTCTGACCAAAGTTTTATGAACCAAAAATTAAATAAAAACATAAGAATGTAGGGAATTGAACAAAAAACCTTTAACCACTTAACTATTCACTAACTTATTATAATTCTTAGAATATTTATTTTAAAAACATGGCATGACATTTGTTAAGGTTTTAAGCAAAATTGTACCAAATAGAAAATAATGTGAGGGAATAGATTTGAGCACATATCATCAATGACAACACCACTACTGTTCAACTACTACACTTGATACTTATTTATTATCAAATTAATAAAAAATCATCTAAAAAATTTTGGGCGTGACCGCTCTCAATTCATTAACCCAATTTTGAAATATTAGAAATTTGATTACCCTTGGAATTGTGGGTCCTATTCTCAATGAATTTTATTACCGAGTGGCAGTCCGGATTTAAGGTCGTTGCCACTGGTTCTTCAACTAAGCCATTGGAAATTCCTTGTTTCGACGGGATAGAAGTCTTGCTGGGTAAAACCATATTCGGCGAAACAGGGGCATAATTGGGCACTAAAGTCGAATCTAGGACTGGGTTGTTGGGCTTAGAAACATCCACATTAGAAATTAAATTTCCAGGACACCCAGTGGAAGCGGTGGGCCCAGAATCCACGTTGGAGAATCCAACGTCCACTCCTGACGAAAGAATTTGATGCCCAGCTGTGAGAATATTCTCTACCAAGCCATTACCTAAAGTTTTCGGGCCATTACCCAAATCCTGGCCCTTAATACCTTCTTTACAAGACTGCCCAAATCTGTCGCATAACCCATCTGAGATTTACCCAAATAGTGTTACTCTGTGAGGTGGAGTTTAACCATTGCTTCCTTATGCCATTAACAATTAAAGTTAATGAATAGTATGGACTCAGTTTTATTAGGATTCAAATATGAGTTAATTACTCTCTTCACCCTCAAATTATGACTTTCATTATTAATTGGTCTTCAAACTTCAAAACATTGTAATTACACCTCTAAACTATTAATGTTTTATATCAATCAGTTTTTTTACTATGAAATTGTTAATTTAATCATTGAATGACACATAAAATCTTATGTGACATAATTTAAAATAAAAATTAAAAAAATGTTGTCACATAACTTTTAAAATTTAATATTAAAAATACATTTTAAAAAAAGTGAGTGAACAATTGTTTTTGTAAAAGCTTCAAAAACTTCAAAACTAAGATTTTTACATCTATTTTTACAATATTCATTTTTCTTTAAAATTTTCATTTTAAATTATGTTATATAAGATTTGGCATCTCATTTAACGGTTAAATTATCAATTTTAGTAATGAGAGGAACTTATTGATATAATATTGATAGTTTGAGGATGTAATTAAAAATTTTTAAAATTTGAGGACCAATTTAAAATGAGGGTCATAGTGTGAGGATGTTTAGTGAAATTAACTCTACAAATGTTGTGAGTTTGAGTATTTTTATTTTTACCCGTAATAGATTCAAAGCAAATTGTGATATAATTATTTTTCTTTAAATTTGTTTTTACTTTTTTTTTAAAAAAATAATGAATGTGAATTTGGATATCAAATTCATTATATGTTTTTAATTTTCAATTAGGATATTGTAACGACCGGTTCTAATCAATGTTGAAAAATGCGATTTCAAAGTTAAATTTCATAAATTGAATTAGTGAGATTGTTAATCAAAAAGTTGACGTATCTAGTGCGAGATTATAATATTGAATTATCGAATATTTGAATCAAGAATGTTGTTAATTAGTACAACGACTAAATTGCAAAAGTGTCTTTACAAATGAGATTTGATTAAAGAAATGTGGGAGGCCTCATTTGACAATTGTACCAAAGACCTAATGGTTATTTAACCATCATTATCTCATGGTTAGTGGGATGAAATGATCCCATCTATTCATTGCAACTAATGCAGTTAAATTAAGATCATGGCCATCGATTTAGTTTCATTAAGCTTGATTAAGGACCCTTTTTACAGTGAGTGTGAAAGAGAAAAACTTCTTTTTCCCTTAATGCCGTCCATGCCATAGAAAAAGAAAGGAGAAAAGGGTTTTAAGTTTCTTTCACATTCGGTCTTAAATTCATCAAGGTAATGGAACTTTTTCTTCATAATTTTTATAGATTCTTGATCGTTTAAACTCGATTAAGGTAACCCAAATATTAGATTATTCAATTGACAAGTTTAATTCAAGTTGCCATGGTTGAATTCTTAATGAGATTGAAGCTTAAATGCCGTGAATAATGAGAGCTATGTTTAGATTATGTTATGGCCATGTTAGAACATAGTGGAAGGTGTTGTACTAAGTTAGAAATTAAGTAGACTATATAATTACCTTTATGATATAGGGACAAATTTGAATAGAATTAAAGTTGTTGAAATTTTATGCTATTGATTGGAAGTTTGAGGTCCCTAGTGAATGAGTACAAAGTCGGATTTTGATTCGATAGGGAATATCAAAAGATACAAACATTTAGGACATTAGGGCTCTGAGGGACTAAAAGTGAATAAATCGCATTTCATGTTTAATTGATATGTAAATGTAACACCCCATAGTCAACTCAATTTTCGGATCTGAGATGTGAGATGCCACATTCTTTACTAAAGCAACTACGATTTCATTTCAATATCGAAAAGAGAAGTCATACAAATAATTAAGTTTCAAAACTTAATAAAACACATTATTCATTCAAATCCGGGTTATAACTGAGCTTATGAAAGCTCTCATGAAACACAGGTAACAAACAAAATGACTAATGTAGGGGTTATGTGTAGCACCCCTATACCTGATTCGATCCAAGGAACCTGGTATAGGAATATTATATTTGGTGCCAAAGTGATTTTGGCTAATCACTAATATATTTGAACATTTAAAAAAAATTAAGTTTTCATAACATATTTTTGTCCCTACTACTTGGAACACACTTGATCTTCCTAAGTACATGCCATTCTATTCAAAATTTTGAAACATACTCTCTTAGCACTTGGAGATGTGATGAGATGAATGCTCACAACCTCAATTACAACTTTTTAAAATCACTATACCTAATCTGCGCTCGGGAAACAAAGCCGTACGCTGAGTAAAACTCAGTGGTATTTCTATAATCCAAATATTTAAAGGCAAGATAATATAATAAGCACAATGAAAATTATAAAGACATATTAATGTCTAGTATCGTGACTATCAGTTTTTTAAACAATATCCTAATTCAGACAATTGTTATATAAATGGTTATTCACATATCAAACCATATTTATTCGTACAATGGCATTAATCATGCAATACTCAATTCATGAATACATCATTATATACCATACTCAATTTTCATCACTTGCTATATAATAGCTTTCCATAATTTGTTCACATATCATTTAAACAATGGCACTATCCATTCCATATTCAATTTATGAGTATTTAACTCATGTATTTCATGTATTTACAACATATTTTACATTTTATTTTCAAATCACTATATCAATTTTATTTCTCATACCATACCATGCCATTTCAATATCAATTATAAAACTTTATTATTCATTTACCCCTATTAACACAACTCGGACTTGGACGACTACACGGATCCAACAAAAACACACCAGTTTGACACCCAATGCCTCATCGGATAATTCAAAGTAATAGTTTGACACCCAGTGTCTCATCGGCTAAACCAAAGTAAATTGGCACCTAGTGCCTCATCGAATTAATCCGAAGTAGTAAATTGACGCCCAGTGTTTCATCGAATCGAAGTCGAAGAAATCCCTAAACTCTTCTAATCCTATGACATACCATCTATATCCGACTCAGCCTGATACAGTTAATAGGGTTTAATTTCACATTTCAGATATAATCAATATCCAATATTGATTTTTCATATAATCAAATAATTACACATATATTCATTTCAATTCAAAAATCAATCCAAGAAAGGGGGACTAAATTGACTAACCAATTGAGCCTAAAACTTTGAAACCCCTAAATTTGGTCTTTTTCCTTTTTTATTCCTTTTTCTTTCTTTTTCCTTTCTGTTTCGTTTGTTCTTTCTTTCTTTTTCTTTTTCTATTTCTTTTCTTTTATTATAATATAATATATATACACTTAAATATTAAGATTTAATATTATAATATTATAATATATATTTTAAATTTAAATTTTATAATAATACTTATGCCACCTCATTTTAAGGTAATGGCATAATTGCTTCTTTAGTCCCTTTAATTTTTCTTTAATCTATAATTCAATTTTCACCCTATATGCAATTTAGTCTTTATACCTAATTATTCTTAATTCATGCAAATTCACCTAACCAAAACCTAATTAATGACACAACTAGTTTCGTAAATATTTTTAATAAATATTTACGAATCCGATTTAAGGAAACGAAGTCTCGAAAATACATTTTTTGACACCCGTGACTATCAGGTCGTTACATTATGTCATTAACGACTTGATTTTCAATGGTGTTGAAACATGTGGTCTTAGAACCCCATTTTCGTAAATTGAAGTTGTAAATAAAAAATAGGAATACTTTCAAAATTATTATGAGAATATAATAAAGTTTGGTTAAGTAATTTAACCGAGAAATTAGTTAATTAAAGCTCAGGGACTAAATTGTAAAAGTCTAATTGTTATTTAGTTTTAATTAAGAAAAAGTTCAGGAACCTAGATAGCAATTATCCAATTAAAAAAATGGTAAATAAACCAATATTAAATAGTAGATAGTGGATGATGATGGTTGTTATTTAAACTAATTAAACTTGATTAAATTAATTAAACTAAAGCTAATTAAGGTATAGATAATATTGTAGTGGAAAAAAATATATAATCTTCATCTTCTTCTGCCGATTCTTGAAGAGAAAAAGCAAGAAAAAGCTTGAAACATCCTATGCATTCGACCATTGGCTCTAATAAGGTAACCAAGCTAAATTCATGATTTTTTTTATAGATTTAAGTTCATGGGAGCTTGATTTAGCTAATGATCTATCATAATTTGATACGTCAAATTGAGCTTTCCAAAACAATCGAGGAGCTTATTCTCAAGCAATTTACGAATCTTTTACATACTGGTAAGTTAAGCTTTAATTTGATAAATTTCTAAGAGATAAACTTTTAAATCTATTCTTAAAACACTTAGAAAATATTTTTAACAAGTTCAAAATGATTAACAAATTTAAAATTTCTCCCTAATCTAAAGTATCGATGTAACACCCCTAACCCGTATCCGTCACTGGAATAGGGTTACAGAACATTATCGTACAAATTGAACTTTATACATACATTTCAAACATTGACAATTCGGGACTAAATTGGAAACATTTGGAAAGTTTAAGAAAAACTTAGAAAAATTAGACTGAAGGGGTCACACGCCCGTGTAACAATCGAAGTAGGGACACACGACCGTGTCCCAGCTCGTATCCTTACCCGTGTAAGTCTCTGAGTTGGGTCGTGTAACCCTTGAAATAACCACACACGCCCATGTGCGAGGCCGTGTAACGACCTGACTTGCCTGCATTAAAATTTACAGAGAACACATGGCCGTGTCACCTGGCCGTGTGTCACACACAGTTGAGTCACACGCTCGGGTCTCATGCTGTGTGGACATGAAATTGGTCAAATTCAAGCCATTTCCAACACCAACTTATCAACCACCTAAAAGCATTTTGAGCACATGATCAAGGCATCATAACATGACCAAAACCAACATGAAATGACCAATTCAATAGTGCAAAATCATTCAACAAATATGCCATACAAGGCACCTCAAACGTAAACATACAAACTTAATTAAACTTACATACATACTTGACCATAGTTCATTCATACACACCTAGTTCAATACCCTCTCAAAACTTACCATATTTTGAGCATTATTACTTCAACATAAACTTACCATTTGGGACATACATTCATGCATCACAAGCACTAAAATGACACAATTCAACCATCATCAAAATGGTACTAAAACAACCAACTTATACATACCAAAATTCAACATCTACGCCTTCAACTAAACATCAAACACAAGTCCAAATACATGTCATTATAACCTTGGCCAAAACATCAAAAACTACCAATATATTTGCTAGATAGTGTGATAGATCTCTGACAAGCTTCCAAATCGGTCGAGCTTCCGATTATCTATAAAACATAGGAAAGAAAACTACGTAAGCACATAATGCTTAGTAAGTTTATAAAACATGAACATAGCTTAGCATTTCAATGCATAACATTAAGATTATGTACAACATAAGCCAACCACAAGCTTGGCACAAGACTAAGCAACATCAACAACACATGTTAGTGCATTCAAATATAATTCACTTGAATTAATATAAAGTAAGCCATTATTCATGAGCATACTTCATTTGAACTCATTATTTTCATGAACATAAGTATACTTCCATTGAAGATTACCATTTCAATCTTTTTCATAAATACATGATTTAGTTCATTTGAACACTTACCATTCATTTCCTTTCCATGTCCGTTGAACCATTTAGAATATCATCGAATACTCAGGAAAGTTTACACGAAATGTGCTAAACATATAACCGTAACCTTTCCTTTACATCGTTGCTCACACGAGCTATGAAATGGGCTTGCTCACACGAAGTGTGGGTCAAAATGTAAGCTATACAATGCTGCTCACACGAGCTGTGGAGTACCCGCAACAAATGCAGGACCTCAGCCATCGGTAGGACATTCAAGACCAGCACCCGAAACATGAAAACCCTAATAACATGTCATTTGTATCCTACGAATTCTTAATGTTCAAACGGGGCTCGATAACCGTCATGGTATTGTTGGATAATCATCATTTAATTATATGAAAATTAACATAATAACATATAATCAGAACTACCATTAGAAATTATACTTATTCATACGAACTTACCTCAACGATGAGGGCGTAGAAATGAGATTGACTAATCCGAGGCTTTAGCTTTTCCTCGATCTAGATTTGTACATGGTCTATCTTGATCTAAATAGAAAAATTCAATCCATTTAATTCTTCTATATTCAATTCATTCTGTATTTATATTTTTGAAAAATTATAATTTTGCCCTTAACATCTTAACTTTTTTTACAATTTAGTCCTTAAGCTCATAAACTGAAATTTAAACCTTTTAATCCCCATCTCATTCTAGATGCATTCACTAGAGACCTATAGAAATTCATACAAAACATCATTTCATAATTTCACCATGAACTTTTATCATTTTTACAAATAAGTCCCTAAATGCCATTTTTATCAAAAATCACTTTACAAAACTAGTTTCTTTATCAACAAGGACTCATAATCTTTCATTAAACATCAAGAATCATGTAAGAACATTCATTTCAAAACCCTATATCATTAACAATTTTGCAAATTGATCCTCGGGATAGCTTGGTTAAGCTACAACGATCCCGAAAATATAAAAATCACTAAAACGAGCTTGAAAAACCTACTATGCATGAAGATATTCCATGGACGAAAGAATCAGTTGAAGAAGATGATTTGAAGGTGATATCTCTTTTTTCTTTTTTTTGTGATTTATTTACTATTTTACCATTTTGCCCTTTAAAAATATTCAAAATTTCAATAAAACCTTGTAATGAATGTCCACTAACTATAAAAATGTTCTAATTACCATCTAGGTCCTCCTACATTAAATTTTCATAGCCATTTGTCCCTTTTTACTAAGAGAACTTCACTTTTGCATCTTTTACGATTTAGTCCTTTTCACTTAATTAAGCATGCAAACATCAAAATTTCTTAACGAAATTTTTATACCACCTTACTACATTCCATAGACATTAAAATAAAAAAAATAATTTAATCGTCAAATTTATGGTCTCGAAACTACTGTTTCGATTTCACTAAAAACGAAATGTTACAATCGATAATCATACCTGGTATCAATACCAATTTCAGCTTTGAAGTTCAAAAATATTTAGCAAAAATCAAAAGTATTGATACCTTCCTTATTTTATCAATTCCCCTACTTAGTATCGATACTAATTTAAGCTTCAATGTTTAAGAAAATTACGTAAAAATAAAAACTATTGATACCTTAAAGAGAGTATCAACACCTTCCAAAATTTATCGATAGCCTTCCTGGTATCAATACTATTTTGAGGTTCAATATTTTTAAAATTTAATAAAATTTTCCCGAGTATCGATATCCTCTCCAAGGTATCAATACCTCATAGAAAGTATCGATAAAATTAATTTTGTATCAATACTAAAAGCATTAACGATCACTAATTTGAGGCATTAAATGCCCAAAGTATTGATACCCCTCCAAAGGACCTTTTGTTGCAAAAGACATTAACAACATGTTTGGTTGGGGGAATAGGAATGCATTCCCCCAAATCGGTGGGCCCACTACCAAACATTAGTTTGGTTGGCTGTAATGGTAATACAGTCTGAATCCATTTAGGTTCTATTACGGGAAAACGCATTCCCTTCCTTCATCGCTGAATAGCCATTCCATTCCACGGGAGTATTTTTTTTCCCTTTTCATTTTTTTCCCTCAGCTTCATCTTCTTCTTTCCTTTCCATATCTGTGTTTCCCTTTTTTCCTTCTTATTTCCCTTTATCTTATTTCCCTTTTTTCCTTCATTACTGATGTTGAAATTCCGCTGAAAGAACCATAAAAAAGACATCAATATCAGCTTCAAGAATCAGAGAAGAGAAATTCAAGATTGCTCATTTTTCTCTCTATAAATTAATTATTATTATCGAAAATGGCTATTTCCTCTGTTTATTTGTTAATCGACAATGAGCGATCAATCGGAGGAATTGCCTCTCATGGCTCCCCCACCGACACCGACCCTAACGAGATCGACCTCGAGGCCAGTCTAGCCGATCAAATTCAGTGTCGAATTTGCCTCGAAACCGACGGTATGTTCTACTTTTAAACCCTATTTCCTCAAATTTAACTTCCTTTTTTTAAAGAAATTTTAAAAAATTAGTTTCATCGATTGTGCTATGAATCACGATCACTTTGCATATTTTAAGCCTTCCTCTCGAAAAAAATCTGGTCTGTTTTTTCCTTCAAAATCCAACCATGTACATCACTCTAGTATAACGGGTTTAATTTTTTCGTTTGGCGACCAAACTGATTGGATTATTAAACAAAATTAGAGAAGATAAAAATAGCAATTTAATTATTTTCAATTCCCTTTTTTTTTATTTTAAATAATTCCTTCGCAGTAAATTTTTTTGGTCATCCTACACAATAATGTTTAATAATTATGAAAAAAAGAAAACTTAATTTTTGTTGCTAAGGGTGTTGTTAAACTTAATTTTTGTTGCTAAGGGTGTTGTTTGAAGGAACTTGTGCTAATAACTAGTTCAATGTGCAATTGTTTTCCTCAGGTAGAGATTTTATTGCTCCTTGCAAGTGCAAAGGAACATCAAAATATGTACATCGTGAATGTTTAGATCATTGGCGAGCTGTAAAGGTATAAACATTGATACCCTTTTTCTTCATTTTTGAACAGTGAACTTGGAATTCTTTATACTTTACTTGTACTATGGTTTCACTGGCGTCTGTAGGAGTGCTTTTCTTTACAGCTGTTATTTCATTGCTTGAACTAAATTTCAATGCTAGTGTTGCTGTGTTACCTTCTTGAAGGCTACCTATACTAAGTTTATAGGTAAATTGTTTGCACGTTTATACAACATTTACAACAATCAATAAAACTTAAACAAGAATTAACCTATGTTACCTTCTTGAAGGCTACCTTTACCTAACAGTAGATAGGACAAAGTTGATTAAGTGCTTTGGATATTTTTGGACAAGGTGCATTTGATTAGGCGCTTGCTTGGTGTGCCTAGGCACACTTTTTGTTAAGGTGTTAAGCATTAAAAGAAGCAGTTTGGTTGAAGCTCTCTTTAATTTAATTTGTTTTGAACTTTTCTTTTCACTAGATGTACCTTTAAGAGTGAGAAAGGGATAACATCTAACTTATTAGATGTACCTTCTTAGACGTTGAGAATGCGCTTACGAAGTTCACATGGGCTAAAGAAGTTCATAAGAAGATGGTTAAGCTGAAAGAGGAAGGCAAACCGATGCCAAAGAACTTTGCTGAGGTAGGTTCACCATAGAGGTGCTCATGGGTCGGGCCCGGCCTGGCCTGAAATATGGGCCTAAAATTTTGTCTAGGCCCAGCCCGAGAAAAAAATCATAAGCCTGAGCCCGGCCCGGCCTATTTTTTTAATAAATACAAAAAATTTATTTTTAAAATTAAAAAAATTTTAAAATTAAAAAATAAATATGTTTATTATATCGGGCCGGGCCGGGCCGGGCCGGGTCGGGTCGGGCCCGGGCCAAAAAAGTGGTGCCCGAGGCCCGACCCGTTTTCTAAACGGGCCTCATTTTTTGCCCAAGCCCATATTTCAGGCCTATATTTTTACTCAAACCCTCCCATATTTCGAGCGGGCCGTCGGGCCGGGCCGGGCCACCCGACCCATGAGCACCTCTAGTTCACCACTGGTTTTTTTCAGTTATGTTTTTGCTAATCATATGTTGAATGATTAAAATGTATGAGCTAGTGTATTTATGCTTATTGCTCAATTTTTCTGATATTAAATTCTCTAAGTTAATGTATTTTTGTCTTTTGGCTGCTGCTCGGTGAATATGATGTTGAATGTAGGATGAGCTATTTGAAAGATAAGTAAGATATTTGTATAAGAAGGTAGGGGAGTTAGTTATGCATATTATCTGAGTCAAAATGATGATTGTATATCTTGTTGTTCAGACTATAGTTTGAGTGTCTGATATATATATTTGACATGGGTGTGTTATGTTCATTTTTTGTCCAATTTTTTTAATGTATTTGAAGGATTTTTAGAGGATTATCTCCCTATATTCATTATGGTCCCAGGCTTGCATCAAACATGGATGCATAAAGGAAAAGAAAGAGTCTAACTAACATAGAGTTACAGATGTTTGGTCTGCTGATCTGCGTTATGCTTTTTTGGTTCAATGCCAGATTGCTTAAAAGACTGAGATGTCTGCCTTCATTCATCTTCAGTTGCTGAAATTCGCATTTGAGTTCGGATGAATGTTTCTCCCACAGTTTAAAACATCAATGACAAGTATTAGTTTATGCATCTCTCTCTTTCTCCATTGGAAATGTCATTCGTTTTATTTTTTTATCTTTTGCAGGTGCAAAGGCTAATGGGTTCAACACCATTGGATCTTGCCAAATTTAATATGGTAAAGAGTGGAGAAATGAGTCATAATGCTCCTTGTCCATGTGGTTCCAAGAAGAGATACAAAAGGTAATTTGGCACATTATTTCCCAGCGATCTGTGTTGCTGTGAGTAGCTCATAACCTGGATGCAGTGCTTAAGAGATTTTATGTCCTCAACCACGAAATGTTTTTCCAGTGCCAGTGTTGTTCCCTTCAAGTAGCACAATTTGTTTATCTTCTTTCATAAGAAGTTTCGCTTTGTGAGCTAGTTCCGTTTTGATACTTATATGTTGTTGGGGTCTACTTTAGTATCTAACTTTACTAGTAGGTCTATTTTGACTATGAATTTATATTCCGTCCAAATTTAATGCTGTGAGACAATCTTAAAGTGTTATGTCAATAAAATTTTATATATTTCAAGTTCAAAGATTAAAATATATCTAAGTGTCAAGTTCAGTTATTAAAGTGTTATGTCAATAAAATTTTATATATTTCAAGTTCAAAGATTAAAATATATCTAATTGTCAAGTTCAATTATTAAAGTGGACAAAAAATATACAAGTACTAAAATAAACTTAATTCTCAAGTTCAGGTCAAGAAGTACACTAAATCTTTGGGGTAAATTTTAAAATTATACATGAAATTTAATTTAGCGTATGTTTGTTAATATTTGAATATTATATTTACGCAAAATATAATTTTCAAGTTATTTATTACTTCTATTTTTTTAGAATAATTAAATTATTTGATTCACTAATGATGTTTTAGCACATTAAATTTGTATTGCGGTTTAAAAATAATAAATGAGATTAAATATTTTTTTTATATTATTATATATTATGATTTTAGTAAATTAATATAAGAATAATTATATTAAGAAATTTATTAAATTATATATTTTTTATTAAATTATATTTAATAATAATTATTTTAAATTATTATTAAATTATTTATTATTTATATTAATAATCTTATTAAAATTTAATAACAATAACAATAAATCATCTACCTAAAAAAAATTTGTTAAGGGTATTCTAGTCATTTTAGTTTTTTTTTCCTTATGCTATTACGCCTCTATTCCATTACATTCAACCAAACAATTGAATTGCTATTACGCCTCTATTCCATTACGCCTCTATTCCATTACGTCTCTATTCCATTACGCCTCTATACCATTACGTTTCTATTCCATTACGCCTCTATTCTATTACAGCAAACCAAACGTGCCGTAATGCTTTGGTTTTTAGACTTCTAATGGTTCTATTCAATTCTTCAACAATCAGAATGGTTGAAAATCAATTAGGGGCTATAAATATCAGCTTCTAAAGCTTCTACAACAATAAGAGAGATTACAAAAGATCAAAAGTTATCAAAAAAGATCAACAACTCTTTTATCAACCTTTTGTGCTTCAATTCTCCATCTTTTTCTTGCAAACACTTGTGAGCATTCATTGTATTCCATTAGCTTAAGTGTTTTTATCGTATGTGCTTAATTGGTAAATATTCTAATCTTGTAAGGATTGTTTCTTTGTTTGCTCATTTGTTTACTCATTTGAGAGGGTTTAAGTCTTAAGATTTAGGTAGAAATCTTAAGGGAGTTATAAGGTTAAACATTGTCTTCAAAGTTTGATCAAATTAGTGAATTTGGGAAAATCTTTAGTGGTGGAAAGATATGGTAGTGGAGTAGGCAATTGGGGTTGAACCACTCTTTCTTTATGTTTATTGTTTCATTTTCTTATCTTTTCTACCACAATTTTAAAGGCCAATTAACCCCCTATTTGCTATTACAGTTGATTGATTAAGCTAACAATTGGTAACAGAGCTAGTCTTTAAAGACGATTTAACAACCAAGAGAAGAATCATGGAGAGATCAAGCTGACATCAATATATTCCTCAAAGAATGACATCCACTTCTAAGTCAGTTTTTTTTGGAGAATCTCAGTCTATCTCAAAGCTTTCATACTTCAATGGAACAAGCTACTCTTATTGGAAGACAAGGATGATACTCTTTATTCAAGCCAATGATCTTGCGGCTTGAGATACCATCATGGATGGTCCCTCCATTCTTCAAAAGTAAGAAGGATAGTTATTGATTCCAAAGAGCAAGAAAGAGTGGAATGAAAAAGATAGAAGGAATATTCAACTTAATGTCAATGCCATGTACACCCTATTTTGTGCACTTGGTCTGGATGAATAGAGTAAGGTGTCTTCTTGTTCTAATTCCAAGAATACATGAGACAAGTTAGAGGTCACTCATGATAGATCAAGTCAAGTAAAAAAGTCCAAAGTTGGGAATTCTCACCTTCAACTATGAAACCTTTAAGATGAAGCCTAAGGAGTATATCAAAGTGATGTTTGATCAATTCAAAATTATCATAAATAGTCTCAAGTCATATGGGAAGACATATCCTAATGAAGAGGTTGTGATAAAGATGCTTAGAAGCTTGCCAAAGTCTTAGGAAGCTAAAGTGACCACCATTAAAAAAGCAAAGAATTTAGAGACACTTACGTTAGATGAACTTACTTGTTATTTGCTTACATATGAAATGAGGCTTAAAGAAGGGTTATAAGAAGAAAAAGTTTAAAAGAATAAGATTTATGTTGCTATCCAATCCACTACAAATGAAGAAAGCAAATCAAGTGACGAAGTGGATGAAGATAAAGAAATGACCATGTTTGCTCAGAGATTCATGAAGTCGATCAATGGAAGAAGATTTCAAAGAAAAGAATGATTGAAGCTTGAATCCAACAAGGAGAAATATCCCATAATTTTTTATGAAAGCAAAAAGTCGGGACATATCAAGGTTGTCCCCAATGGAAGAAAAATGGGTAAAACAAATAAAAACATAATGCCAATGTTGCTACTTGGAGCGATGAGGATTCTTCTGATGATAAAGAACAATAAGTAGCCAACATTTTCCTTATGACCATTGAAGACTCTAAGATAACTTCTAACTCATCTAGTTTAATTCCTTATTCATTTGATGAGTTACAAGATGCCTATGATGAGATAGGTTTGGAATTCAAAGTCATGGTTTCAAAACACAAAAAAAATTCAAAATTGAAAGTTGAAAATGACTTACTTTCCAAAATCAATCATGAACTTAAGGAGAAAATAAACAGATTGCAAGCAATTATTGATGATTTTGAGAAAAAGAATTCGAACTTGCATAAATTACTTTTAAAATTTCATTAAGATCATCAAAAGCAACTTGATTTGCTTAAGAAAGAAAAAACTTTATCTAACAAAGTTTCTCCAAAAAGATTTGAAAAAGGAGGAAATTCATAAACAAACTTTATTAAATCAAGCTTTAATCACTATAGACATAGAAGTCCCTCAGGAACTTATAAGGGAAAACTTGTTAAGAGTGCATGGGTCCATAAAGGACTTAGCACTACCTAAGACAAGGATATCCTTTCTAAGTGGATACCTAAAGGGACTAGAACCTAAAAACTAATGCTTATGGACCCAAAAGAATTTGGGTACCAAAAAATCAAAACTTAAATCTATGTTTGTAAGGGAAAGATCATTGCTTCAAGGTGACCAATTCAAGTAGAAACTCATGGTACCTTGATATTTGGTGCTCAATACATATGGTCAGTAACAAGAGTCATTTCATTGAACTAAAACCAAAAAGTGGAGGAGAAGATACATTTAGTGACAACTCCAAAGGGCTCATTGAAGGAATTGACTATATTGGTAAAAATTCTTCAATTTTTATTGAGAATGTTTTATAAGGCAACGATCTTAAGCATAATCTTTTAAGTATAAGCCAAATGTGTGATAAAAGTATGAATGTCATATTTGATTGAAATAGATGTAAAATTATTGACGTTATTTCTAATAAGATCGTGCTTGTTGGTCATAGAATAGGAAACATCTATATGGTACATTTAGATGATTTACATTATTCAAACATTTGTTTTATGGCTAAAAATAAAAATATTTCTTGGTTGACATAAAAAACTAGGACATGCTAGTATAAGTATATGGCATAAATTGGCTAAAAATTATTTTTCGTGCACAGGTAACATTTAGGTCACGAGAATTTGAGAAGTTCAGCAGCATCTAAGACTCACTTCTCAACTCAACCAAGTTTGTCTAGTCTTTTGTATGTTTGGTTTAAGTTTCCATGTACCTAGTGTCAAAACTTAGCTTTAGAGACCCTTTTGATGTTTTGGTATTTATAAGGTTATGAAGTTTAATCTAAGCATGATCATATAAGTAAAAAGATCTGTAAGGACTTAGTTATATATATGATTGAATGCATGACCTGAATTGTATGTGTACATTATTAACCAAGTGTTGCTTACATGTCATGTTAGTCGACTGGATATTTGAAACCGATAATGTTGTGATCATGTTAATAGTTAAGTGTTTGGATGTGTTTAAATATGCTTGAATGATGTTTAGAACATGTTCTTAATGTCCCATGATGTTTAGAAATGGAATGCTAATGTTTTGGGGTCACTTTGGGCAATTATAGTTTGAAATTTGATGTTGGACAATACACACGTTAGCAAAACAAAATAGGTAAATATAAATAAAGAAATATTTATATAAATAAAATTTAAATGGAACAATTTATAATTAAATTGTGAAATATAAAAATCAAACAAAACCATAATACAAAGTTGAAATAAAGAAGAAAGAATAGGGATTTTACGAAACGTTGAGGCCTATGAAACATAGTTTTCTTAAGACAGATTCGGCCGCTCCTATGGTACTTGAAGTAATGTTGGTTGAATGTCTCCCATGATACAACAACAACAGTGATCTAAGTAGCAACACCTCTACAATGATTAACAAACGAACAAAGCCTTCTTCTATCACCGGAATGTTTGAAAGTACGAAGAGGAAAGGAAGAGTTTTGAGAGCAACAAAGTTTCAGTAAGAGAAAAATATCAAAGAGTATTTTTGTGTGTATAACCCTTCATAAATCATGGCCTTTTATAGGCATGGAGAATGTTGAAAATTTGGAAAAAAATATGCACAAAATCTGCCATAAATCAATTTTATTAAAAAATTTAATCAAATTTATTGGAATCAAATCAATAAGATAAGTATCCTTATATAAGTAGATTATGTCTGCTGAGGAAAATAAAGTCGTAAAATATCCACAGGTCCATTTGGGCCCAACCGATCCAGAAATTTCGCGTCGCCCACATCGTGCAGGTGCGCCCCAACCCGATTGGGTTTGCACCTGCACCCCCTCTATGCGTGAGGCAGGGTTACAAGCTTAGTCATTCAATTACCCTTTAAGAGGGTTCACATATATAAACACATATTACACTTTGGTATTTAACCAATGTGGGATCTAAGCCTTTACTTTTCCTCGACAATATTTCCAAGTCTTACTTTGAGCATCAATTTCTCATTCATCACTCAACCATTTTGAGCATATGATATACCATTGTAAAGGTCAACTTTCCACCTTTACCTATTGAGAATATGCCTCAAAGTTCTCATGAAAGTAATTTTCCAACATTTGACTCAATGGGGTCAATGTTGCAACAAGCACTTGTTGTGGTCATAACATAGACCAACAATAAGGTCAATGTCACAACAAGCACTTATTGTGGTCGCAACACGGATCAACAGTAAGGCCAGTGTCGTGACATACACTTGTTGTGGTTGCGACATTGACCTTTATTTTTTTTTGTTCCTTTTTAAATTACTTCAAATTTTTACTCGTTTGACTTCCTATATGCCACCAAGGGTCTTCGGCAGCTTTCATAAGCACAATTAGAACTTGAATATGTTTTGTAAAGGCCTTTAAAAAAATTCAAAGCTCACTTTAATGTTGTTGAAATCTAAACCGCATTTTAACATCTTAATTGTATTGTATTGAATTGAATGATTGTAATTGATGTTGCTCAAGCAACGAATGTGGTGTCTTATGGTCAGACCTGACGACCAAGTTGGGTGTGAGTATTGGATCTAGTCCCCTAAGTTTAGTATATTAGTTTTGGGTGTTTTACACTTGTATACTTTTATTTATTAATTTTTCGAACAAAAGTGTAGTAAATTAGAAATTTTGAAATTAATAAGACTAAAAGGTCAAAAAAGCCTTAGTAACAAGTTAAAAAATTAATTAAATTCTTTTAAAATTTAAAAATTATTAAAAAAATTATATTAAAAATTGAGAAAATAGAGGGCATAGTTGGATAAAAGAATAATATATATTTGATAAAAGAATAATATATATTTTTTTATCTTTCTAATATGCAGATGGGTGCTCTCATACTGATATGCTATAAAGGTTGGACAAGATTCAACCAGTAGCAATGCTTGAATGAAATTTGTTTAATCAAAATTGATGAGGGATTTCAAAGAAACTGAAAAAAGCTAAGATTTCTTATACTGAGAATCTTGATATTAGAAATTTATAACTTTTTACTCGTGTAGCAGCAATTAGGGTTTTCCTTTTAGTTGTCGTGTTCGTTTGTAAATTTTCGCATGTTGGCGGTGATTTCGCCATCTTCTTAAGCTTTTGAGTTTCTTAGCTTATTGGAAGGAAATAAAAGGCAACGGATACTTCACACACAAGAAAAAATCTCTAACCTGATGGATATAGATTCAAACAACATTATATCGATGGCCGCTAATGAGCAGGCCGACCGATTACAATGAAAACTCTAAGTTGGAATGCCTATGGGCTGAGGCTATCACGGACGATAAGGTGTCTCAAAAATTGTTTTGCAAGACAGGGCATAGTTGGAAACAAAAGTCAGTTCAAGAAAAATAGAAAAGATAACAAGGTCATGTGGTTTTGCAAACAGGATAAAAATCAATGTAGATGGTTCAAATGGGGGGTCTATAGCTAGGATGGAAAGAAAACCTATCAATAAGTCTCATGAGTTTCTCAAGTTCTCATATAGACATCGAAATTCAAGAAGAAAATGTGAAGCATGTTAGAGGTTCACCAAGTTTTATGGATCTACAGTTGAGCGTTTGAGGAAAGATTTATGAAATTTAATAAAGCAGTTATAGGCAGATAATCGTTTACCATGGCTTGTCATCGATGATTTTAATGAAGTGGTCTCTTTTGAAAATAGAGGAGGGTGTTTAGGAGAAGAACGTCAAACGACAGCCTTTAGAGATGTTTTAGAGGAATGTGACTTAAGTGATTTGGAGTTCCAAGGACAATGGTGTACTTGGGAAAGAGGGAGGCTAGCAGTCAACAATATAAGAGAAAGAATTGATAGAGGGGTGGGAAATTCAAAATGGTGGGTATGTTTCCAAAAATATGTAGTATCTCACTTAAATCATAGTATATCAAACCATTGCCCAATGTTAATGGACACTATAGGGAGAAGGAAGGGGAGTTCAACAAAGGGACGGTTTCCATTTTGATTTAAAGCTGATTGGATCCTTGATAAGGATTTTGAGGATAGGATAAAACAAGGATGGTCTTTGGATGAAAAGGAGCTACCAGAAAAACTCAAGGACTTGACAACATTTTTAATGGAATGGGATAAAATTAATAAAGGAATACGTAAGCAAAAAAGGGAGGAGCTGAATTCAAGATAAAAAATTACAGATGTTAAATTAATGCTAAATATGGAATTTGACAATGAGAAAATTTTTTGGGAGTAACAAGCAAGAGTAAATTGGCTTCTTATGGGGGTTGTAATACTTCTTTTTTTCCAAAGTTTGTGTCATATCTCAAAAAAAGAAAAAATAAAAAGAAATACAGTTAAAGGACTCAAAGACACGATTAGAAAATGGATTGAGGGAGACACGAAATTAATCAAGTTGGCTACAAACTATTTCAAAGATATTTTTTTGTCAAAACCCGTACATAGTTGTGAGATGCTTATGAACTACATTCAAGCTTGTGTAACCAACAATATCATCGGTGAATTATTAAACAGTTTCAAAGAAGAATAAGTAACTAAAGCAATGAAATCAATGGCGCCACTAAAAGTCGTAGGTAAGGATGGATTTCCTGCTTTCTTTTATTAGAATTTTTTGCACATTGTAGGGAAAGACGTTATTAAATTTTGCTTAGAAGTGTTAAACAATCATAAAGAAATAAGAGAAACAAACAAAACCAACATTGTCTTGATCCTTAAAGTTCAACTACCAGAATAAATGGGGCAATTTAGACCAATCAATATGTGCAATGTAGTTTACAAGATTATTTCAAAGGCAATTTTCAACAGATTTAGAAAGGCTCTTAATGACTGTATCGAGGAGACACAAGGAGCATTCGTGCTGGGGAGACAAATTACTGACAACATCTTGGTGGCTTATGAATTATTACATTTGTTCCAGAAGAGAAGACACAGGCAAACGAATTTTGCGTTGAAATTGAACATGAGTAAAGTCTATGATAGAGTAGAATGAGATTTATGGAGAAAATAATGAAAAGTCTTGGCTTTTTTGAAGGATGGGTATCATTGATAATGAGATATAAAAAGCATCTCCTATTTTTAGTGCTTAATAGGGGACAAGGGGTAAGTTTTAAACCCACAAGATGATTGAGGCAAGGAGACCCATTAAGTTCATACTTGTTCATTATCAGCGCAGATGGCTTCTCAAGATTACTAAAAGCTGTAAAAAGGGAAGGAAAATGTTGGGAAATGTGCTTATATCGTAGTAAAGATGTAACTATTTTCTATTTATTTGAACGATGAATAAATAAATAAATTTAATTTCACATTTCACTATTATGTTTTTTTGTATTTTTGTCTTTTATATTTTGCATGCATAGCAAAATTGTGATAAGAAAATATTAGCTCATTGGATGTTTAAGTTCAAACTAAAGATGAGTGGCATTGTAAGAAAGTTTACATTACGAGAAAGATAACTTACTTCAGTAGATAATCTAAATGAGTCAATGATCCTGTAAAAGAATCAAAGTGAACATTTGATTCAAATACTGAGAAAGATTATTATGTCGCCTACAATTCCAATTGAGGAGATGGGTAGTCTTGGCTATCGAAGTAGTTAATTCCACGGGTAGAGACATAGATGTATTCATTGGTAGAATGATACATTGGACTGGACCCAAGATGAATTAATTTTGAATCCGTTTGTGAATTAATTCACTTGTGACGTTCATGGTGTGATTTATCTAAATCCTGAGTTATTCACTGATCATGCGTATGCAACTTATGTGCTTTGATATAAGTGGAGACTTCTATTATAAAGATGATCGAGCCCATAGCCAGTATGTTGGGTACATGACTTGTGTATGGCATGGCTTTACTAGAAATAGTGGAATTAATAGCTCAATTAAAGAGTTAATGATATCCTCTCATAGGCATTGTGTGGATTGATAAATATGAAATGTGGTAACGGGTTGCTTGTTCTCAAACAAGCAATTTATCATAATAATATGTTTACAGCGATCATATTAATCATTAAGAAGACTCAATGGTGACAATGAGATAAATTAAGATTGTATTGAGTGAATGGATTTAACTCAAAGGAATCAAGGATATCATATGATGGTATTACACACATGACAATGTCATTGGCCAAAGCACTTGGATGAATTATTTTCGTAAAGAGTATACAATAAGAAATTTTTTTTATCATGATACTTCTTGTGGACTGACTCCATGATTAAGTAATTGCGATTTATCAGAACGATGCTTCTAGACATAATTGCAATTACTAGAGCCTAATTGTATGTGTCCGATTGGCCCCTCCGCTAGCTCAACAAAAGTTCAATCGGACTGTATTTGAATCAAAAGAAAACTCTACGACTTTGGAAATAATTTAATTGAGTCGATTTGTTCAGTTTGGAATTAAATTAGGTGGTCGTGAGAATTGTTCAGTTAGAGAATTTGATTAAAAAATTTTCTTGAAAAATTAATTTGGAAAATCTAAGTAATTTTTGGGAAAATTAATTTTGATCAAGTAAAATTAAATTAATCAAATTAATATGATATTTTTGGAAAGTAATTTTCAAGTTAGACAATTGACCCAATGGGTAATTGAATTTAAAAATTAGACTGAGAACGTAAATTGGGCTAAGGAACCCAAAACTGAGACTAAAACCCAAAAATTGGTCGAATCGAGTCCAACATGTGAAACTGGGCCGATTGTCCAATCAGTGGCTAGATTTGCCCGGTTGGGTCATCACTGACCCAGACCAAACTGACAGTAATTGAATTGGGTTGGGGTGTTGTAAAGGTGTTGCACCTGCATCACCGGACACGACGGTGCTGGCAATTGTAATGGCAGTGTTTCAATGGTCGGTGGTGATTGGTCTTTAGTGGTTGAGCAGTGGAAGATTTACACTCCTATTAGGACTCTACCAGAGAATTTGATTTCAGATTAACTATTCTAAAAATAATATTATTTTAATAGTTTAATATTAAATTAAATTTAATACTTATTGTCGCGTGTGAACATGATATACGAATTGTGCAAGTATACACTTTGAATCAAGTAATAAAGTGATAAGTGAGATCATCTCCACAGGGATCGGATTAGGTATACAAATGGTCAAGTTATTATAATAAAGTTAGATTAGTGTTATAGCAAAATAATGATAAGAATGGAGTGGTAAACAAAAAGAATATTAATGTGACCAATATGTGTAACTGATGAATAATTCAAAATGCTATGGCAATGCAAGAGTAAAAATGCAATGGCAATTAAGAAAATAATTATCTGTCGAATACTTGCTCATATCATTCAATTTTGGTCAAACTAATCCAACCTTTTTAGAATTAAATTAGTTTATGGGCATGTTGCACAGTCGTCTATGTCTAAGGATTGCATGCATACAATTTAGAAATAAAAAAAATTGAATGAAACAGTAAATTAATTCAGATCTATGCTTCAACCATTAAAGAAAATAAAGGTTTCATCAAGTAATCCGAAACGTATGAGATTTAGCTCATGGGTTGGCAAATAAAATTCAAAACCAAAATATCATTCAACGTCGTTTCAATCAAATTAATTCACAGAGGAATAGATTAAGAAATAACAGAAGAACGTTGAGAAGACAGCTTTTGAATGTCCAATTCACACTCCAACGGCAAAGTATCCTGTGATGGCTGAGAGGGATTGCCTTCGTCGTCCTCTTTCCTTCTCTACTCAGCCACTACCCTCTAGTTCGCCTATCGATATCCACATTTGTCCGTCTTTTTGGGTTTCCTCATTTGGCTTTTTATAGGCTTTTTCACTAAGGTAAATCCAACAACCCAATATATCTTCTCCTCTTTTTTAGATTTTCTTTTTGGTTTAAAATCCCTTCCTTTAGGGCAAGTGTTATCAGCCCATGATCTCATGATATTTTTTCCTCTTTTTTAGGCTAATTTTTCTGGTACAAGTAGAGTTGGGACGAGACTGGTATGCATTGAGTGTTGACTCGGTTATCTTCCTAGAATTGCCACGGCATACAAGTTGGCATACTGTCCAACCTTTTGCCCCTGTAAACCTTCACTCGTTTATTTCTTTCTCCACATCCTACACTTGCCAAACCACCAAACATAACTCTTCCACATGCAATTAAAAGTACCAAAAAATAATATTTAAGCACCGTCCAAGCTCCTTATGCAACGTTCTAAAAATGCTAAAATAACTAAATTCACTTAAGTATAGATAATTGACCCAGTCTAAAGGCATGAATTATAACTCTTTTCAAGAGTTATCACTTATCTTAATAGTATTTTATTAATTTAATATTAAAGTGATTATCTTAATATTTCATTTAATTTAATGGTTATCTTGTAGATAAACATTTTATCATTTTAATAATATTTAATATTAAATTTAATCTAATATTTATCTTGATAAATATTATATTAATTTAATATTAAAGTGATTAAGTTTAATTATGGTTCAACTCTCTAAACTCTCCCCATATAAAGAGAGCATTGGTTTATTATTTTACACACACTTGAATTCAAAAGAATTTTGCAGAGAGAAAATTCTCTAAAGAGATTATTTCAAAAAAATTTAAAAGATATTTTTTGATTTACAACTTGACCTAAAAGTTTAGAGAAATTGCAAAATTACCCCAGTGACAATTTTTGTGAAAAATTTTCTTATTTGAAGTAAGTCCACACTTGGTAGATGTGAGCTTAAATATAGCGGAGAAGACTGCTCAGTCGAAGTGCTCATCCTAGATGAATAAAAAATGTATAATTTTGATAAAGTGTTTATTACTTTAGATATCACAACCAAGCTCTTAAATGATTTGATGTATAATTTTAAAACATTATTTTCCCTAAATTTATTTTCTACTAAGTTTTCCAAACCAGCTTTTTCCAACAATTACTATCATAAGACAGGTTTTTTTCTATCTATAAGTATGAACAGATAATCAAAATAAATTTCTCTTATTCTTAAATGATTTGATTACATAGAAAGTGGCATTCTTTAGATTTTATGCATGTTTTGAGTTATTTATGGGAATGGATGCGATATTATATAATTGTTATATATTTGTTTTTTATTGTCAAGGTTGTGGTTCTTAGGAAATAGACCGTGAACTATCGTATCCACATAAGGCTATTTTTTCCAAAAGAAGTCCAAGGCAAGAAAAAGATGCGATAGCGGTTGAAGACCCAAGGAATGCCTTGTGGTGAAAAATTATGTAATTTTATTTTCTAGAAATAGAACCATAAAAACTTTGGTGGCAATTTTATTTTAATTACCTATCTCATTATATTTATTTTATAATTATTTATAATATTTATATTATGTAATATTATAATTGTGATATATATATGAGATGATCTACAGTTGATTGATTAAAAAATAAGAAGTGTGCTAATGAGAAGGTGCATGTCTAGGATTGGCTCTGGCTAGGAAAGGCTTGGTTTTTAAGCGGTTAAATTTGACTCACCTCCCTTTCCTGGGACCCAACCTAGTGCATGCTTCACATTCACTTCTTCAATTTTTCCCTTACGAATAAAAACTGTGCAGAATCAAAATTGTTTATTTTTATGATTGATTGATTCTTGTGAATGAATGTGAAGATTATAAAATTGTCATAGCATGCCATGCATATATTGGAAGCATGTCATTTAGATTAGGTAAAGATGCCACTAGAAATATTGTATGATCATTCTTGAAATTTGGGATAAAAAAACCCTTGCATGTTTTTAAAATATTGAGTGGGGAAAGGTCTTTGAACAAGATCTATGGCCTCTATTGATGGTCTCTAAGTGATAGCATGATAAAGTTTTGAGCCAGTTCCTACCCTGGCTACACCTCAGGGTAAACTTTGTCATGTGGAACTACAAGAAGAGAAATGCGGAAGGGAAAGTGGAAACACACAAAGCTAGACTTGTAGGGAAAGACTATAAACTGAAAGAAGGCATCGATTACAATGAGACCTTCTCTCCAGTAGCCATGCTCAAGTCTATCTGCATACTTGTAACCATTGTCACTACTCTCGATTACGAGAACTAGCAAATGGATGCCAAGACAAAATTCTTGAATGACCGTCTTGATGAAACGATTTACGTGGCTCAACCCACTGGCTATGTTATCAAAGGAAATGAGCAGAAAGTTTGCAAACTGCTACAATCCATTTATGGACTTAAGTAGCCGTCCCACTCATGGAATATAAGATTTGATCAAACGATCAGGACTTTTAGATTTGAGCAAAACACTGATGAACCTTGTGTTTATAAGCGTATAAAGGACAAAAAAAGTGGTATTTCTTATTTTCTATGTCGATGATATTCTACTTATCGTAAACGATGTAAGAGAATTGTCATCGGTTAAACTGTGGTTAGCTCAATAGTTTAGCATGAAGGACTTGGGTGAAGCTATTATATTCTTGGAATTCGAATCTTTATGGATCAAAAGAATAAAACAATATCTTTATCTCAAGCTTCATACATCGATAAGGTACTAGAACATTTTGTAATGACCGATATGAAGCCAGTCGTTTAAACAACTGCATCAGGTCTTCATCTTTCTTTAGATGACTATCCTAAAATAGCGAAAGAAAAAGAGCATATGAGTAAGGTTCCATATGCTACGGCAGTTGGAAGCCTTATGTATGCGATGCTTTGCACACGTCCATATATCTATTTTGCAGTAGGAATGGTTAGTCGATATCAGGCAAATCCAGGTCTCAGGCATTGGCAAGCTGTAAAGCATATATTAAGGTATCTTAAAAGAACCAGGGATTATATACTTGCGTATTTTAGGGAGAACCTTACTCTTGTTGGATACACAGACTCAGACTTCCAAACTTGTAAAGATCTAAGGAAATCAACATCGGGAAATGTATTTGTTCTAGGTTATGGAGCCATGGTATGGAGAAGTGTAAAATAAATTTGAACTGCTGACTCTACTATGAAGGTCGAGCATGTGGCTGCTTATAAGGCAACGAAAGAAGCAATATGGCTTCGAATGTTCTTAACCGATCTTGAAGTCATTCCTGGTATAGAAAAAGCTATAACACTATAGTGTGATAAAAGTGCTGCAATAGCTAATACTAAGAAAATGTGAAGTCACAAGAGGACGAAACACATTGATCGGAAGTATCACTTGATACAAGAAGCAGTAGCTGAAGGAATTGTAGATGTGATGAAAGTAGCTTCTGAAGATAACCTTGCGGATCTATTTACTAAAACTCTTGTAACTAGGAGTTTTGACAAACACATCGAGGATATTGGAATACAAAACATGACACATTTACTTCACTAGGGCAAGTGGGAGATTGTTGGGAAATGTGCCCATATTGTAGTATTCATGTAACTATTTTCTATTTATTTGAATGATAAATAAATTAATAAAGTTAATTTCACATTTCACTATTATGTCTTTTGTATTTTTTTTTCTTTTATATTTTGCATGCATAGTTAAATTGTGACAAGCAAATATTAGCTCATTGATTGTCTAAGTTCAAACTGAAGATATGTGGCATTATAAATACGTTTACATTACGAGAAAGACAACTTACTTCAGTAGATAATCTAAATAGGTCTATAATCCCGTAAAATAATCAAAGTGAATATTTGATTCAAATACTGAGAAAAAATTATTATGTCGTCTACAATTCCAATTAGGGAGATGGCTAGCCTTATTTATCGAAGAAGTTGACTCCACAGGTAGAGACATAGATATATTCATTGGTAGAATGATACATTAAACTGGACCCAAAATGAATTAATTTTGAATTCGTTTGTGAATTAATTCACTTGTAACGTTCATAGTGTGATTTACCTAAATCCTGAGTTAGTCACTAATCATACGTTTGCAACTCATGCGCTTTGATATAAGTGGAGGCTTATGCTCTAAAGATGATCAAGCCCATAGTCGGTATGTTGGGTACATAACTTGTGTATGGCATGGCTTTACTAGAAATAGTGGAATTCATAGTTCAATTAAAGAGTTATTCATAGCTCAATTAAAGAGTTAATGATATCCTCTCATTGGCATTGTATGCATTGATAAATACGAAACGTGGCCACGGTTTGCTTGTTCTCGAACAAGCGATTTATCATAATCGTTTGTTGACAGGGATCATATTAATCATTAAGAAGACACAATGGTGACAATGAGATAAAACAAGATTATTTTGAGTGAATGGATTTAACTCAAAGGAATCAAAGATATCATATGAGGGTAACACGTACATAACGAGCCATTGAACAAAGTAATTGGATGAATTACTTTCGTAAAGAGTATACAGTAAGGAGTTTTTAATCATGGTACTTCTTGTGGACTGACTTCATAATTAAGTAATTGCGATTTTTCAGAACGGTGTTTCTAAACATATACAATTAGGCTCTAGTAATTGCAATTACTAGAGCCTAATTGTATATGTTTGATTGGTCCCTCCGCTAGCTCAAGAAAAGCTCGATTGGACTGCATTTAAATCAAAAGAAAATTCTATTACTTTGGAAATAATTTAATTGAGTCGATTTTTTCAATGTGGAATTAAATTAGGTAGTCGTGAGAATTGTTCAATTAGATAATTTGGTTAAAGAATTTTCTTGAAAATTTAATTTAGAAAATCTAAGTGATTTTTGGAAAAATTAATTTTGATTAAATAAAATTAAACTAATCAAATTAATTAAAATTAATATCATATTTTTAGAAATTAATTTTCAAGTCTGACAATTGACCCAATAGGTAATTGAATTTGAAAATTGGACTTGAGATTGAAAATTAGGCTTAGGAGCCCAAAATCGAGACCAAGACCTAAAATTTGGTCGAACTGGGACCTATACATGAAACTGGGCCGATGGTCTAACCGGTGGCAAGACCGGATTGGTTAGGTCGTCACTGACTTTGACCGAACTAGTAGTAACTGAACCGGCTCGAGGTGTCATAAAGGTGTCGCACCTGCATCACCAGACACAACGATGTCGGTGACTACAGCGGCGATGTTTCGGTGGCCGGCAATGGTTGGCCTTCGGTGGTTGTGCAGTAGAAGAGTTACACTCCTACGGGGACTCTACTAGAGAATTTGATTTCAAATTAACTATTCCAAAAATAATATTATTTTAATAGTTTAATAATAAATTTAATTTAATACTTATCTTAATAATATTAATGTATACAAGATTAACATTCTATTATTTTAATAAGATTTAATATTAAATTTAATCTAATATTAATCATAGTTGAACTCTTTAAACTCTCCTTATATAAAAAGAGCTTTGGGTCATTATTTTATACACACTTGAATTCAAGAGATATTTTTCTGATTTACAATTTGACTTAAAAGTTTAGAGAAATTGCAAAATTACCCCACTAGTAATTTTTGTGAAAAATTTTCTTATTCGAAGCGAGCCCGCACTTGACAGACGTGAGCTTGAGGATAATGGAAAAGACTACTCGGTCGAAGCGCTTATCCTAGACAAATCGAAAAGGTACAATTTTGATTAAGTGTTTATTACTTTAGATATCACAACTAAGATCTTGTTTTGAAAAAAAAATTAACTCTGTTTTCCCTAAATTTATTTTCTGATTCGTTTTCCAAAACCGGTTTTTCCAACAGAAAGATTGAAGGACTAAAGGTAGGGAGAGGAGGGTTATCGCTAACACCATTATTTTTTGTAGATGAAAGCATCCTTTTTGGGAAGGCAACAATAGAAGGGGCTTTGGCAATGAAAGAAGTGGTTAAGGACGACGAAAACATGTCTGGACAAATGGTGAATTTCAAGAAATCTTTTATTTATTTTAGCAAAAATACAATGGAGGAAGACAAAGCGCGAATAGGAAGTGAATTGGGAGTTCGAATCTCTAATAATCTAGAGAAATGTCTTGGTTTACCAACGAAGGTAGAAGAAGAAAGAAGAACATGTCTGACAATTTAAAAGAAAAGTTCATTAAAAGAATAAAAACATGGAGTGTACATGGTAGCATGTTTATTTTGCATATTTGATGTGTTCAAATCAATTAATTCTTAAATTAATTCCTGCTAAATTGGCGATTTCATATTTAAATTCTATCAGAAACAAAATTCGTATGCTTTAATTCAAAAACAAGCAGAAAAGGACTAAATTGGAGCACAAGCAATAAAAGAGGGGGGCGAATCCGAAATTTGGAGACATTTAAGGGCTAATATGATTTTTAACTTTGTAAAAGAAATATTTAGAAAAAAATCTGATATGAATGTAATTTCATGTAATTAGTTGTTAGGTGAGTTAGGTTAATTTTAGTATATGATATGTATATTGTAGTAGTCTGTTTTTCAATTGTGTCAGAAACAGTGGTTTTGAGACCACAATTCTAACAAGTGATTTATTATTTCATTATTTATTTAGCGTCTACGAGATTATATTAGGGTCATATTAAAATTTCATTAAGAAATTTTGATGTTTGTCTGATTAATCAAGTAAAAAGGACTAAATCGTAAAAAGTCTAAAAGTTGAGTTCTATTAGCTAAATGGGTAAAATGGCTATGAAACCTTAAACTAAAGGACTTGAGTTGTAAATATACTATTGAACGTGTTAGTGGATGTGCATGGGCAAGGTTTTAATGAAATTTTGTTAGTTTTTAAAGGTTAATATGGTAATTTAATAATTAAATGAAAATTTAATAAAGAAAAGATGAAACAAGTATCATCTTTCTCATTCTTCCATTCAAAAACTTAAAAACACCATTAAAGGAGCTTGGAGCAATTGACTAGCCTTGTCCTTGTGCATGGTATGTATAATTGTTTCGTTTTTTAATAATTTTTATATTTTTGAGATCGTTTTAGCTTAGTCTAGCTAGCCCGAGGGTTAATTTGCAAAAGTGTTAAAAGTTGAGGGACTTTCCATAAATTTCTTTTTAGTAAGTTTTGATGCTAGTTGATATATTATAATTCCTTGTTGAAAAATAAACAAGTTTTGTTAAGTGATTTTTGATGAATTGTGGAATTAGAGATTAAATTGTAAAAGGTGTAAAGCTATTGGTTTTGTAGTGAAATGATGGTGAATATGGATTATTTCAAGGTTCTTTCTAACATTGGTTAATTTGGATTTTTTTTGAAATAGTTAAATTTCAAGTTATGAGTTTAAGGACTAAATTGTGAAAAATTAAAATGTTAGAGGTAATTTCGTAATTTTACATAAAATGAATTATGGATTAAATTGAATTTTAGAAGTAATTAATTGAATGAAACTATTATTTTAGATCACGAGCATGTTTACGATCGTGGAAAATGAAAGACTTCGGAGTAGTTCATGTGCTTTTGCAATTACTGCAAACTAGTCATGTAAGTTCGTTTTATGTTTATGTATAGTTGAATTAAACTCCTTGTTAGTGATTTAATTTTTAAATTCTGTTATGTAATGATGTTTAAGTGTTGAACTGTACTGTTATTCAGGCTTAGTGCCTAGCAGGTTTATTGCCGATGTAATAAAGGTTAATTTCCTTTAGAAATTCGGTATTTGATAGCAAATGAGTTTACTTATCGAACTTACTAAGCTTCTTCGTGCTTATTCATTTGATTTGATCTTGTAGGACTCTTGGAATTTTTGCATCGATTAGATCAACTTGAAAGCTCACACACTATCATTTACACCTTGGTAGTCATTTTATACTTGTTTGAAGTTGGTTAAAGTGACATATAATAGGAGAAGTCTTTAGTATAATGATGTTTTGGTGAATATGTAAATGGTAAATTTGGTATGTTATGCTCTGATGTTAATGTATGGTTGATGAACTTATAATGCTTGTTAGGTAAGTCCTTTTAGGTCACTTTTTGATAATAGATGTGTATGGCATTTTGGTACGAGATGTTGGCTTGAAAATGGTCATTTATGATGTGTTGTAGGCATAGTATAGAATGAGGTCTTTATGCATGGAATTAGGTAATGTTAACATGTTTTGGTATATGTTGTTTTGATATAATTATGGTGTCTTTGAATGACATATTGGTTAGTTGAATTAGGATATTGAAATGGCATTTTGATGTATGTTAGGGTGATGTTTAGGTCCATTAAAAGTGTGCTTAAATGGGTTGAAAGGTTATGCATGAAATGGGTTGAATTAGCTTGACTTTAGGTAAATTTTTTTGGTCCACATGGCCTGAGACACAAGCGTGTGACCGAGTCGTATGAAGCACACGACCTGACGACACGGTCGTGTGTCATCTGAGGATTTCAAAGGGTACAACTCAGTGAGTTACACGACCTAACACACGGCCTGGCACATCGGCGTGTGACGCGGCCGTGTGACCCTACTCAATGAGTTATACGGGTGAGGATACGGGCTTAGACACGGTCGTGTCCCTAGTTCGAAAGTTACATGTCTGGGGACATGGACGTGTGAGGCACACGACCTGGCCACACGGCTATGTAACCCCTGTTTTGAAATTTTTGTATGTTTTTCCTAAACTTTTAGTTTTGTTTCAAATTAGTCCTGAATTGCTCCTAAGCTATTTTTATGGCCTCGAGGGCTTGGTTTAGGAATATAATGTATGTGTTTGATTGGATTATGATTTTTTAGTGTATTTAAATATTATGATGTTAAATGTCTTTGATTGTACGATAACGCTCTATAACCCTAATCTGGCGACAGAGATGGGTAAATAGGGTGTGTGGTGGCCTTTGAAGAACACACTTGACTACACTAGAAATACAGAGTAGTTTATTTCTTTCATGCGTTTGTAACCATTTCGTTTCATATTACTTTCCTTTTACAAATTTTGTTTAATTGCCTTATAAGTCCCTTCCTTTTTCCACTTTCTACTATTTCCGTTAAAACCAATTACATATACCAACAAAGCATGATTAATTTCATGCTTCACTAAACTTCTACTTATCTTTAGGCTAGTATTCTTTCTAGTCAAGAATCATGAGAAATGAATCCGCATTAAAAATCTTTCATAACAGTATTCACCATCTCTCCGGAATATGAGATAGTACAAATTCATCCCTTAAAGTCAATTCAGTTTCAATTCAAAAAGTGTATGTTGGGTAGGAGTTTTTTGGCGTATAGTTGGGAAGTCGAGTTAGCCGTGCTATATTCGCATTCTCACGAACAAATTAGTGTATCTTGGCAGGGTCATACTAGTGGGATCTTCGTCAAGGGAGATAGTGATCGAATTTAAACGACCCACGCGGTTGAGGCTGTTGATTTGAGTTGGGTTCTCCAGAACACAAAGTTGTCAGGGTCTTGAATTACGAACGCGTGTATCGCGATTAGATAGTCAGTAAGGGTTGGTTTGTAGGTCATATTGGAATCAACTACAAAAGGAAAAATTAGCGGCTGGGACGTTTTTAGCCTCTATAACCAGCTTATGGTGTGGAAGAGAAAACTCATTTTCAAGGATCGATTCAGAACCAGAATTAACCGAGTCTAAGGCTAAGACTTTATATTATTGCTTACGAAGTCCAACTCTATTTACTTATTTTGTTTTCGATTAATATAATTGTTATTTGCTACTATTACATTTTATTTACTTTTCAAACATTTTCATTCCCCCTTATTTATTTTATTTCTTTTTTTTCAGCAAGCTTAGCACGAGTCGTGGGCAGGACTATTACTGCGACAGTAATTCTGTTCATATGGAGGAGAAAACTCATTTTCAATGATCGATTTAGAACTAAAATTAACCTAGTTTAAGGCTAAGACTTTATATTATTGCTTATGAAGTTAAACTCCATTTACTTTTTTTATTTACGATTAATATAATTTTTATTTGCTGCTATTACATTTTATTGACTTCCCAAACATTTTCATTCCCTCATTTATTTTACTTCTTTTTTTTCAGCAAGCTTGTCACGAGTCGTGGGCACGACTATTACCGTGATAGTAATTCTGTTCATAAGAAAAGGTGAAATTAGACAACCAATCCCTGTGCATTCGACTCAACTACTCTATACTACTATTTTGTATTATTTTGTGGTATGAAATTTTATTTGGTGGTTTCAACGCCCATCAGTACGCAATCTATCAATAGGGGGAATGAGGTTTTTATCAAATCCATTTTATAGGTCATTCCAAATTACACAATGTAGTCTTTTATTGCCAGTTTCTTTATGTCGAGAATTGGATATTTTGATGTGCAAATTTCGGTGGTACAATTCGAAAACAAATAAAAGAATACATTGGAGTAATTGGAGTTCTATGTGTACCCCAAAGACACAAGGGGAAATTGATTTTAGAGATGTATCAATTCTCAATAAAGCCCTTTCAGCGAAGCAGGGTTGGAAACTAACTACCAATTCTACCAGTTTACTTACGCGAGTAATGAAAGCTAAGTGAGTTTATGAACGCAGGTTTAGGATCTCACCTTTCTTTTACCTAGCGAAGCAGTTTTGGTACCTGTAGCATTTTGGAAGATGGTATTGGCTGGATAATTGGGAATGGCAGGACAATGAATATATAGAACGATGCATGGATTCCAGGTCCTGGAAATGGGAAGGTAAAAATTCAGAATATTGATATTAGATATTCGAAGGTTGCAGACCTCATTAATAGCGAGACTAATTCCTAAAAAACGGAGTTAGTAGAAATACTGTTCATGAGTGAGCAAGCCAAGATGATTTTAACCATCCCACTAGTGAACAACTATTATTCAAATGCTTTAATCTGGATAGGTGAAAATACGACAGAATACTTGGTCAAAAGCGGGTACAAGTGGTGCATTGCAGGCGTCCAAGACGAGACAAGGAATGATAATAATTTACAAGACATCGCTACAAAAAATTATTATACAAAACAATGGAATCTCAAAATCCCAAATAAAATTAGAATACACCTATGAAAGGTTTCTAATAATTTTCTATCTATGTTAAGTAACCTAAAGTATCGAAGGCTAAGGGAGAAGGCCTTTTGCCCGATCTGCAAAAACTAAGACGAAACAGTAGACCATCTTTTCTGAGACTGTGCCTTTACGAAACAAGTGCTTTAGGAGATAAGAATGGTATCCTCTCACACAAACACAAATCAAGGATGGAAATTTTTGTTAGTATATGTTTTCAAAAATTGTAAAGTTTGCAAAGCATAAACATAGCCATTGCATAGTGGGCCATTTGGCACAATAGAAACAAGTTATATCATGAAGGTAAAAGAGAAATAGCATTTGAAGTTCTCAGTTTCATTAAGGCATACATAGTTGTGTTAAAACAGTTAGAGGACATCACAGTACATCGAAACAACATAGGAGAAATACAGTAGGAACCTCTAAAAGGAGTGTAAAAAAATATAATGTTGATAATGGTAAGAAAAGAGAGAAAAATAGAACACAGATTTTACATGAAAACCCTTTTAAAAAAAAAAATCACGAACAGAGGAGAAGAAAATTCACTATGTCAAATTCAAATAATTACAAGAAGTATAAATTGCATCTACTTATATGTTTAGAAAACCTCAGCCTTATTCCTCGTGGATCCCTCTATTTTGCCACTTGTATTTTATTTTAATAATAATCTGGGTCACAACTCTAACAGGGAGAACAAATTAAAGTATACTTTGATTCCTCCTACCAACAGTAGACATACAGATCTGTTGCAGTAGTAATTATAAGGAATAACTTAAGATTGGTTATGGGCTCATATGTTTACTCGATTGAAAATGTCCAAGACCCAACAACGGTAGAAGTGCATGCATGTTTACAAGCAATTATTTTTGCAAAAGAAATAGGCTTTGGTGACGTTTGTGTAAAAGGTGATGCACTCACGGTCTTGAAAAGAATAGAAACATCGGAGATCAATAGATCAATTATATGCAACAAAATTAATGAGATAAAAAAATAGAGCAACCAGGTTTAGAACATTTACCTTCTGATATGTCCCGTGAGCAGCAAATAGATCAGCACACGAAATGGCAACTTGGGGACGACGGTGTAAAAGCCCGACCTACTGAATGGAAGATGTTTCACTGGACGTCGAGGTCATCGTCACGAAGGAGCAACGGTGGTAAGAGAAGATTTTCTCAATTTGAATCCGGAGTGTTTGGTTTCTGTTTTGGAAACTCCGAGGAACTCAGAAAATCTGAGGAGTTAGGACTAAAGGAGAGAGATTTGTGAAGCGGATGAGGGCTTTCAACTCCTACAAAGGAATTTTTCTAGTGCTTCGGAAGCGGATGAGTATTCAGGGAAAATTGAAAGACTTAGGGTTTGTTTTGCATTTTTGTTTAGGAAATGCTTCTTGTTTTTTTTATAGGTTCTTTATTTGCTTTGTCGTTAAAGTTTTTTCATTTTATTTAAGGGTACCCAAGGCACCGACCATTAGCAGCAATAGGCTCCTGCCAGGTGGCCAGTGGGCTGAAACGTTGCAGGGTTTAGGGTTGTATCCTATCCTTTAATCTTCTTTTTTAATGCATCGGTAGAATTTTATTTCAAAAAGAAAATAACATTTTTTTATAAATATTGTTTATAATTCTATAATAATTTTGAATTTTAAAGTGTTTAATATTTTTTTTAATTTGTTACTAAAGTCTTTTTGACCCTTTACTTTTATTAGTTATTTTTTAAAATTTACTTCAAATAGAATAATAGTAATTAATTCGAATAATTGTGTAATGATTGAGAGTTAAATTTATAAATACTAAAATATATATTTAACGATATAATTTTAAGCTACTTTGCTCACTTATCTAATCTATAATAAGCTGGGAGGAGTTTATATAGAATTTGACAAAATATAAAATGTGTTTAACCAGCAGGTAGAGAAAAGAATAAAAATAAAAATAACAAAATCGCCGTTGCCGGGGATCGAACCCGGGTCACCCGCGTGACAGGCGGGAATACTCACCACTATACTACAACGACCTGATGATATCTAATTCAAAAATCAAAATTAAAATCTAGTTAAAATGGCGCGGGCAAATACGACATCTTATTTGGCAAGGAAGCAGCAGAGTTAAGAGCAGAGACCTTTTCAATGGCAGTGCCAATCCCCACTCTCACCGCTCTCTCCAGCACCACCGTGAAACCCGCTGTCATCTTCACCACCCCACCTAACTATGCCGCCAGGCTCTCCGATCTCCTCGCTCTCAAAGGCCACAACCCTCTCTGGTGCCCCACCATCACCACTTCCCCAACTCCCCAATCTCTCATTCCCCACCTTTCCCCACCCTCCCTCTCTCATTTCTCCGCCGTCGCCTTCCCTTCACGCGCCTCCATCGCTTCCTTCTCCCTAGCTGCCGCCTCTCTCCCTAAACCCCTCCTCCCCTCTCAAGGCCCCACATTCACCCTCGCCGCCTTAGGCAAAGACTCAGAGCTAATCGACACCCCTTTTATCTCCCAAATCTGTTCCAATTCACAACGGGTTAAACTTTTGGTTCCTCCCACCGCCACTCCCAACAGCTTAGCCTTATCGCTCGGAGAAGGATACGGTCGAAAAGTGCTGTGTCCGGTCCCGAAAGTCGTGGGCCTAAACGAACCGCCGGTCGTTCCGAATTTCCTCGACGATTTGAAGAGCGGTGGGTGGTTTCCGGTTCGGATCGACGCGTATGAGACGAGATGGTTAGGACCCGATTGTGCAATGGCGGTGGTGAAGAAAGGGGAGGAGAAAGGAGGTGAAGTGTACGCCGCCATTGTTTTTACGAGTAGTGGGGAAGTGGAAGGGTTTTGAAGGGCTTGAAGGAGTTTGGGTGGGATTGGGGGACGGTCAGAAGGAGGTGGCCGGGTTTAGTGGTGGCGGCTCATGGGCCGGTCACGGCGGCGGGGGCGGAGAGGTTGGGTGTGGATGTTGACGTTGTGAGTTCGGATTTTGGTAGCTTTCACGGTGTAGTTGACGCGCTTGATGTGCGTTTGAGGGCTTTGGGACATGAATAAGATCGCATGTCAGTTTTTTTTTAATTACTAAGTTGGGTTTGGAAAGTATAAAGTAATTCAGTGAATGGGTAATTATGTAATTATAAGAAATTTTAATTCTCATTTACAAGAAATGCTAATACCTTTATGCATTGATAAAATGTAATTATAACGTAGTTTTGTATAACTGTTTAATTAAATAAACTATAATTACAGAATTATATAATTTTATATTTAAAAATATTAATTATTATAAAATTTATTAATTTCTGTAAACAAGTAATAAAATTTAAAATCAAATTATTTTATATAATACATTAATTTAAGAAAACAGCCGACAACATGATTATTAATACAATTAATAAAAGTAAATAAAAATTTTATGTAATTTTATTTAATTACTCTAGCATTTTATATTCATTGGGTTATTCTCTCCTCAATGTTTAATATATACTCTTTGTTCTCATTGATTGGTTCTTGAACAATTGTAAATAATTAATAATAAATATTATGAATTTAGTTAAATTTGATATAAATCATTTATAATATAATATACTATGCAATTTATTTAATTATTTAATATGTCAAAATGTATAAAAAATATCTCTCATTAATAAAAATTTCAAATTATTTAAACGAGATTAATAAAATAATATAAATTATATTTTAAAAATAATATATATATATCCTAGAATTAAAATATTATTATTGTATAAGAATAACTTTTAAAATTTAAATCATGTACGAGCATGTTTGAAAAATTATAGGGTAAATGGATTTAAGCATAATTGTTTGTAATTACTCTAACTACACTTAATTCCATAAGATCTATTAATTACAATAATTACCTAAACATGCCATAAATGTGTAATTTAATTTTTAAGTGACTTTTCAAATGTGCCCTAAATGAAAATTAATTGTTTTATTCTTATTATTTTTTTGTCTATACCATTATAAGATATCAATTAAATATAGAGTTGAATTAGGCTGGACCTTTTAAAGAAGTAAAACTCTCTCAACATTGTTTCTACATTCATAGTACTCAAATTTGAAATTTTAAAAGGCATTGCGTTCCTTATCACTCGATTTAGTAGATGTTGGTTATTATTTTTTGTTGAAGGATGGTCAAATTCTTCTCAACAAGTCTTTAAAATGTCATTCAATAGAAGACACAAACCTATCAACGAGTCGATATTATCTTTAATCAAGTTTTTATCTTTCGACTTTGTAGAGAGCTTGAGTGCCTGAAATATGAAGATGTAATGGGTTCAATAGAGCAAGAATGTCTTGTTGAGACAAAATGTGTCTGACGCATAATCACCTACCAAAGAAATGTAAGCATTTACAGTCAATAGGGTTTGAACACATGCTCTTATTTGGCACTGTTGGGAATTTATGCTACCATTTGATCTAATGTTGAAGGATTTTTAACTCATTTGGGAGAAATCTTCAAATTATCATATGCTCGGAGCTGACAGATCCTTCAACACATTCAGTATAGTCCTTAATCAGGGTTTTCTCTTTCAACTTTGTCAAGAGTTGTGTGCTTTATAGAGTGGAAGCATCTCGTTAGATTTTGTAAAAACTTAACGTCGATAATGGCTATATAGAACGATCGCAAAGCAATAAGAAAGGAAAAATAAGAACACAGATTTTACGTGGAAACCCTTTCGGGAATAAACCACGGGCGGAAGAGAAGAAAATTCACTAATATCGAATTCAAATTATACAAAAGGAGTTTAGACTACATCTATTTATAGGTTGAAAAATCTTCTTGAAAAACCTTTTTCTAATCAATGTCAAATAGAAGCAGTGTAGTAAGGTTGAAACACCTTATCCTAATCAATATCAAATAGAAGAAGTGTACTTCGACTCTCGACCTTCGCCCCCATAAATCCTCTTATTTTGCCACTGTATTTTATTTCTTTAACGTGAATTTGGGTCGCACAACTCTAACAATATCCATCTTGACACGAACTTTCAACAGACAAGTTCTTCACCACGAGTTCTCAATGAATAAGTTCTCCACCTCTTCTACAAAACCCCTTAAAGGGTATTCTTTAACAATGGGCACCAACCAAGTCCAAGTAATGTTCAAACTTGGTTATAGGAAGTGCCTTAGTCATCATATCTGCAGGATTATCATGAGTACTAACTTTGCTCACAACAATATCACCACGACTATATTGATTTGAAGGTCTTTATTGAGTTCACCAAAGAGTCCCTTTAACCAAATAGCTTCCTTATAAGCCTCAGTAATCACCATGTACTCAACTTCAGTGGTAGAAAAACCCATTGTAGTTTGTAAAGTGGCTTTCCAACTTATTGCGCAACCCCTAATTGTAAAGACATACCCTGTGAGAGATCTTCTTTTATCAATGTATCCAACAAAATTAGAACCAACATTCCCAATAAATCTATCTCTAGTTCTTCCAAATTGTAAGCAAACATTAGTAGTACCTTGTAAGTATCTGAAAATCCACTGAACTGATTTCCAATGTTCTTTACCGAGATTCTCCATGTATCTACTAATTGCACTAAATACATATGATAAATCTAGGCGTGAGCAAATCATAACATACATGAGATATCCCACTGCACTAGAATATGGAACATGTGACATGTAGTCAATCTCACCATCTGATTGCGAAGACAAAGCCGATGAAAGTCTGAAGTAGGCTGCTAATGGAGTACTAATAGGCTTGGCATTCTGCATATTGAACCTGCAAAGATCTTTCTCAATGTACCCTTTCTGACTTAGGTATAATTTACATGTTTTTCTATCTCTGAGAATCTCCATCACAAATTTCTTTTTGGCTGCTCCCAAATCCTTCATCTCAAATCCTTTACTAAGTTGGGCTTTGACCTTTCTTATCTCTCATTTATCTTTGGTTGCTATCAACATGACACCAACACAGAAGAGTAGATACACAAAAGAATCATCATTATTTTTCTTATAATAAACACAACTGTTAAAGCTACTTCTTTTGAAATCGTGAGTAGTCATAATAGAATCAATACCAAGCAAGGCTCGAATCAAACTATGCTTCACAACTGGATGAAACACACTTGTGAAGGCTACACTAGGAATTTGACTGTAACCTTTTGCAACCAACCTTGCTTTATATCTGGATTCTTCAACTCTTTGAGTCCCTTCTTTATTCTTGAACACCCATTTACAACGAACAACCTTTTTACTTTTAGGAAGCTTCACTAGATGCCATGTTCTGTTTTAATGGATCGATTTTATCTCTTCTTGCATGATAATCATCCACTTTTCTGAATCTTCACAGCTAATTGGCTTGAAATAAGTAGATGGCTCTTGATTTGCATCTATATCTTCAGCCATATTTAAAGCATAAGCAAGTAGATCAGCCTCGGCGTACCTCTTTGGAGGTTTAATTTCTCTTCTAACTCTATTCTTGGTAATAAGATATTGTGGTGAAGAAGCAACTCTACTCTAAGTTTCTATACTAACTTGAGGAGTTGACTATGTTGTAGATCCTGGATCAATCCGAAGCTTCACCTACTTTTGTTCATCTTTGTTGAAAGAGTCTTTAAAAGATAAGTTAGGCAGCGTAGCAGTTTCATAAAAAATAATGTTTCTACTAATCACAACTTTTCTATTTTTAGAACACCATAACTTATTCCCTTTAACACTAGCCTTATAACCAAGAAAAACACATTTAATAGATCCAGCTTCAAATTTCCCATTATCAACATAAGCATACGCGGGACACCCAAAAATCTTTAAATCAGAATAGTTAGCAAGATTACTAGACCATACCTCTTGTGGAGTCTTTTTCCCAATGGCAACGGACGGAGACTAGTTAATAAAAACATGATGTAGAGGTCGCTTCAGCCCAGAACAACTTCAATAAATAAGCTTTCAACAACATGCATCGAACTTTTTCCATGATTTTTCTATTCATTCATTTTGCAACTCCATCTTGTTATGGAGTATGGCCAACTGTTAATTGTATCACAATTTTTTTTTATTTGCACAATTCATTAAACTTATCAAAACAGAATTCCAAATCATTATTTGTGCGGAGGTGTTTTATTTGTTTTCCTATATGCTTATCGATCATAGTCTTCTAAATTTTAAACGTGGATAACACATCACTTTTCTACTTTAAGAAAAATACCCAAACTTTTTTAGAAAAATTGTCAATGATCGTCAGCATATAATTAGCGCCACCCCTCGAAAGCACTCTAGATGGTCCCCAAAGATCAAAATGAATATTATCCAACCTTTCCTTCGTGTCATGGATTCCTCTAGTGAATTGAACTATCTTTTGCTTCCCAAAAATGTAGTGCTCACAGAACTTTAATTTGCCAATGCCTTATCCATTAATAAGTCATCTTTTGCTCAATTGTGCCATGTCATTCTCACTCATATGCCTTGTGTAACCTCCCAAACTTGGCTTAAACATTATGGCTGAATCGTGAAAGTCACATTGGACACCTAAGCAATGAACCTACTCTATCGATAATTGAAACCTCAAAAACACTCTATTTTGTTAAAACCGCAGTTGCCTTTGTTAATATTGAGAAAATGTTTATTTAATTTAAACTGACCTTTACTAAGTCAAATTAGTTGAACATGTGAAGTTTTAGAAAAACCTTTTTGTACGTCATTGTTAAGAAAAACACTTAATTTATTTGTAGCTGAAAAATATTTAATAACCCAATTATAAACTTAACCAAATATCATGCTCATTCCAATTTCAATATATCCCAATATATCCATCCTAAATGTGAAAATCATGTGTGCATGAAAATCCCCAAAATGAAAACAATCCCAAACCACAGTTTTAAATAATTTTACAGTCCAAAAACTGAATAATTATAGGAAAGAAAACTAAATAAATAAAGTCGTAATGGTGTTTCGAGCCCGAAGTCTGTCGTACATCCACATGCCAATTCCCATCCTAAGTTTGTTCGTTACCTGAGAAGCTGAAGTAATGGGGTGGGCTTAACAAGCTCAATGTGAGTCTAAATAATCAAGCTTTTTACATACATTCAAGCATTTTCTCATAGAATCAAATATCACAATCAACATCAATCATAACATTCTTATGTGACATGATCATGACATAATGCACATGAGAGTCTTACTCATACCATCCGCTACACACCATGAGTTCCCCAAAACCCGTCTCTCGAACCCCAACATATGAGAGCAAAGCTCGATGTGGTAGAAACCACCATATAACATAAATGCAGAAAATCTACTGTATAACATATAATGCAATAAAATCGCCAATATCATATAATGTGATAATATCACCGATCCCCTCGATACTCCAAGTGTAGTGCACTAACTACGTATAGATGTGAACATAATATGCCACCAGAACTCCACAGAACTCCTCCTTTATCCATATAATCCCACCCTATGCACATGCAATATGTCATACTATCTCATACATAGCCATAGATCAACATTTTTCACACTTAGTTGGCATTTTCAATACATGCCCTCAATTATCACATACTTTCAGAATATGGAATCAATAATCTAACTTTCAAACCACCATAAAGATGGTATTATTCCCAAAACACAATTTCTTGTACTTTCAAATTTTTTTCCTGTGTGCATATACAGTAGTCTTTCAAATATATCATAGCAATTAACCAACTCATGACAATGTCAATCATTCAATCAAACTAGTAACAATGCTACCATGCCAAATAGTTAGGGCTCGAAATGTACCTGATTTGGCCACTTACAAATTTAATTTCTTAGTTATTAAGCCAAACCCAATCAGCAAGCTAAATCATCAATTTAATCATAATATTTACTATTATTAAACAGTTATTGAGTTTAGGTCACACACCTTATTCACGCTCTTTTGCATCACACTAGTGAATCTTGCGGTTTCTTTAATAAACTCTAAAATGGACCTAAATTAATTAAATTAAAAGAAATTAGTATATAAATAAATAATTACACCTCTTATACAGCCCCTAAAAACTCATTTATGGGTTAAATCCAATCACCACAATTACCATAATTTTTTGAATCCAAACTAGTTAGATTTATTACACTAATTTGAGGCGAATCATATGTGCAAACATCGTTCGACTTTACTAATGATTTGGAGCGTTCGGGTTAGCACCTTACATATTTAAATACTGGAAAACCAGTAGCTAATCTTAATTAAAATCCTTCATTTAATAAATTCATAACCTTTTCCCAAGATCCATGTCGAAACAACAAACTAGTTTACGATTACCCATACTTATGCTTTCTAAATTGTCAGATTTGATTTGCCATTTGGTCAATAACGACTTTTCCTAATTAAAACATGTTTCAAGGCTGATTAGGAGGGTTCCAAGAAACCAAAATCATGCTAGAAAAAAATGGAAAAGAATTACAGAAAAACAGCCCCCTTTCTTGCCCATAGGCGCGCACACCACAACCGACAATGGCCAAATTTTGGGGCTGATTTAAAATCTCTTTAGGAATTGATTAAAAATCTGGAAAAGTACCCATTAAATCCTTAAAAATACCCCAAATTCTATATCTAGAAATTTAGGTTTTTATTTGACAAGATTTAATAAAAAAAGAGAGAGAAAGAGATCTTACACAAGCTAGACGTTATGGGCGGCAATGGCACATCTTGGCAATGTTAGGAATCGATCTTAGAGACTCAAGATTTTAGATTTGGGGCTGATTTAATTAGAGAAAAATGGAAACAATATGATGGAGAAGATGATGCAAAATCTTATGGCAAAAGTAAAGAAAAATATGATAAAACTAGGTGTTATGGGCGACGACAAAAATTTAGGAAGAAAGAAAAATTAAAGATCAAGGAAGAGAAGAGAGGGGAGGAACAGCTAGGGTGAAGAAAAAAGTAGAATAAAGGTTGATTATTTTGTGTAAAATTAAAATTTATACCTAAGGTTACAAGGGTATGGACGGTACACACACTAAAAACAATGGATTTTGTAAAAAAATAATTATTTTGCAAGGGAAGGGATTTGAATTTGGGACCTCAAATTAAATTTCATGCTTTCATATTTAACAACTAACCACTTAGCTAACTCCTTATTTTTATATAATTCTACATTCTCATTAAGCTAAATTTTGGGATGTTGCACCCTAGAAGCATATGCCAAAGTCTAGTAACATCATCATCTGACAATGAAGAGGAAGCGACGGCTACATCACCAGTAATAGTAGAACCTTTCAAAACATATAACTTGGCAGTCTTTCTCTACCCTTTCATTAAAATGAGGGAACCTTTGCTAATTTCAAAACCCCACTTTCAGCTGTGTTTTTGTGCCCTTTTGAATTAAGAGTACTCAATGAAATCAAATTCCTCTTCAATTTTGGTACATTTCGTATGCAATTAAGTGTTCTGACTGCTCCGTTGAACATCTTAATTTTGATCATGTCAGCACCTGCGATTTTATATAAAGCATTATTTCCCAACAAAACAACATCTTCAGACACGATTTCATATGTTGTAAACCAATCCTAATTGGAACTCATATAGAACGTGCAACCAGAATCGAGGATTCACTCTTTGCTCACTTTAGAGTTGTCGACAGAAGCAACTAAGAGTTCACCATCACTACAGTCTTCTACTATATCAGCTTCATCTAATTGTTCTGGTTGTTTTCCCTTTTGATTTGCTGCCTCCCTTTTGATCTTGTTCTGCAACTTATAGCACTCAGACTTAATGTGTCATTTCTTCTTGTAGAAGTTACAGGTTTTACCTCTGAAGATCTAGACCTGCCCTTAGATTTATTGTGAGGATTTCATTCATGTGTCCTCTCATGATTATCAACAGTATTTCGTTCTTCTCTCTCACGAACAATGAAAGCCTCTCCCTAAGATTCAGATCCAACCACAAGATAATTCATCTTGTTATACGAGGTTAGAGATCTAACACCCCCTACCCGTATCCGTTGTCAGAATAAGGCACGAGGCATTACCAGAGTTTACTGAACATTTTCAATAATTCTGAATCATTTATTATTCATATTCTGAAAATAATCATAACGTCCCTCTATTGGGCTTTCGAAACCCAAAACAGTTATTAGGAACCTACTGGGATTAAATCGGAATCATAGGGAATTTTTCGCAGAATCCTAAATATAAATATATATATAGATTTTAGAATTTTTTTTATTTCCGAAGTAGGTGCTGGATTCATATGGGCGTATCACATAAAAAATCTTTTCATAAAAAATTGCATAACTGAAACCTTTCCACTCTTTCATCAATTATATTTTCATCTAAGCCCTTACCATTCCAATGCACCTTATAATTAAACATATTACCATTCAACAGTAATTTGGCACTTGCCTAAACTTCAAGCAACAACATTGGTCAGCGTACTTTAATATTGACAAACTTATTTTCTCGCCATGTCTCACTTAAATTTATTACTCGTCTTAATACACATAATTCTCCTTGTATCAACGTATCAAAGATAGTCTCATATTTACATGTCATGATACATATCATTTTCTTATTGTTTCTTCTTAAATATAAATTATTCAATTCATTATAACAATATTTCATGTACCATAATTTTTTTATAAGTTCAATGTATATTTATTCTAGTAGCAGTTCATAATCTTGAATATGCATAATTATTAGGCAAGTTTCACATACATGTATTTTCCATGTCATATTTTAGTATATCAAATAATTATCATTTCTATGTATTTCAAGTTTAATTTCATGATTTAAGTACTTATCATTTTCTATTTTTATCTCGTTGCATTTCTCAGAATTTCGATGGATTTTCAGCGGTACACTTTAGTGTACAAATTCGGGTCTGTCAATTCATATTCATGTGCGCACATTTTCCAATTCAGAAAGCATACTCCCGCAAACCTCATTTCTTACAGCGGGATTACCAGTCCAGGCTAAATCCCCTGCAAGAGAGCACACTCCCGCGAACCTCATTTCTTACAGCGGGATTACCAGTCTAGGCTAAATCCTCTGCAATGACAATTACTCTGATGAGCTTGGATCTAAATTACCAGTCCAGGCTAAATTCAGACCCTAATTCGGATTACCCGTCTGGGCTAAATCCATTTTCCACATATTCTTCGGGAGGGCTATATCAGGATAGGATCACTCATCCGGGCTAGATCCTTTTTACCGTCAATTCCTTTTCAGAGATCCATCGAATTTTCCTTCCATTCAACCGGGATTTATTTTCCCTTTTTATCAAATATATCAATGTTTTATCAATTTTCATACAATGAAAATTCAAATCATATTCACATCAATAACATACATTTCAAGCATTTAAGAACATAATTCAAGTTACACGAACTTACCGGGTTAAATTGCAGAAATATCAAAATTCAGGGACATTTTGGTAATTTTCCATTTTTCTCGAATTTCCATCCAAATCTTGATCTAAATTAATATTTCATTCAATTTATTAATTAAATGATAAAAAAATTCATTTCATGCAATTTGGTTATTTTTGACATTTTTACAAAATTACCCTTAAAATTTCACTTTTATTCAATTTAGTCCCTGAACCTAAAACATGTAAATTAGCTATTTTAAAATAAAATCATATTAGCTGAATATTCACATATATTTTTTCCTCCTCCTCCACTCCATTCCACATCCTTAATATATATACTACCATTATTTACTTGTTTACTCATAACAAGTTGTTCACTTGAGTCATAGTCACTAAATTAATTATATATTACGGTACAGAACTTCGAATTGAGGTCCGTCAATTTTATCTGAAACTAGACTCACATATCTTCTTACCATAAAATTTTCAGAATTTTTGGTCCAGCCAATAAGTACAGTTTATTCTTTAAAGTCATCCATGTTCTTCTGTCTGACAGTTTCGACCCTTCTTTACTAAAAATTAATTATCTCCTTGTACAGAATTAGGATGATGTTCTTGTTTGCTCCTTTTGAAAATAAACCTATTAAGTATTCTAATAATATAAATTATAACTCATAATAATTTTTTTTTAAAATTTTTAATGATTTTCCAAATTCAGAACAGGGGAACCCGAATTCATTCTGCCCTTGTCTCACAAAATTTATTATATCTCATAATTTACAATTTCATTAATTACACCGTTTCTTCTATGAAAAACTAGACTCAATAATATTTAATTCCATATTTTTTTCATCCTCTAATTCAATTTCCATGATTTATGGTGATTTCTTAAAGTTAACCTACTGTTGCTGTCCAAAACTGTTTTAGTGCACACTGTTGATTACTAAATTTATAACACCCTTATTACCTTTCTCTATAATATTTCCCATCACTTTCTCTTATTTTTCTTCACTAACATATCAAGAACATAGAACCTTATATAATAAAACCCTACATTAACATCAATTTCATACTTTTTCAATAATATCAAACTGAAAAATATATTGAAATCTTGATGTTCTTACCTTGCTCTATTGATTTCAATCTTTAACTTGATTTTCTCTTTCCTCCAGCCTCTATTTCTTGAATCTAACTTGATATTCTAGCTCCCCATAGTTTCCTTATCAATTTTCTCTCTTGGTGGCTATGGAAATTTCTTTTAATTCTAAGTGAAAATGGTGAATTTTTTGTGAGAGGACCAAATTGTAAAGAAAGCAAAACTTTCTTTCTTTCTCTCTTCTTCTCACGTTAATGCATGGAAAAATGGTGGATGGTGGCTTCCATCTTTCTTTCCACATATATATATACACTAAATAAAATAATAAAATATCATTAAGAAAAAAAAATCAAATCAAAATATAATAAACTAATATTTATTTATTTATTTATTTAATCTAAAATATCTCCAACATCATCATTATTTTCTAGATTTCTCTCTCTTCTAATTGACCAATTTGCCCTTTAGATCTTCTAAAATTCCATCCTTGAGTCATCATTTAATTTGGTAAAATTACAATTTCGTCCCTCATAATTCTTCATCTATTCAATTTGGTCCCAATTCATCCATTTTCCTTAGTTTCTAGATTATTCCACCCTTAAAATATTTACACTATTGATCCTTCAACTTTTTCATATTTACATTTTAACCCCTCAAATTTTAAGTATTTACTATTAGGTAACAAAACTTTTCTCACTTTTGCAATTTAATCCTTTCTTGAATTAAAATGTCATAATATACTTCCTAATGTTGTCATAACTCAAAATTCTCCTTCTTTTCACTTTATTCCTTACTATATCAAAAATAATATCTTACTGTAAAAATTTTCAGGGTATTACAAGAGAAGCATAAACTTCATCAACCATGAGAGATCTGCGATTATATAATATCATATCTCTAAGGGTTTTATAAGACAGGGCAACAAACAAAGTAGAATCAACCCTAATCTTATTTATCATACTGAACCTCCATGGCCTCTAGATCCGAGGGAATTTCTTTAAACATAGTTAAATGTTCGTGAACAAACACACATCCCTCCAAACGATAAGCATAAAGACGATGCTTCATATTCAACTTGCTAGTTAGGGTTTTTGACATGCATTGTTGTTCTAGCTTCTTCCATAATGTAATGGCGGTCTTCTTCATCATTACGTCCTATAGTATTTCATTCGACAAATGCAGTTGTAATTGTGTTAAAGCCTTTAGATCTGTACACTTCTTCTCTTCATTCGTCGATGTCAAAAGCATCTTATCTAACTCTTGCAGAGCTTCCTTCAAATCCATTTGCACAAGAATTTCCTGCATCTTTACCTATCACAATGTAAATCTGGTGTTACAATCCAACAATGGAATATCATACTTCATTGTCGCCATTACCGTGATCCAAACAAGCAAATTGAAAAGCTTTGATACCAATTTATAAAAATTGAATGTTGATAATGGCTATATAGAACGATCGCAAAGTAATAAGAAAGGAAAAATAAGAATACAAAAATATTACGTGGAAACTTTTTCAGGAAAAAAATGATGGGTAGAGGAGAAGAAAATTCACTAATGTTGAATTCGAATGATGCAAGAGGAGTTTAGACTACATCTATTTATATGTTGAAATGTACCAAGTCTAAGCCCTAACCTCTCGAGTTATTTGAAAAAATATAGAACTAAAGGGTGAGTTATAAAACTCATTGTGGTCTTAACATACAAAATAATAGCAAATAAAATAGTAAATAACAACATACATTTTTGCAATATGCAGTGCATATCAGAGTATCAATTTCATAGTGATATTAGTAAATATACAGTATGTAAGAACAACAATAAAATTTTCCTACCCATCTATCTACTACACTCCATAGTAAGAATTCCTTAGAACTCGTCCAACCCTACACACCATAACAGTAGGACAATAAGCTCATATGGATATACCACCAGTAGATATGCAGATGAGCTGCTAGTAAAGTTACAGATAAACTACTAGTAGATATGCGGTTAAACCTCAAATAGCACTTCCTCCTTCAATAACTCAATCCCATTGCAATAGTATGTCATACTTTTATAGACCTATAAACAGTATGATAATAGTATGATCATGTGGTTATCATGCAAATAGTATCAGCTTTAGTTTTAATAGTAGCAATAAATATACATCAGTAGCAATTTTAAATTTAACGCATAATTAAGCAAATCACAGATTTTAGAACAAATATGGAAAAAAGGGTCTCAATTGAGCTTACGAGAACTTTAAACAAGTTAGGGATTGTACAGGGACTAAACTGAAACATTACACAAAAATTCAGGAAAATCTACAAAATAGAGGTCAGACAACCATGTGGCCAGGCCGTGTGAATGGCTGATGTTGTGTATCCAGGCCATGTAACTCATTGAGATTGTGTGATCAGAAAGCGAAATCCCCAATGATAGTCACACAGTCGTGTGACTGAGCTGTGTTCCTAGCTTTGGCCATGTGACAGTGAAATACCCTAAAGTTACAGTAGCATATGACCGTCTCAACCAACCATGTGGGACACACTGATCGCCTCTAGACATACTAACATCCAGAGTGTGAATACTGTAGTAAAAAAATATATAAATGAGGTGGTATCTGCAAGTATATAAGTCCAGTTGTAATATAGTTACAACGGAGTAGGTGAGTACTCCGAGGATCGTATTCAATTGAAGCTAGTGCTAAATCAATTTTAACCTAAACACTGAAAGATCTAATTAGTACTCAAAATAAATTATAGTATGAAAGTAAAAATAAAATGATTTTTAATATTTCTATAATAATAAAATATATAAAGTAAAGCAATAAATATCAAGAGACTAAAAAGTAGAATTAATCAAACCTAATTATGAGAGATTAGCTCACTTCGGTAATCTTTATTAACTGTTGCTTCGAGTTCCTCATCAATCAACTAGTCGCTATCCCAACAGAATCTTCTGATCTTCCACTAAAATAATGAGTTAGCAAGGACTACTTATCTTCCAACCTTATAGTCTAGACCAGCTCGGGGTTAAAGTGTTCACGGATGGGTCATACCAATTTTGGGTTAATTCCCACCTTGATAACTTTCTAAGGTCGTCAAGCTTAAAGTTTGTTTCATGTTCTTCCTTTCCCAAACAGCTGATCCATTGAGTAACCCTACAAAACAGTTAATTTATCATACCTCCACTCACTAATCCTCCATAGAGAGATTAGTTCCTCATGGTTTTCGTAAATACTATAGAATCGATATGAAAGATAGACATAATGAATGAATAAAAAATATAAGATTTAGGGAAAAGCTGATTTATATTAAGAGCAAGAAAGAATCCATAGTGACTTATCGCATTCACAAATCGGATCTCCCGAAATAAAATAAAGGCAAATGAAAGTAAACTAAAACCTAAGAAAAATAGAAAAATTAAACTAAACTAAAGAGAAATTCTAAGCTAAGGAATTGGTGTTCATAATGCTTGACAAATGAGCCTATTTATAAATTCCAGGTGGTCGTTGTCCTTAACCCTAGGTTAGCTGACGTTCTCGAACTTTAAATTTGATTGTGTAGACCAAAATAGCCCTTGGCCCGTATTAATTATCGTCTAGAGTCGATGTCGCGACACACTAGGACCTGTGTCGCGACATAGGAGTCAATGTACTCCTCTTGAGATATCTTCAGAGGTATGTGGCGACATTCTAGGTTGTGTCGCAACATCGAAGGCAGTCTCGTGATTTCTCTATTATGCTCCCTATGTTGTGACATTGATCATTTTGTGTTGCGACATAGTGACCAATATCGGTTTATTATGTCTTTTAATGGTATCCTACACACTTACAAAGTTTATTAGCTCACCTTTAGGCCTCATTTGGCCCCTAAGGTCAATAAAAGACTCAATTTACACATTTTATTAACTTTAAGAAAACTTACGAAAACATAATTAAAACTTCATGAAAATTCTCGCTTTCAAGCTCCTAAAGTGTGAAATTTAGTTTAATCTGCTACACCGAATTACGGCAAATCACACACACCCATGTGGTAGACTGTGTGACCCTAAAATCACACACAATTTGCCACTAATTTTCAAGGTTAGGACAAACACCTTATTATAGAAACCTATGCAACACTCTTCCGAATTAGACTCGATCCAACTCTCCCGAATCTGGTCATTTTTTACATCATAAACCTATATTATGCAATATTAGAATCGATTGACAGAGGTTTCCGGTAGATCTAAAATATGATCAATTAAATGAAAAAAAGTGATGAACCACAACTCTATTAGTTCTTTCTGGAATTATTGTTAAATTGATACCTACGATTAACTTACCGATTTACTATAAAATAATAGGGGTCTAACTTCAACAGTGGTTCGAATAAGCAAGGAATCTAGTAAGGAAGGAAATCTGGCAACCCCAAATAGTAGTAGAGGCAGCGGCAAGAGGAACAATTAAGAGAATTCAGTGGTTCAAGGTTAGGTGCACGATAATGTAAAATAAAGAAAATAAAATGACGGCTTATGATGGTGGAGGGAGCGGCGACACTTAGGGAAAAGAATAAAATAAAAAGAAAAGAAAGATGAGGGGAGGGGGAGGGGGAAGGGGAAAGGGAGGCGACTAGGGCAAGGGAGAAAGAAAAAGTGGTGGCCAGCCAGTATAAGTATATATATTTAAGGTTTGTGTGGCATAAGGGTTTAGGGTTTTTGGCATTCTAGCAATTCAGGCCCAACAGAAGCCCAGTTGTACACCCAATTAGAAAATAAAGATAATTTTTAACAATAACAAAATATAACTCAAAAATTTAACCCTAAATTTGGGGCGTGACACTTTTAGTATATTAACCATTTTAATGACAAATTAGTAATTTACTTTTATAGATATAATTTTACAAAAATGAAACACTAGTAAGTTATGCCTTTATTTTTGGTACAATGTGTATATGATTTCTAACCCTAATTTTTAATATGAAATATCCAACATAATTATTTTTTTATCAATAATATGTTTTTATCATAACTTAAATAAGTCAAAATTTTCTTTATTCATTATCTTTTACAGTGTTTTGCTTTTATGGACCTCTAGTGCAAACACTTAAATGTGTATTTCTGTGAAAATGAAATGAGAAAAATGAAGTCATAAAATATAAAGCACAACTTGTAGCAAAAGAGTTTTCACAAAGGTTTGGTATTGATTTTGAAGTGACATACTCTCCTGTGGTTGATGCAATCACATTTAGATATCTTTTCAGCTTTACAGTTTGTGAAAAACTTGATATGCAACTAATAGATGCCGTTACTACCTATTTGTATGGCTCACTTGATAGTGAATATTTTATGAAAATCCTTGAAGGTTTTAAGATCTTAAAAGGAAACAAGGCTTCCTCGGAAATTTGGTCAATCAAATTTTAAAAAAAAATCCTTATACGAATTAAAACAATTTGGACGTATGTGGTACAATCGTCTTAGCAAGTATTTGTTGAAGGAATGTTATAAAAATGATCTAATTTGTCCATTTGTCTTTATAAAAGGAACTGGATAAAAATTTGTTATAATTGTTGTTTTTGTTGATAATTTAAATAATTATTGAAACTCTTGTAGAACTTCATAATGTAGTAAATTGTTTAAAGAAAGAATTTGATATGAAAGGTCTTAGAAAAATAAAATTTTGTCTCGAATGTGAGATTCATGTCCATCAATTATCTTATGTAGAAAAGATCTTAAATAAATTTTATATGGATAAAATGTTAGAAAAAGCCAGTTTAGAAAAACGATTTTCAGTCACAGATTTGTGATATTAATAGTAATATTTTTTCCCAAAAAGTACCTATGCTGTGTCCAAGATGGATCCTAGACGTTCCCGGATTTCTAGCGGATGACCTTCTTCGCTATTCTCATACCATAAATTGCTTCGAGTGTGGGCATGAACAATCACGAACCAAACACAGAACCATATAAATAGAATTGTAAGAAAGCAATTCTCTTTCAATAGAAACCGATAGAATTGTATTTCCCAAAAAAATAGAATTTATTCTTAGAAAATAAATTCTCACTATTTTCTGACAAAATAGCAATATATCAAACTTATAAATAACTTGTATAAATAGCTCTACCAGAGTCATCTATTTATAGGGAGAAATAGGATAATCCTGGTTGAATTAGTAAAACATAAAAAATATTTATTTAATAGAAAATAATATTCTACTCTAAGTAGAATGAGGTGTACAGCACACCCTAGTAAATAATACTAGAGATGTATCCCCTCTCTCTTATGATGAGGGTATTTGAGTCTCTTTTGTATTGAGTCCAATTATATGTGTTTCTTAGATTATCAACCTAACACTTTATAATTTAATTCAACTTGATATATGTTTTATATTTTCCAAAATAAATATTATTTAATTAAATTTTCAATTAAATAATTTTCTCAACCCAAATTTAATTTCGTTAAAGTAATGACAACTTTATCATAAAAGAATCTACGAAGAAATATATTTAATTTTCATATTCAACAGATTCATAATGACTAATTAATTTAATTCTATTTTCAAATGTCAATTATTTAATTAATTAAATAACAATTCGAAAAACTTAAATTATTTCTCAAGTCATTTCTATACTAGAAAACACATTTATTTGTGAATGTGACTCATTTCTCTGACTTCATCATTTCCATCCATTTTTGTTTATTTAGTTCTACATGCCATTCATTTCCGACTTCAATGAGCAAGCAAATGGACCAATTGGACATGTAATTAGGACTCCAATAATTTATAATTCAGTTTTAAATTTTCACCTATTAATTATAAACTTATTTAGTCATGAAGTCATCCCACTATAGTATCGTGACTGAGCTCTCCCTAGTTACACACCATTATGAAAGCTACTCAATAAGTGCTATTCCAATGACCTTTTCATAAGTGTGTTACCCTCATAAGATATCTTTAATCTTTTTGGGAGAAATTTGTTCTCCCAATATGATCCTATTTTATCTCATGGTAATCATTATATCTTCCTTCATGAAAAGTCAATTACTATCAAATAGTAATCGAGTTGTTTATCACAAAGACAAATGACTCATGGTCATGTTTACTTTTCATCTATCATGTGGCTATGAATTTCACTATTGTGAATGATGCTACATACTGCAGAAGCCATATACCCAACGCACCAGCTTGTAGTTCATTATCTTTGAACTTAGGTTTTTATTTACATCAAAGTATACAAGTCATGCATATATAGTTCATCATCTACTCAGTATTAAAGTATGCCACACTATGAACGTCACAAGTGAATAAATCCATAAATAGATCTAAGATCTATTCTACTTGGGTCCTGTTCAATGTATTGTCAGTCCAATCAGTCACATTTATGTCTCTATCTTCTAGGAGTCATCTGCTCCGATGTTCAAGACAAAGCATCTCCCCAATTGGACTAGATATACGACATATTAGTCTTTCAATCAGTTTGCTCATTTCCAATTATACTAAGGACATGTTTAAGTTCATCTACTAATACAAGTTGTCTTTCCATATTACGATCCGACCATGTAATATCGCCTAGTATTTGTTAAACGTTAGATAATCAATGAGCCAATATTTTCTTCTATTTTTTCTTTGCGTGCAAAAACATTGAGGATAATATACAAAGAGTACTAATATAATTAATGGATATTATTATTAAACCAATTTGTTCAAAAAATACAAGTATACAAAATAAATTTATTGCACTTAGGGCACCAGATCCAACATAAAGCACATACATTAAGTACTCAAATGGTTGTAACATCACTAAATGTGAATAAAGACCATTTTCATCATTGTGAAATGATGAAAAGCTTCTTGGTCCTGAAGTACAATATTTTAGTGCTATAAGGGCATTGATGTATCTTGTAAAGAACACATTATTTGATATAACATCTATTGTAAGTTTGTTAGCAAAATTTTGCTCTTCTCCAACACGTAGACATGGGAATGGAATTAAACATATATTTAGATATCTTAGAGGGACAATTGGTATTGGCCTATTTTACTCAAATTATTCGCAATCTCAATTAGTTGGATATGCTGATGTTGGGTTTTTATTGGATCTGCATAAAGGACGGTCTCAAACGGGATATTTATTTATGTGTGGAGGTACAACCATATCATGGCATTCGACAAAACAAACATTATTTGTTGCCTAATCAAATCATGTAGAAAAAATTAAAATACATAAGACTAGCTGAGAGTGTGTTTGGATAAGGTTAATGACCCAATATATCCATAAGATATGTAAATTACCTCTATAAGAAAAGACACCTACCATCTTATATGAATATAATGCAACATGTATAGCCTAATTAAAAGGAGGATACATCAAAAACATATTTCACCAAAACTATTATTCACTCATGATCTTAAGAAAGGTGATATTGAAGTTCAACAAATTTGTTCTAATGATAATTTAGTAGATTTGTTTACTTAGCCATTATGAATTGCAACATTTGAAAGATTGGTATACAAAATTGGAATGGGCTAACTCAAAGATGTTAAGTGATATTATCACTAAAGGGAGTCCAGAAACATGTTTTACTATTTTCCTTTAACGAATGTTGTCTCATTGAGTTTTCATGCTAAAAGTTTTTTAATGAGGCGGCTTACAGTGGGAGATTGTGTACTCATTTTCTTTTATTAAGTTTTTATCTCATGGGATTTTTCTTAATAAATGTTTTAATAAGACATTTTTTAATGAAAATTTAAAAGGGAGTGTTATAAATTAATTAAATATGGATATCCATAACTTCCTTAAAACCCCTTCTTTAATTTATTAGACAAAACCTTCTATTAAATTATGACAATAAATTATGTATGTTTCAAAAAGCAACTAAGTATTTCACTTAATTGAATGTAAAAGGCTTATAAATAGTGCCTCTTGTAACTGAAAAATTAAAAAAATACAAAAAAATTCTCTAAGGTGTGTTTGGACACCATAAAATAATTGGATGAAAATGTATTTATTAGGGTAGTAATTATACTTTCTTGTAATTACAATGAATTATAATTTCCTAGATGTGTTTGACTAATAGAGTGCAATTACATCATAATTCTTTATGTCGTGTTTGGTGGTACAACTTTTAATTACGAAACTACATAGTTTTAAATTCTAAGCAGATAATTATTATAGAAGGTTATCAATAATACTTGAGAAAAAAATTCTCTAAACAAACAAAAAAAAAACCTAAAATCAGAAGTAAAAAAAAATGTATTCCACAATACAATTACTAATAAAATTAACAAGAAAAATATAATCCTAAGCAATTTTATCTAATTACTCTAGCGTTCCGTATTTGTTGGGTTATCATCAATTAATAATAAATAATATGTAATTTAGTTAATTATTTAGTAGGTTAAAATGTATAGAAAATTATCTCTCATCAATAAAAATCTCGAATTATTTAAATGAAATTAATAAAATAACATATAATTATATTTTAAAAATATACATCCTAAAATTAAAATACTATTATTATTGTATAAAAATAACTTTTTAAACTTAAACCATGTACAAAATTATTTGGAGAGCCATAGAGTAATTAGATGTAATGGTTTGAAATTACTTGCGTAATTACTCTAATTCCTACCCTCCCCTTAAGAATTGGAGAGTGTAATTGGAGTGCTCCAATTACACCTAATTCAGTGAGGCCCACTAATTATAGTGGTTACTCAAGCATGACATATGTATATAATTACAAACAATTACACTCAAATCCAATTACTAAGATCTTGTTTGGATACCACAAAATAATTGGATGAAATTGTAATTATTAATGTAGTAATTACACCCTCTTATAATTATAATATCCTAAACATGTTTGGATAACATAGTATAATTAGGTTGTAATTCTCTGAGTCATGTTTGGTTGTATGATTTGTAGTTACACAACTATATAATTTTAAAATTTTAAAAATATTAAATATTGTAAAACTTATCAATAATACTTGAGAAAACTGTTCTCTAAACAAGTAGCAAAACTTAAAATTAAATCGTCGTATGTGGTATGTTAGTCCAAGAAAGTATTTCACAATAAGATTACTATTAACAAAAAAAGAAAAAAAATATTATGCAATTTTATTTAATTGCTCTAGTATTCTATATTTATTGTGTTATTCTTTATCTAACATTAAATATATAATTAATTAATATTATCTAATTTAGTTAAAAAATAGTATAATCATATATAAGCATGATACCATGACAAATGAAAATTCTAATTTGCTAACATGTCATTAATAGCAATGGATAATATATTTTTAATTACAATTTTATATTATTTGATACACAGTTAATAGAGTTTTTAGACTCCATAAGTAGGGTCAGAGAGTTGACAAATGTCTAATAAAAATATAATTTTTATACAAGTAGAGTTTTTAAACTCCACAAGTAAATAAAAAAAGTAGAGTTGTTTATAAAATATATATTTTAAATAAAAAATATTAAAAAAAAGACATATCAATTTTTTTAGTCTGTTAGAAAAAAAAGGTGTACCACATACTCACCCAATAAAAATAATATTTAAACAACCATTTTATCCTAAACTTTAGTTCCCTATTATTTGTATAAATTTTAAAAATCTACTAAATTATTTATATATTAAGAAAAAATTTAAAATTTTGATATAAAATTAGTTGTTTAAAATATATCATTCAAGAATATTAAAGTAAATCTTTAAAAAGTAAGATAAGTTTCCTATCCTAAATTTAATGATTAAAATTTGAAGTTATCTTAATATTTTTACTAAATTTTGTTAACACGAGTTGTTTAAAATATCAGAATGAAAAATGAAGATCAAAATTTTATCTAATATTTAAATGATTGGAATTTAAAATTAAAAAGAATTATATTATCACTTTTTCCGATCCAATAAAATCCATAAAGATAAATTAATTATTTGAAATACTAGGAAAATATTTTAAAATTTTGTGATAAATTTAGTGGTTTAAAATATCAAAAATATTAAAAATAAATCTTTTTCTATCGGAAATTTTATTTTATCTTAATATTTATATTATTAGGATTAATCACTATAAAACCTTTCAAGTAAAGTCTCTCAACAATCACTGTTGATATCGTATTTTTCTAATTACGCTATTTTTTTATCATTTGAATTTTAAGATATTTCATTTCAAAATAAAAAATAAAAAAAAATTGTAACTTTCATGAAAATTGTGATTTTGATGATATGATTACATTACAATTTTGTTACATGGGACACTCCTTTTCTTGAAGCACTTATTTTCAATTTATCTAGTTAATTATTAGATATGTATTACCATTTATAAGACTTTTTTTTAATTAATCTTTTTTTTTATTTTTATAATAAAATTATTTTTGTTACCGTTAATTATAATTTTTTTATAAATTAATTTGTTTGTTAATATAAAATTTTATAAAAAACATATTAAAATATCTATTTATTATAATCATTTTAATGTAATATTTCAAATATAAACTTTCTAATTCATTTTAACAATTTACATCTCTATTTATTACAATCATTTCCATATAATATTTCCAAACTTCATAATAAAATATATTTTTTTATATACTACTAATATTTATTATCGATTTTTTTATGTTAAGATTAATTTAAATTATTTTTTTTATTTTTTTTAAAAGTAATTACATTGGCAAATACTATTAATCTTACATCACACGAGTATGCAAAATAGTTAATTTATAATAAATACTATCTAATTTAGTTAATTATTTAGTAGGTCAAAATGTACGAGAAATCACCTCTCGTCAAGAAAATTTTTAAATGATTTAAATGGGATTAGTAAAAGATTATATAATTATATTTTAAAAATAAAATATATGCCATAAAATTAAAATACTATATTACCGTATAAAAATAACATTTTAAACTTAAATCGTGTATAAACATGTTTTAAAAAAGTTGTAAAAAAATTGGATGTGAGTGTAATTATTTGTGATTACCTACATAAATTACTCAATTATTACCTTCTCCTAAGAAATGAAAAGTGTACACCAATTCAGTAAGACCCAATAATTATGTAATTATAAACCAATATACCCAGACACACCCTAAATGGCCTTTCAATTGTGCCTTAGTGTATTTCGATTGTTATATACTTAGTATTCTTTTATTTATTCTATAAAAATATTAATATATTTAATTTAACTTAAATAAAAGAATTAGATAATTATATCATTGGTTAAAAATCAAAATTAGATAAATTATTTAATATCAGATAATTTAAAGCGTATAAATAAAAAAGAGATAAGAAATTTTAAAAAAATTAAAATTAAAATTTTAATATGTCTTGTACAAATTCCACAGCCAAAGGGAAACTCATGTCCGATATTGTTGGAAGAGACAAACATAGATCATAAAACGAATATGGAGAATCCCAAAAAAAAAAAACTATTAGATTATTTGTTAAAAGAATTAAAATTAGATAATTGCTTATTTTAGATAACTTAAATAGAATTTCTAAGACTAGTAGATAATTTGTTCAAAATTTTAAAATTGGTTTTCTTAAATTAAAAGTAGATAATGAAACCAGAAAAAAATCCAATGTCATTGATATAAACAAGCTCACAAGCCACAACCAAATCAAAATACAAAATATCTATCTTCCAAAAAGAAATAATATTTTGATCAAATGAACTATTAATTACTATAATTGAACCCCCCCAAAAAAAACCTATTTACTAAACTGTATATGTTGAGCTTGAGCTCCACAAATATTGCGAACACTTTCTTCTTTCAATATCACTGCCATTTATTTATTTACCGTTGGCCTTTAACCCCGAGAGCAGCTTCAATGCATCTTCTATTGAAGGCCGATCAACTGCTCTGCTTTTGGTGCAGAGCAGAGCCACATCAACAACCTGTTTCATTTCGTCTTCTTGCAATGAATTGGTGGAACCAGCTTCGTTTTCGTCGTACATTTCTCTCAAAACCACATCCTTGGGCTTGCTCTGAATGCTAGCTCCACCCTTTATCACCTTACCATTGGTTAGTATTTCCAGAATTAGCTCCCCAAAGTCGTATATGTCTTTGTACAGTTCATCTTTGATGGCATCATTGAATTCCCCTGTTTTAAATGAGATATCAATTAGATTTCTGACAATCACTGCTGAGGATTTAGATGTACTTTGGAAGGAAAATTTTCTGGGTTTTTTAGAGATTGTTTCAGCTTTGAATATCTTAGGACTTCTGAACTTTAATGATAAGTTTGTTTGTTTGAATAAAACGACAAATTAGAACTGGAAATTGGGTGGGTGGGTTGGTTTCGAGTTTCGAAATTTTCGGATTATTCCAGATTTAGGTTAGTTTGTTTCGAATTCAGATCATTTTGGCTTGGGTTAATTCGTTTTCCAGGTCTGGACATTTCAAGTTTATATCATTCTTGGTTGATACTCAAGCTTCGATAGTTCGGATTAATCTAAACCGAGTCATCTTTGGTACAGGTCATTTTCAGGTTTGGGTTGGACGGGTTATTGGCTTTCTATAATCAAGTCAAATTAAGTCGGTTTTCGGGTTGGGACATTTCAAGTTCAGACCAAGCCATTTGGGTTTGTAAGTTGAGTTTTTCAGATTGGGCTGACTCACTTGGACGATTTTAGGGTTTGGGTTTAACAGAGTATCACATTTAGAATAATCGAAACAAGTTTTCGAGTTTGGATCAGAATAAACATCTAAACAACTATATAGGACAAAGATTTGAATAAAAGAATCCATGGGAAGTGAATAGATAATGTACCTGTTCCCAGTGTGGAACTTGTTGCTGGAACTGTACCTTTGATCAACTGTATCAGATGCTTGAACCCGAAATCCGCTAAACGGGGTTCGAAATTATCATCAAACATCACATTACTTGACTTCAAATCTCCATGAGGAATTGCAGGATTACAGTCATGGTGAAGGAAGCAAAGTCCCTTCGCAATCCCAATTATAATCCTGCATTTCATACCCCAATCTCTTTGCATTCTCAGTTTCTCAGCTAAATTCCCATTCGGTAAGCAATCATATAGCAGATAAGTCAACTGATTGTTGTAGCAGAAACCAAGTAATCTGATCAAATTCATGTGTCTTGAATTTCCCAGTTGTGTTATGAACTCTGAAGCAATCTTCACTCTCTTTGGCTCCCATTCTAGTTTCTTAACCAATACTGTAATCCCTGTAGGCAACACTGCTTTGCAAAATGCACCGGAAAATGGTGGCAATTCTTCCATGGAATCAGTGGCATTGAAGCTCCTCAAAACATCGTTGGCCGTGAACTGCGGGAGACCAATGAATGAGTTCATTTTCCATTGCCCTTTGCTTCCTTTTTGAAGACGGATTAGCAACGAAACTGTTGCTGCAATGAGTATGACCACTCCTGCAGATATCAACAGTATTAACCTAAGCTTTTTTCCATCTATCGCTGTCAAACATGATTGAAGAGGTGCCCCACATAGCTTTGGGTTTCCAGCGTATGCACTGCTACCCATTGATTGCAGCAGTTTGTGTGAAGGAATGGTACCTGAGATATCATTGAATGATACATTTAAAAGTACCAAGCTCGAAGACTTGCCAAATTCTGCAGGTATTGAACCGCTGAAATCATTGTGTGACAAATCCACAACACCTAGAGCAGGAAGACTAGCAAGCTCCTTTGGTATATGATCACTTAAATGGTTTCTAGCTAAGTTGATAATCTCTAATGACTGGCAATTGGAAATGCTGTTCGGGATTGATCCCGAGATAGTGTTCTTCTGCAATTCAACAACAACAAGGGACCTGCATGATCTAAAAGGAGGCAGATTCCCTGAGATGTTACAAAATGATGCGGAGAAATTTTGAAGAAATGGCAAAGACCATGTTTTCCATGGAATGGTTCCACCTAGTTCTGGATTATTAGAGACACTGAAATACTGAAGCTTTAAAGCTTTAGAAATATCTGCAGGGATTCCACCAGTAAACGTGTTCCCTGACAGGTCTATGTATCTGATACCATGAAGATGGCTGAAATTCAAAGGAATCTCACCTGAAAACGAATTATCCTCAACTCGAATACGAACGAGCGACGAACAATTCGATAAAGCTGAAAGATTGCCAGTAAAGTTGTTTGAAAAGAGCATTAATTTAAACAACTTACCACCTGCACAAACACCAGGTGGGATACTGCCAACGAAACTATTGTTTGAAACATCCAACCATCTAAGCCTTGAGTGCCTCCCCAAGTTTTCTGGAAGTGACCCAGTGAAGAAATTGTTCCATATAAACAGAGTTTCCATTGATGGAAGCTCAGCTATGGTGTCTGGGACAGTGCCATTCATTTCGTTGAACATAAGACTAAGCAATTTCAGCTTCTTCAACTCACCAAAACTCTCCGGGATAGGGCCGGAAATCAAGTTATCAGAGAGATCCAAGTTTATCAGAGAAACCATTTGGCTGAACTCCCATGGGATGGATCCCATGAACTGGTTTCTGAAAAGAAAAAGTGATTCTAGCTTGGTGAGGTTGCAGAGCTGTTTGGGGATTGAACCAGAGAGGTTAGCACCAGCAATATCAAGGTATTGAAGCTCAGTCATGTTGCTCAACTGCCATGGGATGCTCCCTTCATAAAAATTGTACCCAATCTCCATGTGTGTCACTGTTTTGAGCTTCCCTAGCTCTGGTGGTATCTTCCCTGTGAGTGAATTCCCTGCCAAATGGAGATATTCAAGGCTCTTGAAAGACCCATATGAAGATGGGATTTCACCATCGAAGTAGCTACCGGCTAAGTTGAGAACCTTAAGTGACTCAAGCTCTGTTACCTTAACCGGCAACGGCCCTGAAAAACTGTTGCTAAGAGCATCGAGAACGACCAATTTTTTTAGACCGGTGATTCCGTTCGGGAACCGGCCGGAGAAGTTGTTTCCGCTGATATCCAAGGTTGTTAACTTGCTGAGGTTGAAGATTTCAACCGGAAGTTCGCCGGAGAACGCGTTTTGACTGACGTTGAGCTCGACGAGCTCAGTAAAGACACTGAGTTGATTGCCGAGTAACTCGCCCGCTAAATTCTTCATACAAAGGTTTAAACCGACAACAATGGTGGAGTTTTTGTTGCATTTAACACCAGACCAAGAACATGCATGGACTTTCCCCGAAGGGGTTTCACCAGGAGGCACTTTCCAATCATCCAAGCTGTTAGAACCATCGATGATTTGTGATTTTAAGCTCAATAGAGCTTTTGAATATGGATCAGCAGCTAAGACTACTACAATTAACATGGAAGTGAAGAGGAGATTGAAGGGTAGCGACCATGGGGAAATCTCCATTGAAACTCGCAAGTGAAAGAGTAAAGAGAGACGAACTATAAACACAAACAAAAGAAAGAAAAGGAAAGGAACAAAAAAGTCAAAATATGGTTTTGGTCCCTTCACTATCCTTAAATTTAGGGTTTAGTCATTATTTTTTAATTTGGTATGATTTCATCGCATACTTTTATTGTTGATCATGTTGAGCTTAGAGGTGGAATCAAGTTGAGCCAAACCTAAATGCAAGTAAGTTTGAGTTCGAGTTTGACTTGAAATTCGAAGCTTTATGCTCAATTTGAACTTGGTTAAATATTTATTTTTAAACTTAAGATATAATCGAGCTTGAACTTAATTGAGCTCATTTATCAATTTTTGTACTCAAACTTGAACTCGAGCTTGATTAAGCTTGTACACATTCAAATTTGGCTTGATCGATCGCTCAAACCCAACTCAATTATGGCTGAATTGAGTTCGAGTTTTTTTTTTCAAAATCGAATTCAAGTAGCTTAGAAGCACATATGCCTTAGTCATACCCCTAGTTGAGCTGATTGATTCTTTTTGTTGTATTGTGGTTTTGATCCTTCTATTATGCTTAAATTCAAAATTTGATCTTTATGGTTTAATTTGACATAATTTGTTCCTCTATTATTATTTAGTTCAAATAGTTAATATTAACGAGGTTATTTTCTTAAAAATATGTATCCCAACAAAAAAAAGTCAATGTTAACATGGGAGTTTAAAAAGATGCTCTAAACAAAAAATTAAAGCCGACATTTTAATTAAAATAATTAATGGTATAAAAGTAAAGATGAATTAAGGAATAAAATTTAAATCTCTATAGGGACCAAAATTATAATTTGATAGAAAAAAAATCAGTCAGCTCAGCTCACTGCAAGCTGTGATGGTGTGTTTTATGTTAGAGGAAGCAATATTGAAGCATGGGAAATAGGGAAAGTCGGCATAAAGGGAAAGAACCGACGTTTAATGATTAGTTTGCTATGAGAGAATATTGTTGAATTGCTTTAGGATGCCCAACATGGGGCCTGCGTGGCCTTTGTTTTCTTTTGCCCCTCTCTTACTCATTTCATATACCCTCAACACTTCCAATCGATTTGAATGTACATATTAAATTACCTGCTTTCAGAAAAATCAAAGTTATACTTATTCTTATCTACTCTAATTTGATGTATTTTTTTTATTTTTTTTATCAAAATGGAATACTAATTTATTTTTATTATTCATGATTCTATTAATTGTTTTTTTAGATATAATCATACAAGAACAAATTTTATTATCTATCTTTAATAAGTATTTCAACGCGAGGCGAGAGGATTTTTCTTAAACTTAGACTCCACCTCGACCCAATTCACTAATTGAAAAATTAGATTGCTCCTTAAAGACCTTGGTTAAATATAGGGGTAAAGTCAAAAATTGTTTTTAGGGGAGTTGAAATTAAATTGTAATTTTTACGATAATAAAAATATAATTTCATCATTTTAATAACCTATATCTTTATAAATTTTTAAAGAATTAAATCAAATTTTTATTATTTTTAAGGGAGTTAAAATGTAACTTTATCTTTACTAATTTAAATTTTTAAAAAATTTAAAGGGTCTAAATAAAAAAAATTCATTTTAAAGGGGCGGGTTCTTACAAGCCCTTAATTTTGCCCCTGATTAAAGAGTTTGATTTCCCTTAAACAAAATTTAAAATTTATGAATAAAGAAAACTGTGATCGGAATATTTTGACCCTAGTTTTGAAATTTAATTTAATTAAACTCTAAATTTAATCAAATAGTATGAAACCCAAAAAGGAAAGGAGAAAAGGGGAATGCCTTTGATATATTTTCAGCTATCTATTTCTTAAATTAACATGACGATGAGCAGTGTGTTAGTATAGGAGGGGGGACATCACCAAAATCATCAAATTCTAAGTACGTAGTTAAAAAGCAGATTTGGGATAATTAAACAGAAAAAGGTGACTCATTCTTTAATAGCAATAGCAATAACAATGACAGCTGCTATTGAATCATTTCTTTGGACCGTTAATGATTATGGTATTGATGGAAAATGAGAATAATTTGTTGTTTTATGGGGTGAGGAAATATGGGGTCAAAGAGATGCCCCTGAATTTTGAAAATTTTGAAGGTGTGAAAATTAAATTGTAATTTTTATTATTTTAATAATCTATATTTTATAATTTTAAAAGATTATTATTTTTAAGGGGTGAATGTAGATTTTTATTTTAGGGGCAGATACCCTTCCAACACTCTAGCTATGAGACTGTGTACAATAGGGTAAAAGTGCGTTTGAGATTAATTTCAATTTATAATGCTAGTGCTGAGAGAAAAAGTAAATGACAAAAGTTGTAATAAAAGCGACGACATTGCCCTTGATTCATGATGGCGTTGGACTTTTGTGTCTCTGAAGGAATTTAGATGAATAAAAAAATTGGGTAAACCCCCCTTCATTTGTGAATGTGGACAAATCCATCCTCCATCATCTCCGCTTTGTCTTGTATTAATTTAAGCATAATTCTTTAAAATAAATACCTAAACATGTATTCTTTTTATTTTTTTTGTATATGTATATGAGTAAAATGACAATTTTATAAAAACTCTTTTTATCTTTTTTTTTAATCTGTTAAAAGTCTCTATCCTCTTTTAAAATTTAGTCATTATATTTTAATTTTGAGACATTAAATCTTAGTGTCATTTTTTTATTTAAAAATTTTGGACAATCCATTTAATTTTGTCGTTAAAGTTAACGATGTCAAAGGTAAAATAACTTTTTTAACCCTCAATATTTATAGTTTTTTTATTAGTTTGATCCTTACCTTTAAAAAGTGCATAAAAAATTTTAAAAACATAAAATTAATCTTTTTTATATTTTAAATAAATACATAAAAATATTTAAATATATATAATTTTTAAAAATAAAAAATTATGAAAAAAACATAAAAACTCTTTAAATTATTAAAAAATATTTTTAAAATATAAAGAATTAAAAATTCAATGTCATCTAAATCAGATTGGCCCAACCAATCGACTGATTGGACCGAGAACCGGTTGGGGTATTGGTTTGGAGTGAGGTAAAAAATCGGTTGGCTCATAAATCAATACAAATTGGTTGAACCGAACTAAAAAAATCAATTGAACTAGCATTTGAACCAATTTCGAACTGATCTGATCAATTGGTTCTTAGAATAATCAATTTGACTAGTTCAAAGCAAATAAATTATTATAAATAAAAAATAGAAAATACTAAAAATTATAAAACCCGGTTCAACCAATCTGTATCGATTCACAGGTCAACCTATTTTTAAAAAATTTAACCTTTTTAACCTCAACATTTACAGTTTTTATCAAATTGGTCCACACCCTTTAAAAGTATGTGAAATTTTAAAAACAAATTAAAAATTATTTTTTTTCATATTTTAAACAAAAAAACATAAAAATTATAATTTTCTTTTAAAAATAATAATATATATGAAAAAGTAAAAACTCTTTAAAATTCAAAAATAAAAAAGATTTTTTAAAAAATTTAAAAATATGAAAAATTAAAAAAACTAATATTATCTAAATCGGACCGACCTAGATGAACCATAAATTGACGGGGGTATCGGTCTAATGAAAAGTAAAAAACTGGTTGACCAACAAACTAATATGAATTGGTTGAACTAGGCTAAAAGAACTAGTTGATATGATTTTTATAATTTTTAATATTTTTTTTATTTTTTAAGAATTTATTTGCTTTGGAACAATTAAACTAGTCATTTTAAGAACCAATTGGTCTAACTATTTTGAAGTTGGTTCAACTTAATATGTACTTTTAAAGGGTAAGAACCAAATTGACAAAAAACTGTAAATGTTGAGGGCTAAAAAAATTATTTTACCTTTGACATCATCAACTTCAACAAGAAAATTAAATGGGGGAACTAAGATTTTTAAATAAAAAAGTATAAGGATTTATTATCTCAAAATTAAATTATAAGAACTAAATTTTAAATTTCAAAGCATGAAAAGTGTATTGGAAGGGGATTGAGTTAACATTTGTTGGGGTTCATCTAGTTGGAAGTAAAAACCAGGAATGGAATTTTGGCAGAAAAGAAAAGGCAATGGAGCTTAGAATTTGAGTAACACTAATTCCATTCAACTTAAAACTTGTTGAAACCGTCCAAATTATGTAACAGTACCACTAAAAAACTCATTTCATCATCATCAAGAGAGCACATTATGTTACCTATTTAGGGAAGTCAAAACTTCATTTAACACACCAAGGGTGATTAAAAACACCTGAAATAATCAAAAGCACTAGATTTTGGACTCAATACAAACCTTGTCCTATTATCTTGAAAAACAAAACAAAAGGTTATACATGTGTGTGTATGTTTCCAACACTGAAAATTTCGAAATATTTGTCCAGATTGATTATGGAAGAGAGTGCAAATGCAAGGCCAAGGCCTTAAATAAGTTGGAACCCCACTTCACCAGAGGCAGTGCCTGCACATTTTCAGAAGTCCGTGATGATGATGATTTGGGGTGTAATTATTAAGGTTCAATTAATGGCGGACTTGATAACAAAAATCTGCCAATCTCAATGCTATTTTCAACTCTACAAAATACCAATAGCAAGGCCCCCATCAAAAGCTGCTGCTGTTGCTATGATTTCTAGGAGCCATTCAATGTTTCTTCAAGTCTTGACAAATAAGTTCTGATTGATTCTAAAAGGAGATACCATTTTATTTTATTTGTTGTTTTTCGTTTAGGGTTGATTTCTAACATGTTCAGGGATTAACTTAGGAAATTTTCCTTCGGGATCTGGATATAATTAAGAATTTTGAGAGGCTAAAGTTAAAATTTTCCAATCAAATTATTAATTTCTAGGAATGGCTAAAAAATGCATTTTTTCCCATTTATTCAAGTGATTGAAATGGATTAAATTGAATATTACATTTTAAGAAGGGATTAGAAATAGAATTAAACTATTTAACCAAAGGGCCCAAGTGCCCTATTTGCCCTCTTGGCTACAGCTCTAATGTTCTCAAATTATCATTTAAATTTTAAATCGGGATAATTATTTCATACCTCGGGTTCTTCAACTCTACAAGCAAAGTTAAGAAGCTATAACTTGTTTTTAATGGATGTTTGGTTCGCCGAATGTAACATTACAGCCCATAATGTTACATTTTAGAGATTAGATTGTCAATATTCTGGTCTATCTTGTAATCTCACATCACAAAATAGTGTCAATATGTCATAATATAAGGTATAATCTCATTACGACCCATTCCTTAGGTTATCTTAAATTACGGACGTAATATTAAAATTTGGACCAAATTGCCCTTTATTTTTATTATTTTAGTCCATTTAGGTTTTTTTGTAAATAAAGTTTAAGACTAATTAAAAATAATTTTTTTTCTCGTGAAACAATAGATGTCATACATTACAATTAGAGTTGTCCATGGGCTAGGCCTTAATAAGATTCTAGGCCCGATTGATAAGCTTGGGCTCTGATGTCTACGAAACCAACTAAGAATTTGACAAAGGCAAATGCATCTACCAATTAATAGTATAGCTACGATAAGCAAAGATATTGTTCCCATGAACACTAAAAATACTAGTAATTACTATCTTTCTATTATTTAACCAAATAATTCAAGTGATTGATTAAAAACTAAAATTAACTAAATTAACTAACTAATAAACACGACAAGGAACAAATCAGGAAAATAATCGAGTAATAACCAAGAAGCAAAACAATACCCATGAAAGAATTCACCCAGACTTCATTTGTCACTATCAATCTAAATTACACAATTTCTTTACTTAGTAACTTGACCCATAGAAATCCCTAAATTATACTAATATCGCTTTCGAGAGTAAAAGCAACTAACTCTAGGTTGATTAATTGAAATTTCTTTCTAATTAAAACCCCTATTATCGCGTTAACTCGTGTTATGAATTCCCCTATTAGATTTGACTCTAATCCGGTAGATTTATATCGTCCTATTTTTAGGATTGCATGCAACTCCACTCAATTATGCAAGATCTACTATTAAACAAAGTCTATTCAACCTCTAATTTAAGCACATCAAGCATGAATCAATAATCTAGAAATATCAAACAAAGAATTAAGCACACATAATTGAGAACAAGAAACTAAGTATTTATTATGTAAAAAAAATCAAACGACAGAATTTATCATAGGGTTCATCTTCACTAGGTATTTAAAAAATTAGTTCATACTTGAAATAAAAACATTCAAGATACAATATAACCGAAAGAAATAAAGAAACTCATGATAATCGCCTAATAAATCAATTGGGAATCTTCACTGAAAATCATAGAAATTTAGATAGAGGTTGAATTAAATATTAAATTAAAGCTTATTAAGTCTAGTTTTGTATGAAAGAAACGTTGTAAGCAACGAAATTGTAGATTTTGAGATATATTAGTTTTTGTAGGATAATGTCAGAATGGATTCAGGTTCCCCTGTTTTAACTTTGGAAGATGATAAAAATTGTACAAAAATGTTTATGAGATGAAATTTATATTCCAAAAATCTTAATGAGTCTATTTTCAAGTTAAAAAAAGGCAACATGATACGAATCCTAAACTAAAGATAATTAATTTTTAGTGAAGAAGGGTCGAAGCTGTTAAGTAGCAGAATATGGGAAATTTTGGAAAATAAACTGTATTAATTAGCTTATGTGGAAATTCCAAAAATTTTATGGTAAAAGTTTTATCGAGTCTAATTTCAAATACAACAAACGAATGCTAATTTTGAATTATGTAACTCATGATATAAATAATTTAGTGATTATGACACAAGTGGATAACTTTGATAACATAAGTAAATAGTGGGATTATAGTTAACGTTACAAATAAGTATGTCATACTAAAATCTAAAGATTCTAATATATATACATAAAAGATGTGGAATTGAGAGGAGGAGGAGGAGGGAAAAATTAGTAGATGAATTTGAAATGTTACGAAATGGTTATAAGTGATGGAATGGTTAATACATGTGAGAATATTTAAACAAATTGATAAAATAATAAGTGAGAAATTGTTATTTGATGTGATTTTGGAATTTTGGCTAAAATTTTATGAAGAATTAAATTAATTGGCACAATTTTAAAATAAATATGAAATATATATATAAAGTGGGTAAACTACTTTAGAAAGTGCAAGTCCTCCAATGGACTTATTTGTAAAACTTTAACAATTGTGTTACTTTTATAAACTTTTTTATCTTTTATTGAATATAATATTTTAATGAGCTCCTTTAACTCATAAATAGTTCTATCATAAAATCAATTATTACTAAAATGAGTAAAATCTATAGTTGCTTTGGCAACGAATGTGACATCCCAGTACCTTGACCCGACGATCAGGTCGAGTATAGGGTGTTACACTATTTCTAGGATTACATGCAACTTCATTCAATTATGCAAGATCTAATCACAAGAAGGGTCTATTCAACCTCAAGCTTGTGTACATCAAACATGGATTAATATTCTTGAATTATTAACCCAATAAAAATTAAGTATTCATAATTGAAAACAAAGAAGTAAGGTTTTATTGCATAAAACTAGAAATTAAACAATAAAATTTATCATAGGGTTTATCTCCCCTAGGTATTTAAAAAATTAGTTCATACTTGCAAGAATAAACACCGTAAATACAGTATAACCATTAAAATAAAAGAAACTTGTGATAACTTCCTAGGAAATCAACTTGGAATCTTGAATCTTGATGGAGAACTGCTTAGAAATTAGCTTAAATGGTGTTTTTTTGGATAATTTTTGTTCTAAACTAGGAAGGCTCCTTATTCCTCTTGTATTTTCTTATTTATAGTGTAGCACCCCTAACTCGAATCTATCACCGGAACAAGGTTACGGAGTATTACCGAAGTTTACAAAATTAATTATCAGACATTTCATTTCATCTAGCATTCATATTAGAAACCAATCAAAGTTATACATATTGTCCCTTAAACGAGCCCTCAAGGCCTAAATTACGCATTAGAAACAAATAAGGACTAAGTCAAAAACTCAAAAAAAAATTTCAGAAATATTTAAAATTTTCAACATTGCAGGGGTCACATGGCCGTGTGACTCACAAAGTTTGGAGACATGCTCGTGTCTCAGGCCGTGTGGGCATTTAAAATAGGGACACACGACCGTGTCTTAGCCCATGTTCGTGCCCGTGTGAGTATACTGATTTGGGTCATACGGCCAAGCCACACGCCCGTGTGCTAGGCCGTGTGAGTTTTCTATTTTGTGCAAATTTAAAATACAAGGGACATATGGCCGTGTCACCTGGCCATGTGTCACACACGGTTGAGACACACGCCCGTGTCTATGCCCGTGTGGACGAAAATAGGTCATTTTACAAGCCATATTTCTCACCCAATTTGTTACTAACCTAGCCCCACCAATTCACAAATCTACAAACTATAACATGGCATTCAACACAAACTAAAATAAGTGACCAATCTCAACAATTTACATATAGACCAACATTAAACAAAATACTTATACATTCCATTATAACTAAAATTAAAACATCCAAAAATACCGATAGAACCAATAGATAGTGTGATATATCTCCAACAAGCTTCCAACCTAATCGAGCTTCCGATAATCTGAAAAGTAAAGGACAACAATTACGTAAGCAATGAATGCTTAGTAGGCTCGTATAAACTTTAATCATATCAATTTATTTTAAATAAGAAATTTATACATATCTAGAATAATCCAATTTGATACCCCAATATTCATAAAGTGATACGAGTCACAAAGGCCTTAGGATGCGTACACGAAAGAAAGAGAAAATCAAGATTCACTTTCTTGTTTTCAAGAAAATCAAGAAATCGAATCTTGGCCCAATCTTGCTGTTTGGAGCGATTTCAAGAATCAAGAAAATCAAGATTTCAAATCTTGGAAATCTTGGTCCAAGAAACCGAATCTTGCAGCCAAAGCGCATTGGATCTCCGTTACGAGCGTCAACGACCCAATTTCAGTAGGAGATGGATCACAAGCCCAAGTTCTTGAAGGCAAGGCCCAATAAGAAGATTCCAAGCCCAATCAAGAAGTCCGCCCATACTTAGTTGAAAATCAGGCCAAATTGATAAAGGGCCCAATTTGCAAACATTTTAATTGGTTAATTTAATTTTTAGGCTTTAGGGATATTATATGTTAAAATTCGGCCCAAGCAGCCTATTTAAATGTCTGGCCGAATTTCCCTCTTATTTTTGTTAATTAGGTTTTATTCTTAAGTTTTCCTAATGAGATTAGGACTAGTATAAGGCCTATTTAAAGGCATGGCAGCCCACCCTTGTAAATCACTTCTCAAATATATTAAAAATTTCAGATTTGTTTAAGTGTAGAATTCTCCTTGAGTTTTTCTCCAAGAATTCTCTCTTGAGTTTTCTTTAGAAGTTGTTTTAACAATCTTTTGATTATGGGAGCCATCTTCAGCCTTCTTCTTGCCATTGATATTCCTTTGGAGGGGAGATTAGGGCCGTTTGAAGGGAGTTGTGATATCTTTCGGGATTTCAAGGCTTCTTAGGACTTATCTTTTAATTTCTTGCTGTCAATTTTTTTCTTTTAAATTCTGCTTGTGTCGATTTTATTTAATCACTTTGTTTGCTATTCTTGTTGCGTTTCAGCCTTTCCAAAACTCCAAGATCTGATTCGGCACTTCCTTGGACATAAAGAAACGTTTTTTATTTCACAAAAACCCCTCTTTTCTTGCTGTCCAATCCCTAGAATTAGTTTCAATTGATTTCGTAATCTGTTTTAATTTATTTGCTGTTTTGTGTTCTTTGATAGATTCGGCTGATTGGAAGTTAATCTTGGGGCTTAATTTCGTGTTCTTGGCTTCCAAGAACATCTATTCATAAGTGTTTTGATTCTTGTCTGTTCTTTACTAATTTGGGAATTTTTAGTTTCCAGATCTAATTGATTCTAATTAAGCTTTGCTGTTTCGTTTCAGATCCAAACGTTTAGAGTTTTCGTAGGAGTTTCCTGTGACTTGACAACTCAATCTTGGTCCGTGCGCAACCCTCTATCATTTGGTATCACATTTTGGGCATTTTGGGTGTTCTTGGTTGATTTCTAAACTAATCTCTATTTTTTAAAACTACAAACAGCAGTTTTACCCAGAAAAAATTTTCGAAAAAAATTCATTTTAGTGGGTAAACGTTGTCCGATTGATCTGAAATTTTACATACATATTTGTGGCACTGTGATTGAATATAAAAAATATTTCCCGCAAAAAATTCAGTAAAAAAAGTCAAAAAAATTGTAAAATATGAAATCCAATAAAAATTTAAAAAAAGGATTCAGCAGGTTGAGTTTGGTGCCCAAACTTTCCAGATAAAAAATTAAATATTTAAGGACATTCCAGATTTAATTTAGTGATTTTTTGAGATTGGAAACATGTCGAACGAAGTTGTCAAGTTACTCCGCAGTTTTTCGGGTTTTTGGATTTCAGCAATTTTTATTGATTCTTAGTAGTAGGTTTTCATTTGTTTTATTTTTATTCTTCCTTTACAATACCTAACACCTTCTTGTTTCTTGTGTTAGTAGGATTTAAACGTGTGCACAATTCTTCCTCGGTGCAACACGAATCAATTGGTGTCTCGTCAATTTTTGGACTCTTAGTGCAAATTAGGATTCTTTGGTAGTTCGGTTCATACACTTTCTAATTGGTTGATATAGACTCTACTAAAGAACTTACAAGACTGAATTCTACCTCATTGAGAATTTGATTTTTCTTTTTGAGTGATTAACGGTGAGGTTTGCTAACTTTCTTTTTGAGTGTTAAGTGTTTATTTTGCAGGTTTTTGAAAATGTCTAAGGTTGGTCAAGGTGAGAATGATGTCCATAATAAATTGAAAATGATCCAACAATAGTTAGACGAACGGGCTACTATACTTCGAACATTGAGTGCTACTATTAATGAGATGCGAGTGGAGAAAAGAGCCCAACGAGGACAACTTAATTCAAGTGAAAGGGCAGAAATGAGAGTGCCAAGAAGGCGAACATCCAACGAATATTTGAGAAGAGATTCATATCATGACTCCTATTCAACGAGAAATTCAAGACGATGCAAAGCAAGTTTCGAGAGTGAAGTTTTTCAAGGGGATCATTATTCGTATGCAAGTCATTCCATACATACCCAACGAGAGTCTTTTCGTTCTGGTTCATTTGTAACATCTCTATCTTGTAATGAAAGAAAGACAGAAAAAGAAATCAAAAAAGAAAAAGAGAATGAAAAAGAGAAAAAAGAGATTGAGAGTGGAAAGGAATGCGATACAGATAAGAAAATTGAAAAAGAAATTGAAGAAACAAAAGAAAAAGACGAGGAAAGGGTAGTGAGGAATGTTTCCACTAACAAATATATGAATTTTTCTTGTGTTACTACTTTTCAGGTTCCTAAAATACCGAAAGATAACTTTCAACTTCAATACCTTTCCGATGAAAGATGCTTTCATACGATCAACATAGGCAAGGTTGAAGATGAAATCACACTACATGAGCCCGAAGGTAAGCGAGGTAAGGAAACTTTAGCAACAGAGTCCCGTGCAGATTTGAAAATTATTGGTGACTTAATTCTTAAAAAATCCCTTCATTTTGATCCGATTAATTGTTATTCTTCGATTGTAGTTGATAAAGTCATTACGAAAGGAAGCGTGAGTTGTTATTCTCTTAATTTGCCTTGTGTAAAATCCTCAAATTTGTGCAAATCTGTTTTGGCAAATACTTTCTATTGTTTTGATACTTGGTTTTTGAACAAGGTAACGAAATTTGCCAAGTTTGTTTTCAATTTATATTCGTACCTTAAACAATTTCTGTGGTTATACATAAAATTTGAGTTCCATTTGATAAAGGTTAACTCAACAACGGAGCTTCGACTACACTATGCCCCCGATGAGCGAAGGTTTGTATTCAATGAAAAAGATAAAATCGACCCTTATTCTTCTGCTTATAAAGGTAAAATGCTTGAAACTTTTGAAACACCTTTGTACTCATCGGATAGTGACAAAGATCGTGTTGATGATTTAATTTTTGTAAAACACTTAGATCGAAACGTGCTTGACTATCCTATTTTATTTCTTGATGATCTATCTGTTTTAATGGTTGATAAAAAGATTATTGTTTTTGATGCATATGTGAGTGAATCTATAGTCCGTCGATTAATGCATGGTATGATTGTGCAACTCTATGAACCGTGTGAACCTTTTCAAATACCTACTTGTGACGATTACGTTTACCATTTGATTTATTACTCGCAATTTATTCATGGTTTGTGGAAACGGTTTGAGATGATTACTCGCGATTTATTCAATGTGGCTGAATTATCTCCATTTGATTTTTCAGATTCGAGGACGAATCTTTTTGAGGAAGGGGGGAATGATACGAGTCACAAAGGCCTTAGGATGCGTACACGAAAGAAAGAGAAAATCAAGATTCACTTTCTTGTTTTCAAGAAAATCAAGAAATCGAATCTTGGCCCAATCTTGCTATTTGGAGCGATTTCAAGAATCAAGAAAATCAAGATTTCAAATCTTGGAAATCTTGGTCCAAGAAATCGAATCTTGCAACCAAAGCGCATTGGATCTCCGTTATGAGCGTCAACGACCCAATTTCAGTAAGAGATGGATCACAAGCCCAAGTTCTTGAAGGCAAGGCCCAATAAGAAGATTCTAAGCCCAATCAGAAGTCCGCCCATACTTAGTTGAAAATCAGACCAAATTGATAAAGGGCCCAATTTGCAAACATTTTAATTGGTTAATTTGATTTTTAGGCTTTAGGAATATTATATGTTAAAATTCGGCCCAAGCAGCCCATTTAAATGCCTGGCCGAATTTCCCTCTTATTTTTGTTAATTAGGTTTTATTCTTAAGTTTTCCTAATGAGATTAGGACTAGTATAAGGCCTATTTAAAGGCATGGCCGCCCATCCTTGTAAATCACTTCTCAAATATATTAAAAATTTCAGATTTGTTTAAGTGCAGAATTCTCCTTGAGTTTTTCTCCAAGAATTCTCTCTTGAGTTTTCTTTAGAAGTTGTTTTAACAATCTTTTTATTGTGGGAGCCATCTTCAGCCTTCTTCTTGCCATTGATATTCCTTTGGAGGGGAGATTAGAGCCGTTTGAAGGGAGCTGTGGTATCTTTCGGGATTTCAAGGCTTCTTAGGACTTATCTTTTAATTTCTTGCTGTCAATTTTTTTTCTTTTAAATTCTGCTTGTGTCGATTTTATTTAATCACTTTGTTTGCTATTCTTGTTGCATTTCAGCCTTTCCAAAACTCTAAGATCTGATTTGGCACTTCCTTGGACATAAAGAAACGTTTTTTATTTCACAAAAACCCCTTTTTTCTTGCCATCCAATCCCTAGAATTAGTTTCAATTGATTTCATAATCTGTTTTAGTTTATTTGTTGTTTTGTGTTCTTTGATAGATTTGGCTGATTGGAAGTTAATCTTGGGGCTTAATTTCGTGTTCTTGGCTTCTAAGAACATCTATTCATAAGTGTTTTGATTCTTGTCTATTCTTTATTAATTTGGGGATTTTTAGTTTCCAGATCTAATTGATTCTAATTAAGCTTTGCTGTTTCGTTTCAGATCCAAACGTTTAGAGTTTTCGTAAGAGTTTCCCGTGACTTGACAACTCGATCTTGATCTGCGGGCAACCTTCTATCATAAAGTATATTCAACAACTTTAACTATTCCAAATTTCTAAATTTTCATTCGTATTTCTTTACTTTCCTCACTCATTCCATCTGCATAGCTCACTAGTCATAAACATACCATACCACCATAACCACAAGTTAATGCATTTGAACATAGCCTTTTTTAAAATTAATCACATGATAAACCATTTCATAAGAAATTGCATAACTTAAAACTTACCATTCTTTCATGAGCACAAGTATATTTTTATTTGAGCACTTACCCTTTCAACGCATCATATAAATAAACATATTACCATTTAACCAGTAGCTTGGCACTTGTCTAAGCATCAACAACAACATTTGTTAGCATACTTGAACATATTTCATATAAATTCAACATTAATAAACTTATTTTATCAACATATCACACTTGAGTTTATTTCTCATCACAATTTCAATCGATGAATACACTTATTTTAGATCAACACCAATAATAACCTTAAGTCTTCAAACATTAATTTCATATGTCACTTATCAGATCTTACCGAATCGGGGAATGACTTACGGATATGAGTACATCATTTTCAGAATATCGAAGTCTGTACAGAAGCACATAAGTGATAAGCAGAACCCCATAAGGGTTAAATGGAAGCTCGTAAGAGCTAAACAAAAACCCATAAGGGTTAAATTGAAGCTCAAAAAAGCTAAACGGAAACTCATAAGGGTTAAACTAAAACTTAAAAGAGCTGAACGGAAACCCATAAGGGTTAAACTAAAACTCATATGAGTTAATAGAAGCTCGTAAGAGCTAAACGGAAAGTAAACACGAAAGTTCGCAACAAATACTAAACCTCAGTTTACTTGGATAATTTGCCGTCAGTTCATCCTTTGCATTTGTCGTCAATTCATCCTTTACCACAGAACGATTGTACTCAATCCCGCGTTCCACTTTAACCGAATATTCTTTTCAATTCATAATTTAACAATATTTCATTTTTTAACAATATGCTAAATACATAATAATTTAACAACATTCCATTTTTCAAAAATATATTAAATACGTAACATCATTCGTCAATTCAATATAATTATTAAGCTTTAACCATACGAACTTACCTGAATTTGATTGTAATAATTGCAGGAGTTTAGGGGCTATTATACTATTTTTCCTTTTTCACAAGTATCTACAAAATCTTGATCTAAAATATAAAATTACTCATTCATTAGCATATATTTCAGTTCCAATTTATTTCACAATTTATACCCTTCAATTTTTTTTAATTTACACAATTACCCCAACTTTTACAACTTTTACAATTTAGTCCCTTAACTAGTTAATCTATCAAATCAACTAAATTTTCTCAATTAATAATTTATCAAAATATTATAGGCTAAATACAACCCTTAATAAAACATAAATTTAATACCAAACCCTAATATTTTAACTATTTTCACAAAATCACTTTATAATATAATCATACAACAAAATTAAAGTTCTAAACTCATTTGATATTAATAATTTCTTTCAATATATATTAATTTAGACAATAAAAAATTCATTTCATGCAATTTTTTCTTTTTTATATTTTTACAAAATTACCTCTAAAATTTTACTTTTATTCAATTTAGTCCCTAAGCCTAAAACATGCAAATTAGCCATTTTTAATACAAACCCATGCTAGCTGAATATTCACATATTTTCCTCCTCCTCCTCTCCATTCCACTTCCTTAATGTATATAACATGCTTATATGTAACATTATTTATAATTCCACTATTTACTTATGTTTATATCAAAGTTGTCCACTTGAGTCATAGTCACTAAATTATTTATATCTTGAGCTACAGCATTCTAAATTAAGATCCGCTTGATGCTTTTGAAACTAGTATCAAATTTATTTTTACCATAAAAATTTTAGAATTTAATATTTAGCCAATAAGTACAGTAAAATCTTCAAATTTATCCCTGTTTTGCTATTTGACAGCTTCGACCTTTCTTTACTAAAGATTAATCATCTCTTAGTATCGGGTTTGGATGATGTTTCCGTTTGTTTCTCTTAAAAATAGACTCATTAAGAATTTAAACATATAAATTTAAACCCATAATTATTTTTTTACAATTTTTGATGATTTTCCAAAGTCAGAACAGGGGAACCCGAAATCAATCTGACCTTGTCTCACAAAAATTCATATATCTCATAATATGAAATTATTTTGCTTGCAACGTTTCTTCTATGTAAACTAGACTCAATAGGCTTTAATTTAATACTTTAATTAACCTCTAATTCAATTTCTACAATTTTTGGTAAATTTTCAAAGTCAGACTACTGCTATTGTCCAAAACTATTTTAGTGTAAAATGCTGATTACTAAGTTTATAACACCCTCATTTCCTTTCTCTACAATATTTCCCATCACTTCCTATTATTTCCCTTCACTAACATATCAAAAACATAGAACCTTATATAATAAAATTCTACTTTAACATCATTTTCATGCTTTTTCAATAATATCAAACTTAAAAATTATATTGAAATCTTGATGTTCTTACCTTATCCCATTGATTTCAATCTTTAACTTGATTTTCTCCCTCCTCCAGCTTCTATTTCTTGAATCTAACTTGATATTCTAGCTCCCCATAGTCTCCTTATTAATTTTCTCTAGCTATGTAAATTATTTTAGTTTCTAAGTGAAAATGGTGAATTTTTTGTAAAAAGACCAAATTGTAAAGAAAAAGAAAATTTCTTTTCTTTCTCTTCTTCTCACGTGGGTGCATGGAAAGATCTTCATCTTTCCTTATATACTAAATAAAATAATTAAAAATATAATTAAAAATCAAGTCAAAATATTAATAAACTAATATTTATTTATTTAATTAATCTAAAATATCACCAACATCATCATGGCCTTCTAGAGCTCTCTCTCTTTCTAATTGATCATTTTGCCTTTTATGATTTTTTAAAATTTCATCATTGAGTCATCACTTAATTTGGTAAAATTACAATTTAGTCTCTCATAATTTTTCACCTATTCAATTTGGTTCTAATTCATCAACTTTCCTTAGTTTCTAGATCATTCCACCCTTAAAATATTTACACTATTGGTCCTTCAACTTTTTCATATTTCACTTTAACCCCTCAAATTTTGAGTATTTACTCTTAGGCAACAAAACTTTTCTCACTTTTGCGATTTAGTTCTTTCTTGAATTAATATATCATAATATACTTCCTAGTGTTGACATAACTCAAAATTCCCCTTTTTATCACTTTATTTCCTTATTTTATTATATCAAAGATAATATCTCACTTTCTTATTGTAGTAATTTTCGAGGTATTACATATAGATTCTCAAAGTGTTAAAAAAATATAAAAAGACATAATTTTCAGCTGTTTGCACACATGGTTCCCAAAATCCACACACCTATATGGTTCATAAGGTCTGCCCAGGTGAAAATATGCTGCATGTGTGCAGCTTTCAGAATGCTCCAATGTTTTAATTTCCACTTGTTTTTCACTCCTATTGCTCCCAAGTGCTCTATTAAGCATCAAAACATGAATATAAAAGATTAGTTATATATAATTCACAATTAATCCCATAGAAGCACCCAAAAATACAATAAGAATGAAGCTAAAATATATTACTATTGACATTTATCAATAGAATTATTTGGTACAAGTGAAACTTTCCAAAAAGAAAACTTGAAAACTTACAATTAAGAAGTAACAATGAAGTGATGTGGTGGTAGTTAATTTAAAGTTAAGTAGAAAATTGTTGAAGAAGTTAAAGCTGGAGTGAGTAAAGTTTACCAATTATTGAACAACAAGAATTGAGGTTAATCTCTTAATGATATGTTGAGAGGGGGATTGAATTTAATCCCACGTATAGCTTTAGGTAAAGTTGTTTTAGAAAGTGAAAGGACCCCAATGGCCGTTCAGCACCACTTTTAATTGGATTCCTTCCCACCTTTAAAATTTATTTCCCAAACAAAATTATTATATTCAATATTCAAAGCTTAAGTTCAGCTTCTTTTTTTTTTAATTATATATATAATTAAATGTATTATATTGTGATGTGAATATTTAAAATATGTTAAGTTTTATAGGTTTATAATTTTAATAAAAGAAATTTATATATTAAAAAATAAAAAAATATGGTTGGTAAGATTACGTTAATCATTTACAATACGTTGTCCCACCTAATTCATAAATACATCTACTTTCTTTTAAAATTAGATTTTTAGTTTTAATATAAAAAATTTATAAATTTATTTCCAACAATTTCTAGCTTCCCCGTAAATATGTTAATAAAATAAAGTTTCAAGTAATATAATAAATAATTCAAAAAATATTTTTATATAAAAATTTTAATCATGAAAATTTAAAATTAATTATAAATTAATAAAAATAAAATTGGTTGAGTTAGGCCCAATGATCTATAAGACCAAGTAGCAAATCAAACCCAGAAGAGGCCTAAAGCGAGGACCTTGACAAGACCAAGGCTAACCCAAGATCGACCCAACATTAACAATTGGTCAAATCATGATTTTTGCCTCCAATTTTTTATTAAATTTGAAATTTCGTTTCTACTTTAATTATTTTGATTTTATTAATTAATAATATTATGTGTCAAAACAGTAGTGTTAAAAAAAATTTTCTATCACTCTATGTGATTTTTTTTTGGAAAAAAAAAGTATAAATCATAAGATTGAGCAGAATTTTTTAATGACAATTTAGTAAAAAAAATATTTTAATAACCATAAAGTCACCTTAAAATAATACAGAGAATTTTGTTTTTTTTCCTCTAATTTCGGATCCTTTTATGAAAATAAATTTTTCCATATTTTTATTCATTTTATGATTTTTTAAGTTAAATTTGATGATCAATATTTCAAAAAGAGTTAAACCATCTTCTTCTTTTTTTAATGAAAATGTTGACTAAAATATTAGTTTTTTTAACAATGTTGAAGTGGTAACCAGCATGATAGTTTACATGTACTTCATACTGAAATGATACTATTTTTCTTATATACTACACCAACAAATAATTTAAAATTATAAAATTATTCAAAAAATAGAAATATTCAAAAAGAATTTTATAAATTAAAAAAATAGCATGAAGTATGAATTGTCATGTGGGATGCTATGTTTAGAATTTAACGCTTTAATTAATATTTTCATTAAAAAAACAATAATGTGACTCTTTTTAAAATATTGATGGTTAATTCAACTCATTTAAAAAAAGTTGAAAGCGAAATTTAACTCAAAAAATAAAAATAAAAATTACAAAAAATAATAAATATAAATATTAATAACAAAATTTATCATTATCATTTAAAAAATTTTACAATCAAATAAATTAAAGCATAACATCTATACTTATGAAAATAATCCCCAAATGAGCCATTGATGGACACCTGTCCATATATATACTTTTTAATGGCATCATGATTTTTTTTTCTTTTTTCAAGTTTACTGTTTTTTATTTTTATTTTAATTTTAAAAGAATTAATATATATGGCAGCTTTTAAAAATCGTTTTATTAAATGTTAATATATTAATTTGTCATTATACTTTAAATGGAAATCGAAATTTACTATTTTATTTCACTTTGATTGATATTTATTATTATTCTTATAGATTATAGATAAATTTATCACTATATTTTAATTTTGAATTGAATTCTGTGGCTTTACTTTTATTTGATTGAATTTTTTCATTAAAGTTAAATTTTTTTAATTAAATTTTGCTATTCATTTTTTATTTAAAATAATTTGAAGATAAAATTTAATAAAAATACTTTTATATTTTAATTTAATATTTAACAATAATAAGTTAACTAATATAATACTAAAATTAAATAAAAACGGTTATGTTATAAAAATAAACATAAAATATTCCTTTACAATATATATTATTTTTCAAGTTTTAATTTTATTAAATAGAAATTCTAATTTAGTTTACTAATTTTTAATATTTATGATTTAAGTTATTATTAATTATTAAAATTAAATATTTGAAAGAATTTTTTTATCAAATTATATTTTCAAATCATGAAATTTAATATTGAATGGTAAATTTTAATAAAAAATTAAAGTTGGTGGCAAACCTTAATAAAATTTAAAGTTTAGTGGTAAAATTCAATCATATGTAAATTTACTCATAGTTTCTATATATAATAGCAAATATCAATGAAAGCAAAGTATAATGACAATTTTCAGTATTCATCTAGGATAGAAAAATTGTACTTAATTATTATTTTTAAATAACATATTTAAAGAGTGTTATACGCGATAATTTAGAAATTAATTTAATATATGTATCCAACCTATCCAAAAAATAATTAAAAATTATTTTATTAATTACTTTTAAATTTTTGGATTAAAATTATTATTTTATTTTTAAATATATTTAAAAGGTTGAAATGTATGTTAACTGGCGAGTCAATTCAAATTTGTATTAAACCGTTCGAAATTTTTTTTATAAAGTATATATATATTGTTAATTATTTATATTATTTGTATGACCTATACTTGTTCTGTATTTAAAATAATTGGTTCACATAATTATTGGTTAATGGAATTAAAATTAGTATTTAACCTAATAAAGAAACAAAGCTAAAACAGTTATCAATTATTTTATTCTTAAATTGTAACTTCTCTAACTCGGCCTAGACGATAGGCTCAAATCCGGGAGATTTCATTGGCTACCGAGATGATTTGGTGCGATCGGAGATTTTAAATAGTCGAATTAAAATATTTGTTTATCTTTAGAAAGACTTAGACTATTTTTAGAAAACGGCTCATGGGTTGATAAAATACGATTAATTTAATATTTTTTTGAAAAAGGTAATTACCATCGAAAACTTAGTTAACTTCTAGTTTATTTAATTATGACCTAGCAGCGAAAAAGTGATTTTTAACTTTTGATGAAAACTATATTTCACGCATAGATAATTAAATTCCATATCTTAAATTAAGTTAAATGTCATTCATGCTAAATAAACCCTAAATATGAACCCCATGCCACAAAAAAGGTAAAACAGAATAGTTTCGAAATGACAAAAATTATAAAATAAGCCTAGTAATACTTTCATAAAAATAAAACATTTTCGAGCCCTCCGTATGCCGCGACCGTGTCTTAACCTGGTGGGTTATCTGTAAAAAGGGAGTGAGCTATGAAACTCAATGTGAGTTTAGTCACAAGAAAACCAAACCAAAACAACAAACAAACAAAACACATGGATTAGCAATTTTGAGATTAAACACAACCATAAAGCACTTCAGATTAACGATTTTTCACATAAAACACTTCACTTTACTATCTCGGTATTCACAGTTTTATATGCATGTGCTTATAAACGCAATGTAGTTTCAAATTAACAAAAAAGTCCTACCCGACTCTATTACACACCTCACTTATGAGTTCCCCAGAATTCATCTATCATATCACTCCGGATTATGGATGAGCCACCACTGATTTGCAGTTAAACTACTACTTTGCAAAGTAAAATATGGGCAAACCACTAGTATTTTAGATAAAAACATTTTCAGTTACTGCCACTTATTGTGAGTGCATAACATATCTGCAGATTAAACAAACTGCTATTGGATTTTGTAGATGAGCCACCACTTGTTTGCAAATTTAATAAACTGTCACCCTTCCTTCGTACAATGTCCTGCTCAATGCAATGCACTATGTCATGCTTTGTATTATAGCAAATCAACACTAGTAGTAGACATGTAACATGTACTCAATTCACCACTAACACTTAACATGCTTATTATGTTTTTTGTAAAGTGGTAACAATATTATCACTTTCAATTTAACATTTTCACTTTACTAGAAAACATATAACTTTCAAGTATCATGCGATGTAATAAGAACACTTAGGGCATTTAACACAAATTTCAAGATTCACACAATATTAATGACCTAATTGAGCAAGGAAAAACTCTAAAAATAATTCAAAGAATGTATAGGGATTAAACTGGACATATGATACTTTTACATAATATTAATAATTTAGTCAATCAGATAATTGATTCTAACATTATTCGTATTGTTAGGGACTTAATTGAATAAAATAGAACACTAAAAATAGTTCGGGGATCAATCTGGGACTAAATTGAGCAAATCACAAAATTCTAGGCAAAACTATAAAATCTAAAAAATAGGGGCAAATGGCCGTTTGGCCAGGCCGTGTGGAAGGGTTACACGGTCGTATAACAAATTGAGACCGTGTGGTTTACGAACTGCACTAGGGTTTCCAAGGCACATGACTGTTAGGCCGTGTAGCCCACACGGGTGGCAGACCATGTGGAAGGGTCATGCCCGTGTGAGAAGTGAACTATCCTAAGGTTTGGAGGGGGACATGATCGTGTGGTCCACGCGCTCGTGTGGCAGCCCATATGGCCCTATCCTATGCATGGTTTTGCCCCGATTTGCTTGTAAAAGAACACACACCTATCACAGGGGTCTTGAACGATGATCTTCACGTCCAAATTTGATCTGTGATACCTAAATTGAGTCCTTCAAATGTTATTTACGCAAGATTTAATAACAAATTTCAAGATTCGTCAAGATTATCAAAAGATTCGATGAAAAATCATTTAATCGGTCGCAAGATTATCGATATATAGAAAATCTATAAAGATTCAAGATCAAACTTTGGGATTTGAGGCGTACTTACCACTTCTTGGCAAGAATTAAGAAGTTTTCTACTAATGATTATGAATCCGGTTGAAAAACGACTTGAATCGGGAATAGATTTTGATTAGGGAAGCAAAAAGAATTTTCAATAATGGAATAAAATTATGATGTAAAGGGGAGAAAAGAAAAGAAAGAGGGATTAAATAGAAAAGATGGAAGCAAAACTCTAAGGGGGCTTGAAAAGGGCAGGATGAAATTCTAGTCGGAATGAAAGAAATAAATCAAAATCCTAATGTAATTAGGAAAGAGGACTAAATAGTTAGGTTTTCAAACTTTTAAAGGGCTACAAGGTAATTTACCCTTTTTACCAAAAATAAAAGGGAAATGGGGTGAGGTTGGTGTGACTTGGGAATCCAAAAGAATGATGTAGAGGCTTAACTATTTGAACTGTTGCCCACACTTATTTATTATAGTGTTATTTTTTTTTATCTTAGGTTGATGAAATTAAAAAGAAAAGAAATGTGAAAAATGAGATTTGAACCTAAAATCTCTAATAAGTATACTAAGTACTTAACCATTAAGATTAAATTATTTCTTAATTAATTATTTTATTTACCCCTATATTTTAATGCGTTACATAACTAAATACTTAAAAAGAATTATTCTAATTTTTTACTTACATCTTGGTTAATATTCATGGGGCTTTTTTTTTTAAACATTCATTCAATCTTGTTTAGGTTTTTTTTATCTAATTTAATCTAAAAATATATTTCACATTTTAAAATATTATATTTAAAAGAGTTAATCCTCACAAGTCATGCTCTATCCTAACGAATATAATTATATTAATATAAATTATTTAATTAATCCTTTTATACTCGAGCATAAGCCGGGAAATAATCCTAATTAAGGATAAAAATCAAATTATGTTAAATTAGAAAAAAAAGGATTATTAATCGAGTAATAACAAATATTAGTTCGATTAAAATAATAGTCGTTGGATATTTTTTTCAGTTTTTCCTCCTATCTTGTAAGTTGATACAAAGATAATTTTGAATTTTGAAATTTGAAATTTGAAAATCGATTCTATTTTCGTAAGAAAGTTGTTTTGACTCACTAATTTTTTAAATTATTAAAATTTATTGTTAAGTTGTTAATTTAAGAACAATAATACAAACCCTTATCAGGAGAGCTTTATTTCAAGCTCAGAGGCACTTGAGTTTTCAGCAAAAAAAAATATGAGAAAATATTTTTTTAAAAGGGGTTTACAGATACAATACAAATTATAAATAATATATGTCCAATCAACTTAATATAAAAGAACAACGGGTTGAAACACAAATATAGATAAAAATAAATCTAAACAAGACTGACACATGATGATGAGACTTAAACTCATAACAATTTGAGAGAGAATCCACATAAAATTTTTGCACATAGTGAAACTTCAAAATCTCAAGAGATTAGCTTTCGAAAAATCACTTCAAAAAACAGTTAAAATTTGTTGCTAATCCTTATACTTTGACAAACTTGAGATTCAGGTCTTGTAATTAAAAAGCTAGAAACAAAGTTGACCTACTTTTTTTTATTTCAAAATCTCACTCCAATCATTGAAATCAAAAGTAATTTTCATCAAAATTTATCAATTTTGTATGTTGATTAGGTTGTCTTTATGTAGCGTGATATATGATTGATAGAAACTAAATGTGTTAGTATTGTCATATTTTAACTGAAACTACAACATCAATAATGATTGGACTACAAATTTTAAATTGAAAAGTAAGAGGATTGAATTTTAAACTTTTAAAATAAAAGGACTAAATCTCAAGTTTTATAAAGTATAGGTACTAACAACATATTTTAACACCAAAGAAATAAGCATTAAAAGCATGTTATAAATGCATGCCTCTCCGGTTTTTCACCATAACGTTCGCAGGGGGAAAGAAAAAAGTTCACATTGGAATTTTCCTTTGTTGTTTCCCATTATTTAAACTTATTATTCTTCCTTACCCTTTCGAGAATCTCTAATCAATGGCAACCGCGATTCTCCGCCATGAAGCCTTAAGCTTACGCCACCATTCCCTTCTAGGATCTCGTAGAAACCCTAACCCTAACATGATCATGCCCAAATCTAACCACGAGTTTTCTAGAACAAGGAACCCCGTTGGGTTCAAATCGATTAATAAAAGACAATCCGAATCCATGGTGACTAAACCCCCAGGGAAGAATCTGGTGATGGGCCAGGTCAAGATCCTGAAACGCGGTGAACCGTTGGTCGCCGGCACGGAGAAGACCGATCGTCGGTGTTCCGATGGATCGAGGGGCGACTATGAGGTTGATTTGAGCTTGGGGTCGACGAACCGGTTGGGCCCAGATCCGGAAACGATGCAAAAGCAAATTAAGCTCAAGGAATTCAAGATTGGCAGTGGGTTTTATGCCGGCTCTTCTTCTCTCGTTTCGCCACCGCCTAGTTTGGTTCCGGTCCCTGAGTTTTTGGGAAGGACAGCAAGGGTATGCCCTTAATCATTGCGTCAAACTGGACTTGGTATGAATTCAAGTGGGAAATTAAAACCTGGGTTTTCTTAATCATTGCTATTCGAATCCCATATTCTTCCTTTTTATTTTTTTCAAGAGGAAGAGTGAAAGAATCAACGAAAGAATATAAGGTTTGGGGTGGTTCTTCTTCCAAGGTTCTTACTGTTGAAATGTGTGAAGTCCATGAATATCTTGGTATGGGCTAAGATTCGAATTGTGAATTTTCATTTAAGTTATAGAATAAATTTAGGGTATTTCAGAATTCTGTAGAATTTTAGGGGGCTAAGACTCAATGATTATGAGGATTTGTTTAACAAGAGATTTTGTATGATTTCTACTTCCGTTCAAGGAAATTTATGCAATAAAATTGGATCATTTGATCCTTCTAGTTTCGGAATATGATTATTATGTTAAGTCTTTGGTGCTATTAAATGCGCATCGATTAGCTTACTGGATCTGATCTTGTTTTGCTGGTGAATTACTTGAATCAATTAATAATGATACTGATGCTTGGTGAGTGGGTTATCTTTAATCAAACAAAACGAAAAAATGATGTAGATAGCCGTGAATGGAACAAAGAATATGATAATGACAGCGGTGGAGGCAAAGTTCCACGGACGTTGTTCACGTCTTCAATAGGTACAACATGGATCCCAATCGACGTCAAGGAGGTTGAGTGATCTTGAGTTCTACAAGAGCACCAAAAGATATATTAGAGTTGCGATCGATCAGATATTCAGTTTGTGATTTCTTGATGGGTCATGGATCAACTATCTAGATGCGAGATATCGAAGGACATATCAAAAATTTTTCCTGATCAAGAAGATCAATAAACCATTTTTCATTATTTTTCTTCAAAGGCAGAGGAGAGTTTGCTTTTATCTTCTGTGGTTAATTGTTAGGGTAAAAAAGATATGACAGTGATTGGTTTAAATTGAAGGAAATGGGACGAGTTGGGGAAGAAGACATAGAGGGGTTTTTTTTTTTTTGGAAAGGCAAGAGATAGAGATGAAGGATATAATGATGGTGTGATCTGTTCTTTTTTAACACAATGTTTTAAATTACCTACGGTTCCTTCTCAATTCATAAATAAGAAGATAATGCGTTAATTTAGATCTTCCTGCATTAGTAACAATACTCATACCAATAAAACTAAAATACAAACCCAAATACCTGTCAAAATTATTAGAAACTGCATCGAAGTTATTAGAAATTTCATCGGATTCAAGTTGATTATATAAAAATTAAAAGTTAGGGTTTGACAAAATTCTATTAGCAATCTAAGCTTGAGAGTGATTTGGTTTGACCTTGAGGTCTATTCAATTTAAAATTAGAAAAAACAGATTTTATATCTAAAAAAATAAAAGAGACCTGAATATAATATATATTAATATTTAAAATATAAGTAAAATAAATTATAATTATTTAATTTATGAAAAATACAATTATATATCATATAATTATTTTAATAATTTATTAGCAATAAAAATTAATTGATAATTAAATTTATCTTAAATTCTAAAAGTAAAATAAATTTGAAAACTTTAATGACGAATATAAAATGTTTTCTTAATATAGTTATTATATGTGTATGAATAAATATATAACATATAAGTTATTTATAGATAATTACAAGTTTTTTATCCCATGCAATGTACGAGCCAAATGTGTTGGGAAAATCGATTTAGAAAATGGTTATTTTAGGTATAGCAGAAGTTTTAAAAAATTTCTAAAATCGAGGCTATTATGTTATTTACAGCAATAAACTTAATTAAAATTATACTTGTACTTTGTATGAGGCGATTTAAATTGTTATTGACTTTCTACCAAACGATCTTCTTTATTATTCTCAAACCACAAATTACTTTGGGTGTGAGCTCAAATTTTATCAAACTAATCGCACAGAATGAAAAACTTTATTAATTTTCAATACGGAAGTTAATTCTCTCTATAATCAGAATTATGCGTTTTTTTTCAAAAAAAATAGAATTTATTCTTTAAATTAAATTGTCACTATTTTTTGACAGAAAAACGATATATGAGAAGTGTTGTGAATTACCTAACACATATTTCCTATTTATAGAGAAATAGTACCAAAGTTCTATTCGAATAAAGCCTATTAAATAATAATATTTTAATAGAAAGCACAATACTCTTGTAGAATTAGAGTATAAAGGGTGGTGGCACTCTCTTGTGGAAAACTAGGGTTGCTGCTCCTATCATATATTATGGTCGTATTGGACCTTTCATGTATTTAGTCTAATTATATGTATTTTTTGGTTTTTATCTTAACACTTATAATTTATCCAACTCAATATTTATTTTCTATCACCCAAAATATTATTTGTTTAATCAAATAATTTAATTAATCAAATTAAATTAATTAATTTCTCAATTAAATAAATTATTAACCCAACTCTAATTCTGTTAAGGCCATAACAACTTTACCATTATAAAATCTATTAGAAAATATATTTAATTTCTTTATTCAACAAATCCATAATGACTAATTAATTTAATTTCTTTTTCGAACTTCAATTTAACTAAATAATAACTAGAAGAACTTAAATTAATTTTCAAGTCACATTTTGTATTTAGCGAGAAAATGCATTCACTGTGGATAGTTATACATGTGATCTACTTCTCTTACTTCATCATTTTCATTCATTCAATATTATTGGTTCTTACATGCAATTCGTTTCTAGTTATTTTGAGCTAGCGAAAGGAATGATTGATCGTTTATAATTAGGGATTAATTAGATAATTTTTAATTAAGTTTCGACCTTTTGTATAACAACTCTCACTTGACTTGATCGTCAGTCTGAACTATAAGATGCTACAGTCATTGTCGGCGCAACTACTGCCAATTATACATAAAATAATCATTCAAACATGCAATTATATGTTAAACACATTTGCATTATGTTAAACAATCAAATATGAACCTCAATCAAGCTTACGAAAGTTCTTTTGTTGACCCGAGCACGAAATATGATCAAATTGTAAAGTTTTGATAATTCAGGGTCGACGTTGTGATGTCACTTCTTCTACATCGTGACATCGCCAAAAAGTCTATCATGTTGTGACCTTAGGCCACACAACGTCGCGATGTGACTTACTGTCGGCCGAAGTTAGGAGGTGGACTTTGTTTTTTTTTTTTGTAAAAATGAACCATTTGGTACCTATTTCAATGCTTCAAAACCATTTCATCAATTCAAACACTGATCAATATTTTCACCTGTACCAAAACACTCCAAACACATACCAAAACAATTTGTTTAATCATTTACATTTAATCAATTTAATATAATTTCAATTTAACACTAAATATACCAATTCCACTCATCCAATTTTAAACCATTCATCTAACCAACTAGTCAATCAAATATAATAATAGTTTAATATCATAATATTTCTTTCAAAAATAATATAATATTATTTTTGCAAAAAAAAACATTTTTAAAGACATTTTATTTTAAAAATAGATGTTTATCTTTCTACACATAAATAAAAAAATGTAAAATATAACGATTATTTGTTTAAAATACTAATAAAGTAATTATTATACCGATAATAAATTACCTAATATTAAATTATTAATGTAACACCCCTAACTCGTCTTCGTTGCCGAATTAGGGTTACAAAGTATTACCGTATAAAATAAAACATTCAATATCAAAACAGAAACAATATGCAAATTATAAGTTGATATTTGATAACATAATTATGTTAAAGCAACAAATACCTTTATGGGTCTTAAATCGAGCCTATGTGGCCCTAAAAACAATTTAGGAACAATCAAGGAATAATTTAAAACAAATCAGAAAGTTTAGGAAAAAGTTCAAAAATTTGAAAACAAGGGTCACACGGCTATGTGACATAGTCCAGACCATATGGACATTCGAAATAGAGACATACAGTCGTGTCCTAGCCCGTGTATGTATTTGAAATAGGGCCATAAGGCCATGTCGCAGGCTGTGTGCCAAACTGTATGTACATTCAATGTTGGGCCACATGGCCATGTCATAGACTGTGTGCCAAACCGTGTAACTCTCTAATTTGGGAGACACGGTCGTGTCATAGCCCGTGTGACAGGTCGTGTGAAACTTGCACCTAATTTAATAATGACACATGACCGTGTGGTCAGGCCATGTGTGGCACATAGCCGTGTGATAGCCCATGTCCCAAGTCATGAGCAGCATAAATTACCTATAAAACAAAACCATTTCAAATACCCTTTCTTAACCACCAAGCCATACCCTTTATAGCTACTTTCACATGCTTAAATCACATTCAAATCCCCTAAAACACATCAATTTTAACATCATAAGTTCATGACCAAAACACATATCACACACACATCATATAATCACTTCATTATCAAATCATACCTAGCCTATTTCATATGATCAAAAGCACATTCAAAACACCAACAACATGCCAAACATTCATCCATCCTATATCTAACCAATATACCATTCAAAGGCACCACAATTTACATACCAACTTAGTCTGATTCAACATCTTAAAGTCCTATTTAGAACCTATATCAATCATGCCAAAATAACCATTTCAAAACTTGCCATCATACCATTTAATATCTACTATCTATAGAGTATGCATAAGGGTTCATCCACTCATATTTGCTCATATTATTTACATGTCATCATTTAACATCATTAACCACAATAAGCTTGACACAACTCAAAACAAACCAATTCACTTGAATAACCTTTTAACCCTATCACATGCCATTTATAACCATTAACCAAAACTACCAATATGACGAATAGATAGTGTGACGATGCTCCGACAAGATTCCAACCAATCGAGCTTTCCGATCATCTACGAACAAAGAAAATAAATATATAAGCAACTAGTGCTTATTAAGCTCGTATAAAGGAAACTTAAACTTACCGAACATATTAAATTAAACAACCAAACATACTTTCATCATGTCATATGCCAAACTTCCTTTCCTATACACACCACCTCATAAGGTTAGTAAGTATAATATTACATATAAGATCCAAGTAAATCATGACATATACATAGTAAGCATTTAGGCTTTATATATCATCCATCACATATATATCCATTAAACATTCTTCTCATTTGAATCCGCATAGTTATTAGATAATAAGTAAACCTAGCATCTATGAAACATAACATTAATTGAAAAATGAATTTCATGCATATTTCATCCATCACATGATAAATTCTCATCCTTTTCATTTCATAAATGCATATCCATCTTTCCATTTCAGATGAACATTAGTAACATTAAGTTTTTATACATGCCTTTCCATTAACCTTTACTTACCTGTTAAACCATATAGAATTATAGCGGATACTCAGGAATGCTCACACATAGTATGCCTTTTCATATAACCATAACCTTTCTAATAGTGCTCACACGTGCTATGAAATGGGCCAGCTCACACGAGCTGTGGGTCGGGATGTTAGCTATACGATGCTACTCACACGAGCTGTGGAGAATTTGCAATAAATGTAGGACCTCAGCCATCGGTAGGACATCCAAGACCAGCACCCGAAACCATATAATCCCTAATGACATGTCATTTGTATCTTAAGTATTCACAAGGTTCAAATGAGACTCTTTCCATATCCTTATCCGTGACCTTCATTTCCATATTGGCATTTCAATATATTTCCATGAAGATCACATTTTTCATGCTTAAACTTTAATTCCCTTTTCGATATAATATCTCATATAACCATGTAATACATAATAATCAATCCAAAATACACTTACCTATATTATTAAATAGCAATTAACAAACGTACAATTAATGAATGATTCAATATACGAACTTACCTGAACTCATAACAATTTCTAACATGAACCGACCACTATTTCGTTACTTTGACTTTTCTGTGATTTGTGTCCGTTCGAGTTGTTTCTTGATATGCAAAGCTTTAAAGTTGGCCGAACAACTAAAATGGTGTTCTTCTCTTCAATTTCGGTGGAAGAAAGAACTAAAGAAGATGATACCCTCTTTTTTTTCCTCAGTTTATAATTTAATGTTTAATTACCATTCTACTCTTTAATTAACATCAAATTTAACTATTTTCAACCCCTTAACCGTTCAACATCTAAAGATTTGGTACAATTACCAATAAGCCCATTACTTTACTTTTCCTTAACCATTTAAGCCATTAAACTAATAGAAACTCATTTTTGTAACATTTATAATTAGTCCTTTTTAATTAACTAACTAACTAAACATTAAATTTTCTTAACCAAATTTTTATATACCTACATAATTGCTCCATAAAAATTTGGCTTTAGGGGCATTCCACTTAAACTTAATTATTCTTTCAAATAACATCAATTAACAAATTAAAATTTATTAATGTACTATATTTGGCTCGTAAATATTAAATAATAATATTTACGAATTTACTCATCGATTTTGTGGTCCTGAAACTATTGTTTCCGACACCATTGAGAAACAGGATGTTACAATTAATCATTCAATATGCCACTTGTTATCCAATGAAGTATGCCAACAAAGTCGACCTTCCATATTTGCTTAAGAACCTGCTATAGATTATATACTAGTTTTTTTTTTCTCATGCAATGCATCAGTCAAATATATGTTTGAACAATGAAATTTTTTATATTTATGTCGAAGTTATTATAGAATGTATTAAAAATTTTGAAATAAAAATAAATTCCAATTTTTTTACATTAGTATTAGAAGTTGTTGTTTGGATTATTTTTTGTGTGTAAAGTATAATTTATTAGTAATTAAATGGGTGTAAACAAAAATAAAATTTTAAGCAATAAAGTATTTGTAAATATTTAATGAAAAATATATAGAAAAAAACTTAAAATAATTGTTAATACATAAAAAATGTAGTACAAATTTCTATAAAATGGTTAGAAAAAAGTTACTGATGAAAGAGTTTAAAGGGGTACTTAAATTTAAAATTTGGATAAAAAGTAATAAGTAATTAGAGAAATATGATATATAATTGAGAACTTAACATAAATAAATACACATATAGACATAAAAGAATTCAAATAAATAAACAGGAAGTATCTAATTGAATAAAATCGGGATGAAATTAAATCAATAAGGATACATTTGAAATGAATGTAGGACTAATTGGAGAAAAATGTCAAATTATCAAAGGCCTAACTCAAAATTAAGCCATTACCTTGAAAAATTAATTCCTTCTCACATGATTAGTAAGAATGTGTGGCGCAATTTTCATAATTTCTATTCAATTTATTCTAATATTTTATTTTAATTCCCTTTTTATATTTTTTACTTTTTAGATAATTCTTAACCATTTTACCTTTTATACTAAACTATTACTAAAATAAAAGTGTTAGTTTATTTTTAATTGTTAAAATTATAATAGTTTAATATCATAATATTTCTTTTAAAAAATATCATAATATTATTGTTTGCAAAAAAAATTTATTAAGAACATTTTACTTTAAAAATAATTTTTTTAATTATAAATGTTTATATTTCTATGCATAAATAACAAAATGTAAAATATAATATTTATTTGTTTAAAATACTAATAATAAATCATATAATTTAAAATGCTGACAAATTACATATAACGGTTATTTATTTAAAATATTAATAAATTAATTATTATACTTATAATAAATCACCTATTATTTTTTTATGATAAAAAATAAACAAATATTACGTCAAATTAAATTGATCGAGAGCACCCCTAGTTTTATCTTAATTGAGAATTTTAATGCATTATAAAAGACTTCACATAAATCTATAAACTTGTCTTTTATCCTAAATTTAATTTAGCCAAATAATCTGTAACTCGATTATCTTCTCTAAGAACATATCTAATCAACCACCACCCTTATTTAATCATATAACATATCACTTGTCATTCAATGAAACATGCCAACAAAACCTACTTTCCATATTTACTTAAAAACCTTGCTATGAATCATATATATACTACCACTTGGGCTAGCGATAATATTGGGTTAGTATTTGGTATATTGATAATTTTTTTTCATTTCATAAGCAAATTTAATAAATTTTCAAATATCTCTTTTTAAAAAAAATATTTTTTAATATTTTATTATATTCTTATTGGACATTTGTCAACTCTTGATCCTGTTTGTGGAGTTTAAAAACTCCACTAGTAGCTCATTAAATAATTTCCCTAATATTTATAGTTTATTTTTGTTTTCTCTTTTTTTACTTCTTATTTATTGTTTAATATTTTTTTATGAAAATATGTGTTAAATATTTAATTATTTATTTATAATATTAACATTGAGATAAATTTTTGGGTAAACTACAAAATTGTCACTCAACTATACATTTAGCTTTATTTTGGTCACTCAACTGTATTAATTTTTTTCAATTTAGTCACTCAATTTTTTCAAATAAAATATTTTAGTTACTCTCCCATTAGTTGTTATTAGATGAGTGACGAAAAGCTAACATGGGCCTTTTTTTATTGGTTTAATAATAAATTTAGTCATCCAATGTTTACACATTCTAACAATTTAATCTTATAGCTAAAAAATTCAACAAATTTATCCATCAATGTTTACAAAATTGTCATATTAGTTCTAATTCTAAAAATGCAATAAATTTGGTCATCAACATTACAAAATTTGTTAGTTTAGTTCTAATACTAAAAATTCTAAAAAATGAAAATATTTAAAATATTGTCATTTTTTCTAATATTCCTTAACGTACCTTTAAAACCCATTGAAAAAGAAGAGTATTTAACAACATTTGTATTATGCTCATTTTAAACTAACGTCATCTTGATGAATATGGTAAAAAATCAAGTTGACTTAAACCGAACTAAGTGTCATATGTTAAATTAATATCATATTATTTAATTAAACTCCTCCAAAAAATTAACAATTTTTTTAAACTATTACAAAACAATTATTTTGTTTTTTTTTCTTATTTTAAAATTATGTAGAGACCCAATCTTCGAGTAGAGAACAATACAATGTGAAATCTTTCATGAAATGAAAAACCTTAAAAAAAATTGCCTTATTTTTTTCCGACTTGGACATGTCATCAATAACTAGGGATGACAAAAAAACCCGAATCCTATGGGTTTTGAATTGACTCGATCCGTGAGGGCCAGACTTTTTTTGTTGAAAACAAGGGTTTGGGACGATTCGAGTGAAATTAGAACAATAGTCAGGTCGGGTAGGGGTTAAGTTTGAGGTAAATCCGCCCTGCCCCAGGATATTTATAAAAATGCCCTTAATATATATACATATATTAAGTTTTGTTTTCAACAAATAACTATATAAATAAATATATTAAGTTTAAGTCTAAACTCAAAAAAAAAATTATTTGCTTCAAAATGAAAAATAAAATAAAATAAAATTCGGGTCAGGTTAGGTTGGGTAGGATTGAAAGGAGTTGAGACTTCTATTAAATTTCGGGTTTGAGGTAGATTTTTTTTCTTAAGAGTTAGAGTAGGGTCAGGACAGATTATTCACACTTTTGGTCATGGTTGGGGCGGGCAAAAATCTTCCCTGCCCCATTTTCATTCTTATAAATAACTTCCAAATTCGGGTAGTCAAAATACATTGGTCAAACAGCCAAAATCCCAAAAAATCTAATCTAGGAATTAAAAATACAAGCTGAATTGAATTAAGGGAGATAATTTGTCAATTCCATGTCCCACGGGGATGTCCAACCTCATCTCTCTCCCGCTAACACTTATCAATCTATTTTGTGTTCATTTTTTTTTCTTTTTAGTACATATGTTTTAGTTTTTATTTATAATTTATTTATGCTTTTTAGATTTTTAAATCATTTCTATAATTTTTTTATTCAAAAATATTTTTAAAAATTTTTCCTTTTTTAAACTTTTAAAATTAGAATTAAATTGAAAAATTTTGAAAATGTGAGGGCTAAATTTATTATTATTTTAAAATTAAAACTAAATGACCTTTTTTTTAAAACACTTGGGCTAAATTTTTTTAATTTTTAGATTTATGATCGTCAAACTAATAGAATATGTAAACATTGAAGGGCTAAATTTGTAATTAATCACTCATCTAATGGCAACTAATGAGATAGTGACTAAAATATTTGATTTCCAAAAGTTGAGTGAATAAAAAAAAAAGTTAGGTGACCAAAATAGAACTAAAGTCATAGTTTGATAACTATTTTTGTAGTTTACCCTCAATTTTTTTACTTTTATATTTTAATACCTTTTGCATTACTACCTTTTAAATACAGGTAAAATAATTGAATGAAGACATCTTATATAATTAAATTAAATATAAATTTAAAATATTTAATTTTAATTGAAGTAAAATATAATTTTTAGAAGAAGGAAGTTAAATATAGTTAATATTTTAGCACTGCAATACATAATTAATTTTCTATTATTTTGTAATTTAAAATTAGAAAGATGTTTAAGCTAAATAGAGAATACATAGATAAATAATAAGGGTATAATCCTCTTTTATTTATACTTTTGCTCAGTAATTGAGATTTTTTAAAAATAAATACTTAATTTTTCAGTTTTTACCCCTAATATTTATAATAAATTTATAATTGTTGTAGGTTGAATCTGGTGAAGGCTCAATTCCAAAAAAAAATTCTAACCTCATCGTTTATATTTTAAAATCATTAAATTTAAATTCTGTTTAAATTGGTTGAATCCAAATATATATATACATATATTGTAGAAAGCAGGAGTGGATTTGAGTTCGGCCCACCCGGTGGTGGACGGGTCTAGTCGCAACAAATTATTAATTTCTCGCCCAAGAGTTAAGCATAAAAAAGGTATTATAAATACCCCCAATCACGAAATTAGGTTTTCCATCCTTACAAACACCCAAATCACACCATCAATTAAGTTTCGTTTGGAGTTTTCCTTATAAACTTTACGTATTGTTACTTGTTTCCCTTCCTAAAATCTCCCATCAATGGCAACCGCGATTCTCCGCCATGAAAGCTTAAGCTTCCGCCACCCCTTTCCTCTGGGGTCTCGCAGAAAGAGGTTCGAATCGAATAACAGAAGGGAATCGGAATCCATGGTGACCAAACCCCCGGCGAAGAACCTGGTGATGGGCCAGGTCAAGATCCTGAAACGCGGTGAACCCTTGGTCGCCGCCGCCGAGAACACCGATGGATCAAGGGGTGGTGATGAAGCGTTTGATTTGAGCTTGGGTTCGACGAACCGACTTGGCCCAGATCCTGAAACGATGCAAAAGCAAATTAAGCTTAAGGAATTCAAGATCGGTGGTGGGTTTTATGCCACTTCTTCGTCATTCAATTCGCCGCCGCCTAGTTCGGTTCCGGTCCCTGGGTTTTTGGGAAGGGCTGCAAGGGTAAGCCCTTAATCGTTGTATCGATGATTAAAGCTGGATTTGGCAGGAATTAGAAAGAAAGAATATCTGAGTTTTTGATTTACTCTATATGAATCCCATATTCTTCCTTAATATATTTTTTTCAAGAGGAAGAGTATTTAGTGAGAGCAAAAAGAATCCGTATACTAGTACTTTGTCTCTTCGATTAGGGAAATCATCTGTGGATTCAAAGAAAGAATGTAGAAATGTGTATGGTCTATAAATATTTTGGTTTGTACTGAGATTCGAATTGTGTTGTTTCATAAGGTAATAGAATATATTTAAAGAGTCATTCAGATTTGTGTAGAAATTTAGACTGATTTTTGGTTCAAGCATTGATAGAATAATTTTTGAGGTGGAACTTCTTGTTTTATGTCAAGCCTATTTGCCTATAATCCCCAATAGGGAAAGGGATTTAAAGCATTGCAAGTTCAATAACTAGATATTCATATTGTTACAAATATGAGATTGATCCAATAATTGCCATGAATGCAAACTTCCAGACTCACTTTTGTGTCATTGAAACCATCCCCTTTAAAAAACTACTTCAATTAAAATTTACTTTGGGAGGGTAAGTTAGTTTTTGAATCAATTAGTATTTAATGTGGAAAAATCTTAAAAATTACAACCTTAATAACTTGAAAATTTGGTAGGAAAACTTGTATCTCATTTCAACATTTGTACATGTTCATTCTAAACTATTTTCTTAAATAATTCTAAGAAACTATACTTAGACATCAACATGTGGCATGCCACATTTTTCATGTTGATGTGTCATTATGTCATGTTAGTAAATATTTATTTTTTTTAAATATTAAATAAAATTTTTAATAATTATTTAAAATATCATTGTATAAATGGTTGTTTATATTTATCCTTGACCCGTCTTTTTAAATAATTATAAAAATTATGTGAAACTATTTAAATTATTAAAAATTATTAAAAATATCTAAAGTAAACTTAAACAAATGGTTGTTTAGGTTCAAAGAACTTGGATTATCACGTCTAAATTCATTTTGGAGTGGTTCCTTAAATAATTATTAAAAGATTATAGAAATTTATTTAAAAAAGATTAAGATTTGTAAATAAAAAATAAAAAATAAAAAAAATTATATTTTTAAAAATTATTAAAAAATATATAAAAATTATATATACACATAGCATATTTACAGAATTCAAATATACACTAGATTATGACAAACACACTAAAAATCAAAATTATAAAATAAATGTATTTATTAAATACCATTATGGCACCATTTGTCCATGGTATTTTTACCTAAAATATACCAATATTTTATCATTAAAAAATCACCATTAATTTAAATGATAAATATATATATTTTTACATAATTCTTTAGGTATAAAATAAAGAATATAAATAAATTACAATCCTTTAATTTATTAACATATCTTTATAAATACTATAGTATTAATTAATAATTTCTTGTTTAAATTAATTTATCACAAATTATAAAGTAAAATAAATTTGAAAAACTAAATATAAGATGTCATTTAATGCAGTCATTATATATGTATAGCGAATATATAAAATTCATAATGATTCAAATATACAAAAGTTAAATTTAATAAATGTATTAAATATATAATAATATAATATATTGATTTAATAACATAATAATTTAAATATATATAATTAATTTTAGGGTTAATCAGCAAAATGATACCTAAATTATACTGGTTTTTCCAAATTGATATCTAAACTTTTTTTTGTCAAAACTGGTACCTAAATTATTAAACCGGTACCCATTTTACCCCAACTGTTAGTCTCGTTAGAAAAAAAATTTCAACCAATCACAACTTGCCATGTAGGCGTTTATGTATTTTTTTTTCAAAATATTGATAAAATTCATAAATGCATTTAAAAATAGTTAAAAAAATTAAAATATTTTTAAACGGTAAGTAAAATTTTACTCCGTGAATATATCCTTAAAAAATTTCGCGAACCCTATTTCGTTCAAAAAATTTCTGCAACTCTCTTTGCTTCAAAAAATTCATCAACCATTTCAATCATCTTCTTAGAACCTTCAATCCCTTGTAGAATTTATAGGAGGGTGAGTTTGAAGAACCAATTTCTTATTAAAACCCTTGTTTGACTAAACGGATTAAAACCCTTGTTTGACTAAACGGACTTAGGACTAGTTCTGCTTTCCTGATGGCTACACCTTAATGGGTAACAGTTGGCAACTATTCTTGCATTGGGAATACTTAAAGGATTCTTCCTTCTCCCGATGCCAACAAGTGTCCTATATGCATTGATGGACTTGAACGGTTCCTTTACCGTTCTTAAATTTTCCACAACTTCCTACACATGCTTTTGGTTATGAATAAACCAAAATATTGAGAGGGAAGTTCATAAGCCTACAATCATTTGGCTCGACCAATCCTCTTATTATCTTTCACCTCTTTTCTTTTTATCTTTCTTTTTCTCATCTAATCAGCCTTACTGGGGTGCATTCCCTTGCTACTCCAGATGTTAAAATCTTGACAACAAATCATTCATTCTCTGCATTCTTTTACCTATCCACTGACTAAATTTCCAGTAGAAGGCATAAACAAGGTGATAGTTCCTGATCTATTGGGACACACCTATCAGTTACTTTATGGTAGGTTACCCATTACTCTAAGGAATCTGTTTTCCTTACCCTGGTCTTGTTTTCGGGGCGAATTCGAGGGGAGTGTCAGCTAGGCATTACCAGTGATTACCTTATCTTCTCTTGGGGAAGATGTTTTATCATATGGGATTATGCACGTTCTTCGTTTCTGGTCAATCTAAAATAAGGCAAGTTCTGCCTCAAGACCCGAGGGAGTCTTTTTTCTTCCTCTCCCTATTTTTCTCTAGGTCCCAGCTCATGGCGGCTCCTATTGTAACATTGGAAAGGCCACTTTAGCATCGCTCACCTCCCCACCTCGGGGGTTTAAATTTAAGCCTTTGAAGGCTTGCAAAAAGATATGGGTGGAATTTGCATTCTGATGAAAAGATGCAGTTGTAAAAGTGGGGAGCCACCTAATCCCTCGACAAATACTAAATTTGGCATCCAAGCGAACCTCTTTCCTCAACTTCCTTACTTAATCCCATTCAAACTTGACATAAGGGTCTTCTTTGTCAGGTTTCAAACTCGCGGCTAAGTTTTCCCGTTACTAAGAGTCATTCTAATGCAAATTTCACCATTCCTTTGGTCTCAATGGGGAGGTTGACAGGAGGAAACTGATGACTTCCTCATTTTCAAGCATCTAGCTCGATCATTTCTACCCCTTTTTAGGAGATAACCAGAAAAATGAAGACACCATTGAGGCAGCAACCCACTTGGCGAATAAAAATACTTATTTCCCATTGTATCTCTTTTTTAATTTTTTTCTCTAACACTTGTACTTTTCAATCAATGTATCTACTTATCCTTATTTTATGTCTTTCTCCCTATTTGTCTGTTTTTACTCTCATTTTTGCACGCCAATTTAGACCATCATATTTATACACCCAGTACATAACAACTTAATAAAATAAGGACTTCAGGGACTCAGCCAGACCATCATCATCATGCACATAATGGGTAATTTTTCCCAATTCATATGCCCAAAGGATCGAATAAATTGTACTCTGGTACCACTAAATTTGTAACACCCTTCACTGGTTCGATCTTCGAATCCGGGTATGGGGTGTCACAACTAAACTGAAATGGTCTATAATTTGTAATTCATTGATTTAAAATAAGCCCGACGATGTTACTTATGAATGAAAATTCTTACAACAAAATTCATAAATTTAAAGTAAAAGTTTACCATTTCAAAGTCCCAAACTCTAAGGGAACTACTTAGATATATTGTAATGGACCCCGAGGTGGAGTTGTTCAAGGTACCCCCTTTCCTATGTACATGGCACCTTACTGACAATGATTCTTGATTTAACATTGTTTGACTTGGTCCTTCCATTGAGCTCATTATCCTGCTATTCCTGCATCACAAGTCAAACCCTTGTAAGTTCGTGTGAACTTACTGAGTTTCTTCTATACTAAATTGCAAACTTTGCCCCTTCTTTATCAGGGTAAAATTTTAAAAGGAAATAAAATATTTTAAATCCCTATTTTTACTCAAATTTTAACGTCTCATTTAGATTGGTGGACTTTCATACACCTTCCACTGTTCTTTAATGGTAGTTTGACCTTTAATACCCTTAGGTTCCTGGGCAAACCTATGTCCTGATGATAGTGTTTTTGTGATTTCTAGATACCTTGCTATCTTGGTGGGTTCTCACTTTACCCTATACGTTATCTTATTAGGAATACCCCATTTTTGTTTTCTTCTGGATTGTGGGCGCCAAAATCCCAACAGATATTCTGATATTCTACTTACAAGGCTTACGAGAAAGGACCACGCACTTTGGTGATCTTTCCATACCTGTTTAGTCCATAACGGACTCCTCTTCCTTACCCTCATCCTGAAGGACTTGTTGACATTCCCTTCGTTGAGATAACTAATGGGATCCCCCACTACTCTAGCAGTCTAAATCCTACGAGGGATGAGTAATGGTTGGATTAATTCATTGTCGTCCACCTTATTTGTGATACCATGCTTATAAGCATAACACGTCCTTCTTCCAGGAGCCGTTTGGGCCTATAGTATCTAACAGACTGTTAACTGAGTGACCTTTTGGGTTTACGATTTCTCTTAGGCGATGGTTCCATACAGAACAAGCCATTTGGCGGTTACTTCACAATATAATCCCCCTTTAAGGAGGAATAGTCTTGACAGACATATCTGTCACTTGGTTTATCTTTCCTACTACCTCTCTAGCGGCTCTTAATGGTGAATCCTTAACCATGATCTGCGGATAAGTCGTCTTCCCTTTCCTAATTACAAGACGTTATTGGCACATCATTTCCCATGTCTTACTCCTGTTAAGTTACTGCTCTATTGCCCTACCGACTTTCACGATCACTGTTTTGGGTGGACTGTTCCCCTTTCTACTACCTTTGCCTTGGTCAACGGATTGCTCAAAACCCGCTCGCTAATAATTGTATTTTTCATTCTAACTCTTTTTTCTACATGTAATTTCCCATAATTATCATCATGACAATCTACCCATATTTAATGTCTAGGTAGACTCTGTTGGTTGCTACAGTTGAGTTTTGGTTTATACCTCTTTCATCCCATGTTTACTGTCTCGACGGACTATATTAGTCGCTGTAATTGAGCCATGGTCTTACACCTTGTACCTCTTTGAGGTGTTGCCTCGAAAGACCTTACTGCCGTCGTAATGTCACCCCATAGAGCTTGTTGGCCGCCATCGCGGTGTTGCTCTATAGAACCTTGTAATATTGATATCGATCCATTTCATATTTACCTTGATACTCGAACACCGAAGTATCCCTCTCGCAAGGCCCGAAGCTTCACACATCACGGTTTGCTCCCAATAATCTTGAATTGTAGAATCTTAACGAAATTCCAATTTTCCTATTACTCCACCCATTCCTCCATTTCTCTATTCTTAACCTTGATGCTCAAACACCGCAGTGTCCCATCTGCAAGGCTTGGAGCTTCGCACATCACAGTGCACTAACAACACTGTATAGCGGTATCTAACAAGATCACCATTTTCCCAATCCTTACTTCGTCTAACTTGTCGATGATTCCTTTCCATGTTATACTATTATAAACATGCAATACATGCATTTCACAAATGAAAGACCATGGAATCATAGTTAATTCAGGTACATTGAACTAAAGTGGCAGATATTCATATGCATATACGATCTTAAACTTACTTAGAATTCCAAGGTTGAAGTACAGAAACTCACTTGATGCTTCGTCGCTTTATCAACTTAACTTTCCCAAACGCCAGAGCTTTCATTCTCCTAGCAGCTAAGCATGACAATTAAAATCATGAATTAGACTTAGTATCTTCAGCTTAGACGTCAATTTTTGTAACCTCCCTAACTCGGCCTAAACGTTATGACCGAATTTCGAAGGCTACTTTAACCATGAAAATGAACTAAATTAAACTTTCATAATTTCAAAATATTTTAAAACCATTGGCTTATTTGTTCAAAACTAGTGAAATCAAATGTTCATTTTAATTTCGCGGAAAACATAACAATTTTAGAAATTTATTGATTTAGTATTTTCTTTGTAAAGAATAATTATTTTTCAAAAGTAATTTAGATTTTATTAAAAACTCGTTTTTCAATATTATAGTGGAAAAATGTGATGTAGACGGATTTTATTTAAAAACCAAGATTTTATGCATAAACATTTTAAATATCAATTTAAGCAATTTAAAAACTCTAATGTCATACAATCAAATAATCCCAAAATAAAGTCCTATGCCACATTCCAAATAAACTTTATTTTAGTCCCAAAATAAATAATAGAAATAAGTTTAAAATACTTTAATAACAAAAACATCTGAGTTCCTAAAAACAATAAAAAATTCACAGTTTACGTCATTCATGAACACGTCAATGCAGTATTTTTAGAAAAGTTCCTACCTAACTCCACTGCACACCATAGTAAGAGTTCCTTAGAACTCATCCATTCAATAACATACCAATTTGTGGATAAGCCACCAGTATTGCAGATAAACTGCTAGTATTGTAGATAAGCCACTAGTATTACAGACAAACTGCCAGTATTATGGACAAGCCACCAGTATTGCAGACAAGCTGCTAGTACTTCCTCCTTTTAGAATCGACCCAATCCCATGCAGTGCAGTTTGACATGCAATATCAATAACAAATTAGATCAGTTGTCATGATTTTTAACATGCGATCAGTGGAAAAAAAAGTAGGAATGATTTATCATGTGTTCTGTATTTCAGTATCAATAAACATGTTTTTATCATGTAAACAATTTTGACAGAAGCAATGACATGTTTTCACCAGACAGTCATATTTATCAGTCTCAGTGAACATGATTTATCATGCTATTTGTATCAATAAAAGAACAATGGCTGTAACACCCCTAACCCGTGTTCACTGCCGGATTAGGTTACGAGGCATTACCGATCAAAATACAACTAAGAATAGACATCCATTTCAGTTCAAGTACCAAATAATATATTCATTTAAATTCTATTCATCTAGTATAAATTTAAATCAAACTAATACTTTCAATTCTATAATTCGTATTTTTCTCAAATTAATATTCAAGCTTTTACTCAATTATAAAAAAGAATTTCGTATATATATATTAAATACTTAATCAACTAAAGTCAATTATGCTTTATGTTTTATGACATATAAACAATCCATGCTTCAAAATTCAATATGTCAATATTATTCCTTTAACCAAAGCGTTGAATCAATTATCATGCATCAAGGTCATACTACATAGGCTTTATAAAGAATATTTCACACTTTATAACCATAAAACTTCATGGCATTCGAATGTCTAATTAAAAAAAATCTAACGTAATTTATAACATATACTAGGCACACACTTCACAACATTCATTGTATATATATATTCCATTAGCTAATTATTGAACATGTCATTTTTATCAACACATTTCGATGTTATTTATCTTAATCAAAAAAGCAGTTAGTACACTTCCCAACTATGCTCAGTTCGGACTATAATAATGCAACCAGTTAAAAATGCATTTTTGCCTAAACCAATCATACCAACATTGGACAGCATATGTATAAACAAGGCATTATCTAACATATAATTTCCAGCCCCAACACATACCGATTCATGCGCAATTCATACTAAAAATACTATAAAATATTATGCCAATTTCTATCATCACTTAATCAATCACTTAAACAACAATAAAACCACGTTAATTTGGTCAAATACTCACAGCATTACAAAACACATATAAATTCTATATGTCCCTAGCCGAATTGTATATATACATATTTTTATACCATTTTATCTCACAAAAAGAACCAAAGCAATTTCATTGTTAGCAATTTAACTAATACATAATCAACCAATTACCAAAATTATTCATTCAAACATTTCAAATTCATTAAAACATTATAACCACATATTAAACCCTATAACATAGTCCCCATAATGATTTAAGTACAAAGTCGAATACACACCAACTTAAACAACATTTTTAAGCCACTCATAAGGCAATTATAAACACATATCATAAGTCAAAATGCATCCATCATTTACTTCATTTCTTAAGTCGAATTATAAGACCATCCATCACATAAGATATATTTTAAAACATACTTTCAGAATAAGCTAAATACATGGCCGATTCACATCATAATTAATATCATCATCAAGCCATATTCACATGCCTATATATATATACTCAATTCACAATATAACCAAACGAACACTGCATGGATTATAATTCAAGCCTTTAAATTACCAAATTAACGGTCGATAGTGTGATGAACTTCTATGGCAATCCCCGAGCTCGTAACTAGCTTTCCAAAAATCTATAATACACCGAATGAACACACAAAGTAAGCTTAGAAAGCTTAGTAAGTCATAAGCAATTAAAATATAACAAGGACATTAACCATATTTTTCTATTTGGCCGAATATAAATAGTCACATGTACATATAAATTACCTTTCATAACATGTATGAATTACATTATTAATTCAAGTGCTACTTACTATATTTTCATAAACATTTTAATTCGCACGTACCAAACCATTTAGTTAGGCTTTCACATTCGATCGTAACTTGACATTGCCCAATAAATCATTCAGAATCAATAAGGATACTCGGATAGCTCCAAAAAGCTCGTGCAATGCCAACGTCCCAGACGTGGTCTTCCATGTAATTAAATATCGATGCCACTGTTCCAAACAGGGTCTTACACGAAATAATATACGACGCTAATGTCCCAGACATGGTCTTACATGTAAATCTCAAATCGATGACAACGTCCCAGACGTGGTCTTACACGATAACACATTTCAACATTCTTGAGGATTCATATGACTTTCAGATGTCGTAATTCAATCAAATTAAACCTGTAATTAGTCAACCTATGTTAAATATAATTCGACATTGTAGTATACATATATATTTTGATTCGGCTATGTATAAAAAAGTACATTAAATTTAACCTCAATTATTTACTTACAACTTACCTCGAACGAAGACGAACGGATGGAATCGACTACTTGACCACTTTCGACTTTTCCCAATCTAATTCTGTTTTCTTTTGTTCTTGATCTATATAAATTCAAATTTGGCTATTTAGTAACACATTTCATTCAAATTTATTCAAAAAGACATAAATGAGCAAATTGCATTTTAGCCCCTAATATTTCACATTTTTCACAATTTAGTCCCTATTCACAAAACACAAAATATTCAAAATTTCACCACACCCAAGCTTGGCCGAATTTCACTAGGGTCCCTAGCAGCCCATTTCTTTCATTTATTTCGAATTTCAACCCCTAAATTTACAAATTTCACAAATAAATCCCTAATTTGGATTTTTATAAAAAATTACTTAACAAAATCTAATAATCTATTGAAAAATATTTATTTTTCATCATCAAACAACTAATTCATCATATTATCAACAATGGCAATTCTCAAATTCATCATCAACTCCAACAATTAATACATGGGCTAGGTAATATACTAAGCAATGATCACACAAACGTAAAAATTATAAAAAAACTAAGCAAAACACATACCAAATTTTAGCTTCCAAAGTGCCGAATACTTAAAACACAAATATCTTCTTTGTTCTTCAAGTTTCGACAAAAACAAAGCCAAATGCATGGCATTTTGTGTTTTATTTTATTAATATCATGTTATTTACCTTTTTACTATTTTAACCTTAATAAAAACTTAATATAAATTACTTAATTCATGGACATAAATGTACACTAACCTTATAATGGTATATTAACCTTTTAAGGACTTCCCATAAATCAAATCATAACAAATTAGCATTTTAACAATGAGAATGTCACTTTTACTTTTTATGCGATTTAGCCCTTTTCACAAATTAAGCACACAAACGGATAAATTAATTCAAGAAAATTTCACACATGTCAATTCACATACTATAAGCACGGAAAATAATAAAATATTTTTTGACTAGGATTCGTGGTCCTAAAACCACTGTCCGACTAGGGCCTAAACCGGGCTTTTACAGTGGCATGCTTTAACATCACAAAACATGCGAAACATTATTGAATCATATAATAACACATATACATATTTGACAACACAAATTTCTTATATCAGAGGCACTTACTTGTAGCCAATCCTAATAAACGAATTATTTTTCACCAAGAACACTTATGCGACCGATTATTCATAAGTATAGCAAGAGTTTATACTAACATTATTATTGAATAAACACATATATTAGGTATGGATGAAACATCCAGAGTTCTCTAATGGTTAGAACTCACGCCTTGAATGAAAGTCCCACAATACTAGATCTACTATTTCACAATCCTACGCTTTAGATCTAACCAGATCTAACCATATCTCGCCTCAATCTGATTATAGAATAATGGTACCAACACAAAAATACACATGCGTTAGTTTCTGTTATACAATCCAATAAAATTCTCTTATGGAATCAAACGAGAATCACTTAGTCTATTATTTTTTCGAATGAAAATTGAAATATTCCTCTTGCGCTAAAGCAAATTTGAGCGATTCATATTGGAACCTTTAATGAAAACATAATATTCATATATAAACATTAGATTCGATCATATCAAATAAGAGAAATAATTGAGATTAGACCCAACTAATCATCATTTACTCTTTATCGGGTTAGATTGAAAAATTACTATTCAACCAAAAACTCAAGTAAAAAGATGAATAATGGCTATGGAGGAAAAAATGGAGAAATGGTAAGTAGAAAAATAATGTTTTAAATTGAAAGATAAAGAATAGTACAGGAAAATTTGGTTTCAACCAAATGATAATAAAAGAGGAGAAGAAAGGATGAAAAATGGGTGGCAACGGCGACGACGGCTTTTTGACTGTGGAGGTTCGACGGTGGTGCAATGGTGGAAAAGAAAGGAAAGAAGGGCAAGGACGATGATGCAATGATGGTTGATTGGTGGTGCAACGGTGGCTAATGGTGGTTAAAGTGGCAGCAAAAACAATGGCATAAGTGGTGAAGTGAAAAAAAATGGAGAGAGGAGAGAAAATATGGAGAAGAAAACAAAATGAATGTTTTCTTTGGTACTAGGGATGACAAGCATAGTAAAAGGGGAGGAAAATGAAAAGGGGAGTGCGTAAGGAAGGAAGGAGGAAGGAAATGGAGGAAAGTATCTTGTGATATGACAAGTGTTTTGAGCGACAAAGAGGGTTGACTAAAGAGGTGTGCCGAAATTAAAATAAAAGGTAAGAGAGGAGAATCGAAATTAGGTTTCATGGATAACTAAACTTGATCTTATTCAAAAAGTAATTATAACTAAATAAAAAGATGGGATGCGACAGTTTTCCAGAAACATGCAGAACCTCATAATTGGTTCTAAAAATCCTTAACTTTATTTCTTGATCTTATGTATACAGATGGGCTAAGAACCTTACCAACTTTATAGATTCTCAACTTTTCTGACTCAAACCTTACGATTTCTACTCCATGCAGAGCTAACCATAACTCTTTTATTTGAAGCAACCAAAAAAGAAGATGAAGAAGAGAAGAATGCAAAATAGAAAATGAGAAGAATCCTCTCCCCGAGAAGTCATTTCCCTAACTATTTATAGCCCTTCTCGCACGGTCTTCAACCATTTAGAAACCATCCATTGAAAATCATTGTGTCTCCCACTAACAAACTAGTTGGTTTTAATCCAGTCAAACTGATTTAGATTTCAACCATGTTCAATTCTATTTCTAACTTTTCCTGATTTTTCAGTAGAGATTGCCAACTTCCGATCTCTTTCAATTTAACCCCTAATTTGCTCCAAATTTTTCGATATACAATAAACCGGGTCTGACAGTGGGAGTGATTAAGGAAAGAATTAAGGTTTTCTAATTGGATTGGTTGGTTTGAATGCATGTGTTTTAAAACCCTAGGCTTGAAAAACCTAGGAAGTAATATAGATAAACGGATTGAGAGACGAGGTTACTGAGTAAATCGTGTATTCATCCCAGTCAGGAAAGTAAAATCGAGAGGTAAGTGTGTACTGGTTGATTAGCTAGGCAGTAGAGGCTGAGAGGTAATACTATCTAGGTAATAACTAATTCTCTAATAAAAACTTGAGTTCTAAAGTAAATTACAAACACGGAAGCGAGTTAATCTTCTGCCTATTTATTGGGAGAGTTTTGGTTATTAACTCTATTTTTTAATAGTTAGTTTTTTACTTTATAGTCTTAACCCTTGCTTTTATTTATCGTAATATTATTTTTGGTGATTACTGTTTAAACCTGTTAGTGTGTAAAGTATATTTAGATTTAATTCAACCTCACTTGCCTACGTTCCTCGGAATACTTTCCAGTGTTCTATTGTAACACTAAAACTATATTACAATTTGACATTCGCTTGCAAATACCGCATTAGTTTTATATCTATTTATTTGCACGATTTTTTTACTCTAAACGTTCACACGTTTGGAGGCGATCATTATGCAATTAATTTCTTTGGAGTTGCAAAGTACTTAAACAATAGTAAAAAATATTACTAACTAGAAAATTGGTATAAAGTAAAATTAAAATTAATAAGAACACAGAATTGTAAAGTAAAACTTTCATATTAGACAATGATAGGGAAAGTGAATAAGGGTGAGTTTAAAACAAATTTAGCATAATATGTATTATAAAGTAAATAAATGTGTGATGATGTATGAATGTTATAATTTTATCTCATCATTGATTAAAATGGTCCTTTATCACTTTCTGGTACCGATATTTTGACTATGACTTGAAATATTCTTTTTGAAAACTATTACTTTAATACTTCATTATTTTTGAGACGCTTCAAACTAATAATCTTTATTTGTTGAATGATATTTATAATGATAAATCTTAACTTTAAAAGTTTCTCCTAACTCATGCTTTCATATATATTATAGATAAATTCAAGTCTCACAATGCATAATTACTACACGTAGGTCTCTAGTACAATCAAATGTTATGTCATGTGTGTGTTTTAATCTAGATCATTCTAATCAAGGCTCATTTCAATTTATCATGAAATTACAAGGAAAAACAAAACTACATCTTTCAATTCTTTACGCAAACTTGAGAATCCAATCTGATCAATTTGAACCCAAACTTAATACAATACAATTTGGCCTCATAAAGTCAATTAAACCCAAATGGACATAAACACTAATCAACTCAAACCCTAAATGATATGGATCTGAAACAAATCATAAGTAACTTGAAATGACCTAAAAAAACCAACAATTTCTCTTTTCAAGCCATATGCACTCTTTTTTCTTCTACCTCCACCCTTTCCAATTTTAAATATCTTTCAAGGCTAAGTTTCGGTTGATCATGTCTTCATACATTAAGAGATTAGTTAATGATTAAGCCTTAGTTAACACTTAGAATTTACAAGGAAAGTAAAATTATACTTTGTCAATTCTTATCTAAATTCAAGAAATTTATCAAATTAATTTAAACTCAAACTCAATTCAATCTAATTTGACTTTAAACAATGAAATAAACACTAATTGACATCCATATTTAATTAGACATAAAATAATATGAACCAAAGCGACTCAAACAAATAACATGAAATGCTTTACATCAAAAGAGACCGAAATTCATAATGATTAGAGCCTAAAATCCAAATAACCTGAATCCAAAGTGAACCAACGTAAAATACCTCAAACCCAAAATTGGAATTGACCTAATCTAAAACCAATCCTATCTATGGTAAAGTTTTAGCCTTTGGGGTTCTTGAAAGCATTGAACTCGCTTTTTGTAAGCTCCATTAGATTTTTTAAAAGCATTGAACTTGCTTCGTTGGTGTCACATATTGATGGATTCCATGTTCTTTTGACATTTCTTTTGGGTTTTATCACTCTATATTTTATGTTGATGCCCATGATAAAGCCAACTTATGTTACTACAACATGATCCTAACTTCAATGATGATCTGAGTCAGCCAATGCTTATAATTGTAGAGCTGGAAAGAATGAAGCAAAATTGTTGCTACTTTTGTTGGCCGATTATTAGGTTTGAAAATACCAAGAGGGGAGGGACATAAATTGCTATTGTAAAAATATTTAAAAAAATTAAAAATAAAAGAGAGAGGGAGAAAAGCTTAGACAATCAATTTAATAGCGATCCGACCCCAATTGCCTATCTCTATTACCTTGGTGTAGCTGAACCAAGGATTTATCAATTCATTTTTAGAATTGATACTTTTCAAGGAGAATGTATAACCTTTATAGCACTATCTTTTTCTTAACGCTTAAATCGAACCTTTCCTCTGTCTGTTATGCCTAAACTAGAACCATTCTTAGTTTTTGTGGCTCAAGTAAAATCCTCCCAATTTACAATTGGTGATAAAGATGAAGTAAACAATAAAATTTTGAAAAAGATATGTGTTATGCTCTTAAAGAAAAGAAATAAGAGTGATAAAATATTTCGTCATATAAACTTTAAGACTATGTATAAGAGAAAAATGAGAAATAAAAAATTTGAAGCTTTTCTCTTGTCTTTGTTGCTTGGATATGTGTCTCTTATGTATTCAAGTATTCTTGACTTGAGTTTATGTCCTCTAACAAATTTTTGGACATTTGGGGCCATTGGAAAAATTGATCTCGCACATTTAATGTAGTATGTAGCGTCAAGTCTCGATACTTGAATGATAGGTATGAGACTTGACTAAAAAATAACTGTTAGAAGTCTTGAGGTCTCGATACCTAGCAGAAAAATCTCGAGATTGAAAAGCAAGTCTCGATACTTCAAGAGTAAGTCTTGAGACCATAATTCTCTTAAAAGGACTATTCTTACTGTTTTACAAGTCTTGAGACATGCAGCCCAAAGTCTCAAGACTTGGCTATTAGGTATTTAGACTTCGCACATAAGTCTTGATATTGTAGCCTTCTAAAAAATTATGTTAAATTTTTTTAATAGGTATTGAGACTTGGAGACTAAGTCACAATACTTGGCCTGAAAATTGCATAAAAAGGCTTAAAAATAATTTTGAGAAGTCTTGGGAGTACTAAAAACTTGTGAAAAGTGTCTAGGTTTAAGAACATTGATTTTGAGTTTGTAGCACTTGAAAATAAAATTTTCATATTTGATTAAGGAATTTTGGAATTTATTTTGTTATATAAAACATTTGAAAATCAAAGCTAACATCAATCATAGTTCATTTATTTCCATTTAATTTATGGTCCAACATTCAAAAACACAGACACAACAACAAAGCTTTTTCACCCTTAAGCATATAAGTTTCACAATTGATAAGTCTAAGAATTCATAGCTTAAGTCTAGTACTGTAGTTGTTTAGTTATATTATAACATTTGAGATTTCATCTTCATTCTTGCTAGTATATTGACCACCATTTGCAGTTTTTTTCTTCTTAGAGAACTGTTTAAAGGATTTGGTTAAGTTTTTTTTAGGTGAAATGTTAGTTATTATTGTAGCTCTTCTATTGAAGTAGTTGTTGGAATATACGAAACATCTATGGTTGTAACAACCTGTTTTTAGTGAAATCGGAATAGTGGTTTCGAGACCACAAATTTGAGTCAGAAAGAAAATTCATTTTAATAATATTGCATGGTCTGCATTATGATAGGAAAGACGTATGAAAATTTTGGTAAGAAAATTTTACTGATTTCATGTTTAATTATAGAAAGGACCAAATTGCATAAAATGCAAAAGTTGAATTCTAGTAGCTAGAAGGATTAAATAGCTATGGAATTCAAAATTTGAGGTCCTTATAAGGCAAATAGAACATTAAGAGAAGTTAGTAGATATTTATGATGATTCATCCATGGAAATTTAAGAAAAGAAAATGACTAAATTGGAAAGTGGAAAAATAAAAGATGATAATTAAATTAAATAACAAAATATCATCTTTTTCATCATCTTTCCCCAAATTATTTTCACAAAAACCCTAGCTAAGAGAAAAGAGTTCAAGCAAGTTAAATTGGCTTAATTGGGTAAGCATTCTTGTCCCGTTTTTAGTAATTTTTATATTTCTGAGATCGTAATAACCTAATCTACCTATTTTGGGGATTAATTTGTAAAATTATCAAAGTATTAAAAGTTTACCATGGATGAGGACGCTGAAATTTTGAAATTTATGGTAGAAAATGAAAGGTTGTTGATAGATAAACAACTTTTGTAAAGTGAATTTTGATGAAATGGTGATATAGGGACTAAATTGTAAAGATGTAAAATTAATGGAAAATTTCTAAATTTTATGAATTACGTTGGCTGTAAATGTTATATGAAAAATCCAGTTAGACTTGGAATAAGGATTAAATTGCATGAATTTCATTTTCCGAGCCTAGGGACAAAATCGTCATTTATTAAAAGTATAAGGGGCAAAATGGTAATTTTGACTAGCATGTGAATTGGATGAAATTGAATGTGAATTTTATTAAAATAAGTTAAATTTACTTATATGGACCGGATAGACCTAGTTCAGATTGGATCGAGGAAAACAAAAAGTATCGGATTAGTAGCCTATGAACACGAACAATTATCGAGGTAAGTTCGTGTAACTAAATTATATATATTAATATATTTGAATTGAATGTTGTATATGTGTGAATTGCATAAATGTCTTATGTATGAAAATCAGTCACATATCCGATAATACCCGATAAACTTTAAGTCCCATTTGAGTAAATGAAATTCGATGGATACATGGTTTCCCGTATTGGTTGTGGTCCTACATATGTTGCAGACACACCATAGCTCTTACGATCATCCTGTTATACACCCTCGCGAGCTTCTCGTTACATGGTTCCTGCGAGCATCTTGATCGGTATTGACCCTGCATGTCTTGCAGTCATACAGCAGCTCTTTGTGAGCGTCTTGTTAGATGATCGGTATGGATCGCGCATATAATGCAGACATACCGCAGCTTTTTATGAGTGTCTCGATATAGGCTCTTTATGAGCTTCTTGATATGGCCCGCTTGAATTTCCTAATATATGGCTATCTGGAGCTTCCTGATAATAGCTCTTCGGAGTTACCTGTTAAGCTCACATGAGCTTTCTGTTTCAAACTCTTAAAAGTTTCCTGTTATACAGCTTGGATAAGCTTCCTTCTACATGGCTCATATGAGCTTCCTATTATATGGCTTGAGAGAGTGCTTCCTAATTATGTACCCTAATGGGTACCCCTAAATATGAGTTGACGGATTACAGTTTTGTACACTTCGAGTGTACTACATGTGTATCCATCGATATTTCAAATAAATTCAACGGGCAAAGTTCTGACATGGTTAAATTGAGCTTAAGATGATTTGTCATGGAAATGCACATGTTAAATGGAAATATGATATGAAAAGCATATGTATATGAAAGTTATTACATGATCAGCTCATCCTTGATTCTTGATGTTTACATGTAATACATGACTAACAAGTTTCTTGAGATTATATGTGCTTAGGCAAATTGCCAAATTTCTTTGGATGAATTTTGTATGCTTATCTTAAATTTAAGAGTGGTAAGTTAATTTTCTGTTATATGAACTTACTAAGTATAATATGCTTACTCTGTTTTACTTCCTCTATTTTATAGTACTCGAAAGCTCGTGAAGGTTTGAACTTGGTCGGAGACACATCACACTATCCCTTGGACTTCTCAGTATATAAAACAAACTAACTTTTGGTATAATGGCATTTATAAGCTAAGAAATATTTTGGTTGGAACTAGCCATAAGAATGGCTTGTAATAGTTATATTTTGAAGTAAAAGTATATATATTTGTGTGTAGCTTTATCATTCTTGGTATGTGTTTGAAATGGTTAAGTGATGCAAAGCATATCGTTATATTGATGGTTAAATTGAGTTAGCACATTAAGTCCAATATGCATATAGGTGATATGATGTCATACTTAATACATGAATTTGACTTTATTTGAATGGTTTGAATTGGTTGGTGAACATGTTTAAGTGTTCTTTTAGGTGGAAGGCAATTTGGGTAAGAAATAAGGCTTGGAAATGGCCTTATTTTGTCCACACTGGTAGAGACACGGGCGTGTGTCTCAGCATTGTGTGACACATGACTATGCGCACAGGTGTGTGGTTTGGTCGTGTGTCCACTGCATCTTAAAATTTGAGAAACAGAATGCTTCGAATTGCTCACACGGGCAGAGACACGGGCGTATGTGTCACACGGCCTAGCACATGGGCATGTGACTTGGCTGTGTGACCCATGCACCTAATTTTTGAAAATTAAATTGTCCACATAGCCTTGCACATGAGCGTATGGCTAGCCGTGTGACCCAAGTCAGAAAGTTACACGGGTATGAACACGGGCTGGGACATGGCCGTGTGCCTCACATCGAATGCCTACACGGCCTGGGACACGAGTGTGTCACTTGGCCGTGTAAGCCACACGGCCTAGCCACACGGGCGTGTATCCCCTGCACCTAAGAAAAATTTTGAGATTTTGCGAAAAATTCTGTAAGTTCTCGATTTAGTCCTGACTTGTTTCTAAAGCATAAATTGGGTCTCGAAGGCCCATTCAAGGGACATTATGATTGAATATGTTTGATTTCGATTATGAATAGTAAATTATATGTGTAAACTATTTTTAAATCTATAAACTCCGATAATATTCTGTAACCTTGTTTTGGTGACGGATATGGGTTAGGGGTGTTAAAGTGGTCTTAACATTTAGCGTAACACTCTTTTCATCTTTAACTTTTTCCTTTATATTGCCTTTTAAATTCATTTCGAATATTTGTAATAAGCCAATCATTTCATCCATCCTTATGGTACTAATTTCTTTGGCTTCTCTTATGGTAATAAATTTGATAGTAAATATTTCTTTTAGGATCTTAGTACCTTTTAAACATGTTAGACTTTAGAATATTACTCATCAAGAAAAAAGGTTTTGTTGGTAATGGCACACAAGTTTGCATAAAATTTAGAAATCGTTTTAGCATTTGACATTATGTGAGAATTTTTAACTTTGAAAGTTTTACTCCTAAAGTCCCTTCATAAGTTGTTACAAGGATTCTCGCATTTTAAAATTCACCTAAACTCCTAAGGTTTAGTATGCCTCTGCTGTCCAAGCTTCCCTAGGTTAGGAGATTGAAAGCTATTAGTATTTGTTGTAGCAAAAGGTTTTTAGCCTGTCAAGATTCTCTTTTTGGACAAGCTTTGTATTCATATCCAAAGAAAGTAGTGAACTGCTGCAATGTACAAACAATCAATCAAAATTACTCTACAAGTATACCAACCAATTCCTATACATGTTAACTAAATCCCCATGCTGTACATAATTATCTATTGACTTTATAATTCATATTTATTATAACACCTCATATCGACTCGGTTGTCGGGCTCAAGCTAAAAGATATCACATTAATTGCCAAAGCAACTACAATAAATTATATTCAATTTGTACCATTAAACATCTAAATAAGAGTCTTATATGAGCTTATGAAAGCTTTTTTGCTAACTCGCGGTCGAATTAGGACCTAAGTGTAAAGTTTTCAAAATATTGGGTTGATATGCGACTTGGGGGTTCCTCATCCCAATACAACTCACTGAGTAGGTCTCGTCACGATGACAAGGGCCCGACTTCATGACGTGATTGTCCATTTACAAATGGTCCAAAATGGCACCAACTTGCATCACCTAAAAAACAATTTCATTATAACCATTTTCAATTTCAGCCAAATATACCATTCCCAAATCTACACTTCTAACATATCTTTAACAAGATTTTAAGAATTTGCCACGCCACACTTTGACAAAACTATGATACAAGAGTTCTTTTAAAAAATATGATGCAAAAGTTTAGTGAGTTCAAATTACATTTTAACCCCATGCGTTCAAATTACATTTATAACAAGGTTTAGTGAGTTCTTCTAAAAAATATGATACAAGAGTTTAACCCACTAGTTGCCCTGATATCTATACATGTTACAAACAAAAGGTGTTAGGCTCACACTAGGCTTGAAGGCTCTAGCTTAGTCCCTCTTAACTTCATGCAATAGTTTAGATTACCTGAAATCAAAAGAGAGAATCATGGTAAGTTCATAAGGAACTTAGTAAGTTTTAAAAAATAAATCCCTTCTTTTTTTGTTGGCTAGCTTAAGAATTTGCCACGTCACACTTTGACAAACTTGCACATTAATGTGGCGTACATGGAAATGAAGCATGTAAAAACAAAATTTCGCAACTTATACTTAGGCTTGAACTTTACAATGGTGCAGTTCATAACGCATGAGTATTTCTCCCACCAATGGTCATAACTCTCATAATCTCTAGTATAGACTTGTTGCGAGTAAACTTGGCTGATGACCCACCACATGGATAGATACATTACGAAATAACTAGGTGAAAAGTCCTGCAGACTCTTACATGTAGATTTATAAATGTGAATCTATACATGCAGATTCATAGATGCGAATCCATACATGTGGATTCATAGATGTAGATTTATCCATGTAGATTCATAGATACAGATTCATAGATGCAGATTCTTATATACGGATTCATAGATGTGGATTCATAGATGCAGATTCATAGATATAGATTCATAGATGTGGATTCATAGATACAGGTTTATAGATACAGAATGTCTTGCAGAATTTCATACAACGGAGTCCTGCATATAGCTTTAACATGAAAACATGAGGACAAGTCTAGTGGACTATCATAGCTTATGTATGCCCATGGTGATGGGACTTGCATACATACATGAGGCTTAGAGCCTTAGACTCCATAAAGTCTCATACTTAAGAAAAACCCTCATAGGGTTATCGTATACTTGTGCACAAATATCTCCGTACAATCCATTCAAACCTCCGTAAAGCCAAATAACATGCATCACTTCAACTCTCATTCCCTACTTTACATACCTCCTTACTTCACATATATCACATTAACGTAAAAAAATCAACCAATCTATTCTACTTGCTAGTACACACTGAACATGACTACATTCATCACATGTGCGCATGTTTACAACTATACAATTTTCCAGTTAATGATTCTCACCACAACAATCCACACAGTAAGGTAGCATAATGAATGACATCTACGAGTATGAGTGTATGAACTCACCAGCAAAATACCTGGATGTTGATATTACTTACACCTATTTAACTTTTCCTTTATCACCTGGGCCTCCTCTTTCTTGGTTAGCTAAACATAACAACCAAATAACAATCAAAACAGAGGCGTTCATATGTAAGACAAACATAATTCATTAGCATGCAGAGAAGTTTTAAAGGTTAACTGTGACTATAATCATAAAAATCCAAAATCAATGGATTATATCGAAATCCATAATTTTTCTTTCCTTATTTTTCATTTGAAACATACAGAATAGATAGAAAGATTACTAGATTGCTAAATTCTCAATTACTCAAGCTAACACGTTAATTCCTCCCCACATGCAGACCGCTCCCCAAACTCTTTTCTCTTCTTTGCTTCACTTTCAGAATGAGTCATAGAAGAAAATAGAAGAAAGAAAATTGAATGTAAGAACGAGAGAATGATCAAATGAGAATATCAATTCTCCTTTATTTATATCCCTCCCGCTTATGACTACTGAAACCAATTCAGTCAGCCTAACATTAAATATTCATAATCATAATGTTTCCCATTCAGAAATGTTTAGTCTTAATGCAACACCACTAAAATTGAAATTTAACTACCGATATTTCAGTTTGCAAGTCCTACTTAATCACACTAGAGCCTGACTAAACTAAATGTTTTCTAATTGGATACCCAGAATTGTAGTTAGATTAGATATGAAATTTATATATTTAACCCGCAACATTTCTTAAAAAATGACCCTCATAACTTTTAACATCTCCGGGTGTGAAAATGCCATATATTTAACAAAATGAGACTATACAAACCTTGTTGAGTCGAGGATCATTGGCTGGATGCTGGATCATGCTTTGGAACATTAAAATTTACTTATACATGTGCATGGAGAAAACAAATCGTATGCTAAGCGATAAAGCTTAGTGGTATTTTTATGATTCAAGTCAATATAATACAAGTTTAAATCAATTACATATATTAAACTTTAGTTCAATTTATAGCCAATTCTCATGCAATTTCATGCAAAAAACTTCCATTACCATATAAACGTGCATATAATCATTTTTACACACCAATTCACTATGTATGCACATATACTCAATTCATATTCTCATTGATTTCACATACTACTTGATCAATTCATATTTTCATATGTAGGCACATATACTTATTCATGTACCATCATTAACATATATGCACATACTTAATTTCATCTCAACGTTTCAATCATTTCCGAGCCTATTAGCTTATTAATGCTCAATCGACCCCCAAAGCTTGTTTTCGACTCATTTCTCATGATATTTTGCATGTTTTCGTATATCACATTTCAACTACATTTCATTTCACATACCATATAACCAATTCATGTTTTTATAACCCTATTAACTAGACACAGACTAAGAATGGATACACAAGCTTGTCACCCCGGGTTGTTGCTCGTCTAAGAATGGATACACAAGCTTGTCACCCCGGGTTGTTGCTCGTGCCTTGGCATACTTGCACCAGGGCTATGAGTCAACACAAATACAAAAATAACTATAATGGATTTACTACAAGTGTGACAGGTCAATTGTAATATTTTTAAGTGTTATAATGGAACACCCGAGTATTCCAAGAATTGAACCCAAGAGAGTTTAGGGACAAAGTGATCAAAGTGCAACAAGCATGCAAATAGTAAGTCTAGCTAGCTACTCGCTAAATACTATATTACAAAATATCAATCAAGGGTAATTACAAAAATCGACTATCTTACACTAATAAGGACCAAAATGTAAAATAGTCAAAATTAAGCAATTAACAATCCAATACACAAAAAGTGTTCGGTTGACTTCCGTGTTGCTGATTAGTCTTTGGATTAGGGATCTAAAAGGTTTAAACTTCTAATTGGCTCAATTTTCCCTCTCGGTCACCATTTTACCAAATTAGATGATTTAGTCCAGTTTATCTCTCAACTTCACCAAACTAACTCGAGACAACCAAATTGGTGTTTAATAGGATCTCTTCTTAGTTTCACCTACCTAACTATTCACCTAGAGGTATCGATTCTAAGTTTTGAAGTTTATTCAATTTAGTCTAATTTTTATGTTTTAGTCTATATACCAAACACTAACCAAACAACATTTCTATCAACCAACCACCATAAATGTAGTTACCAATCATCATTTCTATGCACACAATCACCCAACATATACTCAAATCATACATAAAAATAAACACAAGAGTAGGGTTAAGAAAGACTTAGAAATTTCTTGATGGATGCTTGAAGAAAATGATGACAACAATAATGGAAGTAGAAATACATATAAAGTGCATATTTTTAGACTTTGGAAAGGAAATAAAAATGAAATATATTGAAGGATTTAGACGAAAATGAATATACAAAGCAAAGTTAAATTACTAAAGTGTAATTAGTACTAGAGTTACAGTAAAAACTAACTAAAACCAACAAAACTAAAAAAAAATCTATGAATTAAAACCCTAAAAATGAAGAAGTAACTATTAAGCTTAAAAGATGAAAGAAAATGTGGCTCCTTCTACCACCTGAAGTGTATTTAGTTACCTTTTATTGTGGTTGGTTAAAAGAAACTAAAGTGTAATTAGTTCTAGAGACTTTTATTTAGTTGTTAAAAGAAAATGTGGATCAGTTGCTTGACAATGATGATTTCCACAATCTAATTATTTTGTCATCTTGGGTTGCCTGACAATGATGACTTTATATGCACGTTCTACCACCTCGGGTTGCTCGACAATGATAGTTTCTATCAATATCTTGTCCCTATGGCATGCCAACTATATCCGACCCTATCTAAACAACTGATAGGGTAACCAATTTTCCAATTTCATTATATGATTGAATTAACATTTCATTATTCTAATTCGATCATCATTTTACCAATTCATAATACTATATAACATATTTCAATTCCATTCTATATCACATATCAATCATGTCATGCTACTTTTTATTTTATTAAATTTAGTCTACTATTTCTGTAACACCTTATAACTGAACCGATCGTCGGGTCCGAGATACAGTGTGTCACATTCGTTGTCAAAACAACTACGAATAATTAGTAACTAAATTATACAATTAATGTGACTAAATCAAACGAATATTCATTCCTTAAACATACTTAAGTAAATACGAGTTTCATTTATATAAGCATCTAATAACATACAACAAATCAACCAATTATATATATTAGTACTAGACTATGAAGTTCAAAATTTCATTCTAGCATTATTTAATACTGCGAAACCTAACCTATTAAGCACATGTGAAATATAATTTAAAGGTGAAACAAACAAACATTGCAAAGGACAAGATTATGGATGATGTTGGATTTAGTGCCCTAAGTGTAGTATTTTCGTCAATGTACACTTGTAATTTTTTCGAAAATATTGGTTAATAAAATTATTCATGAATTACATTAATAATTTGTATAAATGACCTCATTTGGTTTTTGCATGCAAAGCAAAATGGAAGAAAATGTTGCTTATTGATTGTCTAATGTTTAACTAATATTAAGCAATATTATGTGGTCAGATCGTAATACAAAAAGACAACTTATATTAGTAGACGAACCTAAACATGTCCTTAGTCTAATCGGAAATGAGCAAACCGATTGAAAGACTAATATGTTGTCTATCAAGTCTAATCGGTGAGATGACTTGTCTTGGGTATCGAAACAGATTACTCTCAGAAGATAGAGACATAGGTGTGACTGACTGAACTGACAGTACATCGGATTGGACCCAAGTAGAATAGATCCTGAATCCGTTTACGGGTCTATTCACTTGTGACATTCATAGTATGGCATACCTAAATCCTGAGTGGATGACGGACTATGTAAGCATGACTCATACACTTTGATGCAAGGAAAAACCTGAGTTCGAATAGATAAGGAATCGAAAGCTGGTGCGTTGGGTGTACGACTTCTATAGTATTTAGCGTCATTCACAATAGTGAAATTCATAGCCTAAGAAATGGGTTAATGATATCCTCTCATTGACATTACATGGTTGATGAAAAGTAAACATGGCCACGAGTAGTTCGTCTTTATTATGAATGAATTGATTATTATTTAATAGTAATTGATTTTTCATGAAGGAAGATGTAATGGTTACCATGAGATAAAATAGGATCATATGGAGAGAACAGATATTATCTCATAGAGATAAATTATATCCTATGAGGGTAACACACTTATGAAAAGGTCATTGGACGAACACTATTTGAGTTGCTTTCATAATGGTATGTCATTGAGAGAGCTCAGTCACGATATTATAGTGGAATGACTTCATAACTAAATGAGTTTATAATTAATAAGCGAAACGCTAGAACTTAATTATAAATAATTTTAGCCTCAATTGCATATGTCCAATTGATCCCTCTGTAGCTCGTTGAAACCATAAATAAATTGTGTATTTGAATCAAAATGAATAGAATGAATAGAAATAGAGAAATGGAAAACATTCATGGTTTTCTTCAAAATGGAGAAATGAAACCATTTTGAAATGAATGTGTTTTTATGGAAATGGAAATGGAAATGATAAATGATACATTTGCAAATGTACATGAATTACTTAGAAATAATCGAAAGAATGAGTTTATGTTTTTTTAACTATTTTAAAGCCCGAAAATGAAAATAAATAATTCGGTCATAGTGAACATGTTGAGTGGTGAAATATTAAACATATCTTTTAGAAAATTTTACCAGGGATAAAATTGTCATAATTTTACTAGGGTAAAATTGGGATGAGACAATTATTTAATATAAAATATCGAAGTTTATTATGGGAAATATAAAAATAGAATCGAGTTGGATCAAATTACAAATTACTGGGTTGAAAAGTCTGAGAAGTACTCGTAATTGGACCCGATGTGAAAGAGGTCCAAAATCCCGTTATGAAATATGAAGGGGCAACAACTCTAGTAGGAATACTAGATGATGTTGTCCACCCTACTCCCACTCTTAGTAGGAAGTTGTTTTTCTAGTTGAAATAAACATCTACAAATTCAACAAGGGTTCTATTTTCTCTTTCTATAAATAGATGTCACCGGTAGAGCTATTAACACAACTTTGAGAGATTGTTACTCTGCCGAAAAATAAAGAGAATTTATTCTCAACTATTAAATATATTTTTCTAGAATAACAATTTTACCGATTTCTATTAAAGAAGAGAGAATTTTCATTTTCACCCCAAAAAGAAAAGAAAACTTTTTCTAGTTATGTGTTTTGATTCAATTGGTTCGAGCCCACACTTGAAGTAGTTGTGGTGCAAGAATAGTATAGAAGATCATTTGGTTGAAAGCCAGAAAACATCAAGGATTTGTTTATCTTAAAACACAAGTACGACTTTGATCTAAAGGTTTATTGCTATAAATATCACAAACCGGGTCGATTTTCAAATTTTTAATTTTTCATTGTAAAAGAAAACTATTTTCAAACCAGATTTTTTCCAGCAGATGCATGCTAAGGTCGATGCTTGGAAATCTTGAATTAAATTTAACCTGCGCACGAAGAAAACAAACCATATGCTGAGTAAAGCACTTAGCGGTATTTCATAACTTAAACATGTAATATTAGTATAACCAATTCTATCCTAAGTAAAACAAGTATATCTACATATATATTACATATTGGAGTTACTAAGGTTTACATATTCAATCTATGCATGTTAAGTACCCAAATCTAGCAACAATTCTTCCCACTTTAATTCAATTTATATAGACATATTTTTATACATACAATAGTAAACATTTCAATCATACAATTAGAATTAACCTAAACTGAATATACGGGGGACCCGATTTTAATATCCGAGCATGAAATAGGATTAAATTGTAAAGTTTCAAAATTCCATAGCAGGTATCGATACCCTTGGGTAGGTACCAATACCGGTTTTAGCTTTGATGTTTTAAAATATCTCATTTAAGTCGCAGGTATTGATACATGTCATGTGGTATTGATAACTATTTGAAAAGTATCGATACTTATTTAAGTAATGATACCTTTTTGGCATTCTATTTGTTTGATAAATCGATTTAAATGGTCGAGTATCGATACTTATGCCATGGTATCGATAATTTCTGGCTAAAATGGAAAAAAATTCCCAATACAAGTCCATTTCATGCCTAAACTTAAAACATTTCAAATGGTGACTTAAGGCACCTAAAAAACTGCCATTTAACTCACAAAATAACAAGTTCAAAACATAACATTTCTACTTTAATCACAAGCTCTACCAAATCATATCCAATTCACTAATCAAACCATAAATGCTTACTAACCTAATTGATCATCTACAAGCATGTTTGATTATGTTCATTCATCAATTATCAATTCAACTTAACCCTTCAAAGATATAACTCAATTCATTCAATTATAACCTAACCATATCTACCATATATCCAAACATTTTCTTTACCAACTCATGGCATTATTAGCTGCTATTTGTATATCTATTTCACATACCTAATAACAACTTTGTTCCTACCTTATTCAACAATACTACTACCAAAACACCATTTAATGTTCTTTAGCTACCTACCCTATTATATCATACTCATTTCACACTTCAAGAACATCATAACACATTTATATACACATAATTCATACTATTATCAAATAGCATTACATATATACAAACTATACCAAAATATCAAATCATCCATCAACTTAGTATAATATAAACATAAGACTCCTTTAAGTAAATGTCATTAAAATAACAAAAACATCACAAAATTCACCATTCATAATTTCAACTATAACTTAACATATTTCCATAATTCATACTTATGTACACACTATATAACCATTCAAAATCATAATCATACTATAACGAAGAAATGTATTACATTTGGTACATATTCCATTTCAAGTCAATGTTATCCTATACAAAACATGTTCAATTATACACAATGACCATTTCTTTCCTCACAACCAATTCCAATACCATATCCATTCTAGCATATACAATTCAAGGCATATCAATCACATACAACAACCCCATATCATTATCATTACTAACCATTAGTGCAAATCATTTAAATTTACTTACTCCTACCTAGTTTTTTCTAAATCTTAATATTCAACCTTTTATTAGTTCACTTATCTAAACATTCCAAACATAGAAAAATACGAAGACTCAACCAAGTACATGTTCTATTATACACTATTGAGATTCGTATCCCATTTTATATAACAATTAAATTATACAACTTTCTATTCTTTTCTCATTTAACCCCTATTTCGATAATCAATTTCAAACTATACCATTTCACTCAATAATTATTATTAGCTTACATCAATATTGTACAATACATTAAATCATGAATAAACAGTAGCTAAATTAGTTTCGAGTCATAGAAATACAAATTGAAAGTTCACATCATTCGTTGTCGACTTTTGCTTTTCCTTTTCTTTTCGATGATTCTGAGTCGTTTTTAGCTACGAATAATAATTCAATAATAATATAATGTGATCTATCCGAATTACATTCAATTACAAGATCATAAATACTTTGTAAATTATTCAATTTAATCCTTTAATTTTCAATAACCGATCAAATTCATACTAATATTGTTCAATCAGTCGTAGTCAAATATTAATTTATTAAATATCTAAAATTTAAATTCATCATATTCCATTTATCAGTCAATTTATCATTTTACAAAAGTTCCCTAAAATTTCGCATTTTCTTCAATTTAGTCTTTATAACCAAAATTGCTATAACTTTCAATTTTGAAACTCAATTTAAAAATAGATCTCAATTAAACCCTTATATAGCCCTATATTATCTATTATTAAAGAAATTTTGTACCAATTTTGAAATATTTACAACTTAGTCCCTATGTTCAAAATCAACAATTTTCTCTTTACAAGCTTGTCTTTTTTCATATCTAAGCTTCAAATCTAACCAAATAACATAAAAAACTTCAAGCATTCATCAATGGAAACATTTTGAAACAAATATTTTTGAGAAATAACAGTCGGATTAGCTAGATTGAGCTTCTGTGATTACAAAAATATAAAATTTACGAAAAACGGGTATAAATTATCTTACCTTGCAAAAGGGTCGAATGCTTTGAAGCAAAGAAAATGGATGCTTGGTTTTCTTTGGGTGTTTCGTGGAGATGAAAAGAAATGTGGCTTTGTTTCTTTTATTTTTTTATGTTATAAACCATTATTACACTATTTTAATATTAAAATTTTAATGTTATTTGTAACAAATCTTGCACCAACCATCCACTATATTCCAAAATGGTTTTTTTTCCATTTTGGACATTAGTGTAATTGCTATATAAGTCATTAAATAATAAAAAAATATAGTAATTTAAATTTTACCATTTTTACGATTTAGTCATTATAAATTTATCCATCTCCAACCCAGGTCAACGCTCGAACGTTGACTCGAGAATTTGGGCCGTTACAACTCTCCCCTCTTTAAAAGAAATTTCGTCCTTAAAATTTAACTGAATAAAAAAGGTACAGATATTGTAATTTCATAGACTCCTCTGGCTCCCATGTTGCCTCCTCAGCTCCATGATTCCTCCACAAGACCTTCACTAAGGGGATCTTCTTGTTCCTAAGCTTTTTGATATCTCGGGCCAAAATCTGAATCGATTTTTCTTCATATGACAAGTCTGAGCTTTCTTCCAAGGTGAAACCTTAAGGAAGACTTGTCTCTCACCGCAAACACTATCTCCTTGCACTTTAAATCTGCATATGACTTTTGACGATCGAAAGCTACTTTCAGATTGTCTTGGATCATCCGAACCTTATCCTCAATCTCCCTGATCAACTCTAGACCAACAATATTCCTCTCATTAAGTTCTGTCCAACATAATGGAGTCTTGCACTTGCGACCATATAATGCGTCACAATGAGCTATCTGAATGCTAGACTGATAACTATTTTTGTATGTGAAATTGACCAAGGGAAGGTGCTCCTCCCAACTTTTTTCAAACTCAATGATACAACAACGAAGGATATCCTTAAGAATCTGAATGACTAGCTTTGACTGACTATCAGTCTGCGAATGAAAAGTTGTACTAAAGTGCCGGCGAGTACTTAACACCTCATGAAGGGCTCTCCAAAATCTCAAAGTGAATCGTAGATCTGTCTGAAATAATCAAAGTCAGCATCCTGTGAAGCCTCACTATCTCACCAATATACAATCTGGCCAACTTCTTGAGAGTGAAGTCCATGCATACTAGTAGAAAATGAGCAGTCTTCATCAATTTGTCCACAATTACCCAAATTGCGTCGTGTCTGCACCGAGACATAGGTAACCCAGTCACAAAATCCATAGCGACTATATCCCATTTCTACTGTGGAATATGGATAGTCTGAAGAAGACCTGAAGGAACTTGATGCTCTACCTTCACCTGCTGACAAGCTAAGTATTGAGTCACAAACTCTAACACATCTGTCTTCATCCTTAGCTACCAATAAAATGAACGAAGCTCCTAATACATCTTGTTACTACCTGGGTGCATGGTAAACAGACTACTATGTGTCTCACAAAGGATCTTATCCCTCAGCTCCTACTAGAACACAAAGTTGCCTTCTGAAATACAATACATCACCATCTTGTAATTCAAAGCCTGATGCTTCTCTTCGCCTCACCCTATCTGCCCTGGCGACCAAACTATCATCAGACTTTTGCTCTTCTTTTACCTCTCGCACGAACATCGGTTCAACCTGAAGCTCAACTAATAAACCATCGTACTCTGACAAGCTCAAACTCGCAAACATCGCTTACAACACTGCCACTCATTTATGACTTAATGCATTTGCTACCACATTAGCTTTACCCGGATGGTAGTCAATGATGCAATCAGAGTCCTTAAGCAGCTTGATCCATCTACGTTGCCTCAAATTCACTCTCTTCTAGGTGAGTAAATACTTAAGACTCTTGTGGTTGGTATAGATATAACACTTCTCCCCAAAGAGATAATGTCTCCAAATCTTCAATGCAAAAACCATTGCTGCTAACTTCAAATCATGGGTAGGGTAGTTACGCTCATACAGCTTAAGCTACCTAGATGCATAAGTAACTACCTTACATTCCTGCATGAAAATGCAGCCAAGTCCATTCAAGGACGCTTACTAAACATTACATAGTCCTTGCCTAACTCCAGCTGGGTTAAAATTGGTGCCTCTGTCAAAATTGCCTTAAGCTGATCAAAACTCTGTTGGCGCTTCTCATTCCACTCAAATGGAACTCCCTTCTATAGCAACTTGGTCAACAGAGCAGCAATCATTGAAAAAATTTTAACAAACCATCGATAATACCTAGTGAGGCCTAGAAAACTACAAACTTCAGAAACATTATGCGGTGGCTTCCAATCCACCATTGCTTGAATCTTCTACGAATCCACTCAGATACCATTCGTCGCCACAATGTAACCCAAAAAGGTTACCTTAGAAATCCAAAATTCACACTTACTAAATTCGGTAAAAAGTCGTCTCTCTCGAAAGGTCTGAAGTACAACTTGAAGATGGTGATCATACTTATCCTCAGATCGCGAATACACCAATATATCATCAATGAAGACCACCACAAACTGATCGAAGTAGGGCTGGAAGATACGATTCATCAAATCTATGAAGGCTGCAGGAGTATTTGTGAGCCCAAACAGTATCACCAAGAACTTATAATGGCCATATCTAGTTCTAAAAGTTGTCTTAAGGATATGCCCCTCCTTAACTTTCAACTGATGGTACCCCAATCTTAAATCAATCTTAGAAAACATGCAAGCACCTCTTAACTGGTTAAACATGTCATCAATCCTAGGAAGTGGGTACCTGTTCTTCACTGTCACCTTATTGAGTTCACTGCCAACTAGGGTCAACGCTCGAATGTTGACTCGAGAATTTGGGTTGTTATAGCTTCATAGCTCACCCCCTTTTATTTTCATCACTATAGATAACCCACTAGATCAGGACGTGGACATGGCATTCGAAGGGTCTCAACTTGGAATGTTTTGTTATTTAAAGTGATTTAGGTTTATTGTCCACATTTTCTATTATTCAGAGATTGTATTGTTTTATTATTAAATTGTGGCATGGGATTTAGGTTTTGATTTTATATGGCATGCATGAAATTTAATTTGTTTTTTAAATATTGAAATATAAATTTTAATTCATTATGCATGAAATATAGATTTTATTAAAACTAAACAAATATCACTTTTCCGCTGCTAGACTATAAACAAATTTTGAGTATTGAATGAATTGGAAGTTAACTAAATTTTCTTCTAAACAAATGTTTTAATATGACTGCTTTAAAAACCCCAATAGCTTATCGGGCCACTTTGGTGGCCAATGTAATCTTTCGAATTTGAGCCTTTATTTGTCTCAACAAATCCATATTTGGTGTTTCCTTTCACCAAACAATTTGTTATTCCTTTCCTTCCATATCCAATAGATATGAGCGTTCGAAGCCACTCTAAGAACTTTGATTAAAGATATTCCTTTCAATTTTGCAATTAACCAACATTGTTCCTACAACTAAGAAATTGAGATCTATACAACATACATAGTTGCAATACCTCTCTCCAAAACCGTTTAGAAAAAGAGCACTCCAAAAAAAATGATCTCTTATTTCTTAAGCTATCCAAAAATGACATTTTTTGTCAACTTCAATCCCCCCAAACCTTTAATCTATCTTTTGTAGGTAACTTATTAAGCAAAGTCATACAAGAAATACAAGATTTTTTTGGCACATAAATAGACACCAAATAAGTCAACACCATTTAACCTTTTCCGCCTTTGGCCTTATCTCTTTGCCAAACCTTACTTACTAAAGATTTCTTCCATTGCACTAACCATCTCTTTACTTGAAACAATTTATTAGCAACAGACCGTAAGCCTAGCAAATTCTTTTGACTCGAACTATTAGCTTGAGATATAGGTAGTTGTAAAATAAACCTTCCTATAAAAATATAGGCATTCACCCAGACAATCTACAAAGAACCTATTTGCACCACAATTGCCCACAATTATTTCATTACACAAGCTTTATTCCAACTAATTAACCATCTCTTTACTTGAAACAACTTATCATTTCCCCTTTAACTGTTTCATTTTCCCCTTCCAAAGAAGCCTCATACATATTTGATTCACTTTTTATTTTAGAGCCTTTGGCAAGATGAAATGTTGAGCTCAATAATTCTTGAATATGGAAAAGAGTAGACTAAATCAATTGAGCTCTTCCTGCATAGAATAAAACCTTTATTGCCCACCCATCCACTCTTGCCAAAACCTTTTCCAATAATGGCGCACAATCCTTCAAATTCAGTCTTCTGACAATAAAGTACACCTATCCAAAAGTCGAGTAGCCTATTTGGCCCGACTTGGGTCAGGTTTGGACAAATATTTTTGCATCTTATGCTAGCCCAACCCAAATTCAATTTAAATAATATTTTTTTGAAAATTTGAATTTAATTATAAAAATATATAAAATAGCAACTAAACTATATTTTTAATAGTAAAATAAGCTTTTGGGTTGTGTCAGGTCGACCCGAAAATAGGCCATTTAATTTCTAGGTGTGTGTATGTGTTTTTTTTTTGGTTTTCACTTGTTTTTCGCTCCTTTTGCTCCCAAATGCTCTCCTATGTATAAAAACATGAATTTAAAAGATTTGGAGCATAAAATTCACAATTTACATTGAATAATCGCCCAAAAACGCATTAAGAATGGAATTAAAACATGTTACTTTTAGCACCTATCAAAGGGAGAAGAAGGTATTGAACAAATGATGATGTTTTTTAGGGTGGGAACCATGACAGATTTTTTCTTGTTCAATTGAAAGGCAATGGAGCGAATACGGTGACAATGTCATAGAGGGTGGAGCTATGGTAAATTGTTGTCTTTTCCTTGATCTAAGCATAAAAAATTAAAACTTCACGAGTATAGCAATACTATTAATTAAAATTTTGTAATTTTTAAAGGGACTAGAAGAAATTTTTCTCTTTTTTTGCAAGTTCAATCACCAATCCATTAAGGGTTTAACGGCTAAGTGACCAAATTGGTCAATTTTTCTAACGATAATGACTAAATTGACAAAAATAATTTTAGAGTGACCAAAATAGACATAATGCTATTTTACGATGACTTTCAGTGTAATTTACCCTTTTTTTTCTTTTACCACCATTCCTTTAGAGTGTTTGATAACTAGTACTTCAAAAGACTTGGTTGGTGGAAGGGAGTTTCTGAATTTGGATCAAACCCTTTTCAATCAAAATAGCCAAAAAAAAAATCCAATCTTGTTTTCCATTAATCTACCAAAAAAGTTAATGAAGACTTTCATTGCTACTCTCATTTTCTGCTTTCTTCTCCTGGTTTAGTTATATTTTCAATCAAAATATTCATTAAAAATAAATTTTTTAATTTTTTCCCCGTTTATTAATTATGTTGTTTTTTGGACAGTTTACGAATCTCAACCATGCAAGAAAAGAACTAGGGGAATACTAGAGAAGTGTGATGAAAGACCAACTTATGCATGAAGCAATCAAGGGTTTATTACATGAAGAAGAAACAGTTTCAGATTCGGGTCCAGAGAAGAAAATGAAACAGTTCGTTAAAGATTTTGATAGTCAACATAGCCTTATAATATATCTTAACAATCCCGAGTCTAAACAAGAAGAAATGACATACACTAAGGATGTTAAAGGCATGACGGACCAGAAACGAAATAAATTAGATATAAAGAACTAGACAACCTTTTAAAAAGATATAAGGGAAATGTTTTTTTTTTTTGAGAAAGGTGGAGGAGGTGGAGGCACTAATGGTAGTTGCAGTCGGGAAGGGAAAATTTTGATGATTAAATCAAAATTATTTGTAAAATTTTAGGGTTAATTTTTTAAAATTATGACTAAATCGATATAATATGTAAAAGTTGAAGATTAAATTTATTATTGTATCAAATTTTATCTGTCACGTTATACTTCCATTAAACATTAACGACACTTTAATGGAAATGGAAAAAAAACAATTTTGATTAGTTGGGTGATCAAATTAAAAAAAATGATAGTTAGGTGACAAAAAAAGAAAAAGAGCAATAGTTGGGTGACCAAATTAAAAGAACTGATAGTTGAGTGATTAAAAAAGAAAATTGCAATAGTTAAATGACCAAATTAAAAGAATTGATAGTTGGGTGACTAAAAAAACGGGAACAATAGTTGAATAACTTTTGATGTAATTTACCTTGAATTATATCAAAAAGAAATAAACTCGATTTAAACTTTAAGCAAATAATAAATTAATTAATTTTAAAGAACTAAAAATTATGTGATTAATAAAATTTCAATACAAATAGATATAATGATTTTTTTGGTCTTTCAATTTTATAAAAAAAAGTCATTTCAATAATTTATTTATTTTTTTAATTTTTTTAACCCTTAAACTTGTGTATTTTATAAAATTATTCTAAAATGGATAAAAAAAAGTTACTATTTTTTAACTTAATTAATGTGTCATACATGTAAATTGTCACATAAATGATATGTAAGTATTTGATTAATTTTTAAAAAATTAAAAATCATTAAAATTATTAAAAATATATAAAATTATAAAAAGTTAATTAATGCTTACCTTTCACATTAACAAAATTAAGATTTTTTATCAATTTAAAAATGAAGTGATAAAAAAAATATAACTTTAAAAGTTAAAAGACAGAAAATTAAACGTAAGACTAAAGTATTATTTTTTAAATTATGCCATAAAAATACTGGATTTTTTTTTTTGAAAAAAAAATACTGGAACATCTTAATTACATAAACTTCACGAATCGTACTGTTGTGAACCGTACCTGTCCACCGCGCTGGGAAATCGCGTCTAATCCCAGAAAAAGACGGCGTAAAATTGCCGATCCATAACTGAAAACAACGCCGCACCGCCAACCGCCTCTCCATCTCCGATTAAAGAACCCAAATTTATAAACCCTAGTTAAAATTAATTCCAATCAATTCGTTCTCCATCCTTTCAAAACAAAAAAAGTTTATTTCTTAATTTTCTAAGTACCGCAATCAGGGTTTAATATTTCCCTTTTTTGCATTTTTCACATTTTTGAAGAAAATACTTAGAGAGGGTAATTTAGAATTTCAATCTGAGGTAGGGGTTTTTAAAGCTTCCAATGGCGATTCTAGGCGACGCGCTACGGCAAGCGTTTATGCCGAAGCATGAGTACGAGAGCCTACGGGAGGAAGATAAAGCTTGGACGAAGCTACAAAGGCCGATCTTAATCGGTTCCATAGTGATCATTTGTGTTGCGATCTTCGTTTGCATGATTATAAGCTTGAAGATTGTGTTTCCGGGAGATGATTTGAAGCGACCGTTTTGCGATGACCGGAGACTGCAGCCTTTGCCGTTGAATCCTAAAGGTGGAGGTGTCGGCGATCCAGATCTGTTTCCCGGAGCATTTTATTTGACTGATCAAGAAACCGTAGACTACTATTGGCTGGTTGTGTTCATTCCATCTATGATCATTTTTTTGGCTTCAGCTGTGTATCTGGTGGCAGGTCAGTATGAATTCGGTTCATTTACTCTTTGATTTCCTTTAAGAGAAAATTATTTAGCGAGTATTAAATTTTCTTTCGAGATCTTATTTAGAAATGAATGGAGGGTACACAATAATTGCATGTTCTAAAAAGTAAGCTTTTGGTCGATTGAGTTTTAGCTCAATTGATATGTACATTAGATATTGTTGCCAATATAGTAACCCAAGTGTCCGAGTGCGCTGAAACGCTGAAACATATTATGTTACTATTTATTAGTTGGGGAGGGGTAACGAGTAGTTCGAAGCATTTTGTAAAAAAGGGTTCGAGTGTGCTGAAGCGTGTTATCTTACTATTTATCGGTTGGGGAGGGAGAATGAGTAGTTCTAAGCATTGTGTAAAAAGGGTTTGAGTGCGCTGAAGCACATTATCTTATTATTTATCGGTTAGAGAAGGGTTATGAGTAGTTTTAAGTATTGTGTCAAAAAGAACAGGTGTAATCAGAACTTATAATGAGAGTGTTAAAAATAATAATAGAAAGTTGAAGATTGGCATTGAATCTTGAATTAGAGAGGCTATAAAGTTCTCTTATTGTTTATTATTTTCAGTATCAGAAAATTTTGACTGGAAATTTTAGTAGGAGATGAGTATCATGGCAAAGAAATTTAAAGATTATCTTTCCTTTAGTTATACATTGTGAATTGGAAAATTTAGTAGGAGATGAATATCCTGGTTAAAACTTTATTTCTAGAAATCGCTATCTTCCTGTCCATTTTTTAATTAGTATGCATGATCCTAATCAGGGAATGCTAGCGGTCCAATTTAGTAAGGCTAACGATATCATTAGCATATAGTTTATTATAAAGTTATTGAATAAAACAAGCAATTCACTAACTTCAGAATTATTTATTTAGAATTATGAATTTATATAAACTCAAAAACTATGTTTATAAGTTTCAGAAAACATTTGTATTTTGTTTCTACTAAACCGAAAAAGACTACCTGTATCGAACTATATTTCATAAATAGTGATTTGCGTTCTAATTTTCGTTGTCCTAAACTAATCTGCGTTCCTGAGAATGTTGGAACCTGATTTTAGAATTGTGTTTTTCATGTATGTTATTTTGATTATTATGTTTGCTTCATTAATGGCTATTGTTTCTTTTTGCTTGATGTTATATGCCTGGTTTGTCTAGTGCTAGATTTTGTGAGAATTGCTTTGATCTTGGGTCTTTGAATTTTCTTCTATATGTGTTTAATTTCTTGTCATTTTTCCATAAAGTAATTATCCTGGCTTGCTGGTGTGCAGTCTTTATATGACTTCGCTTTCTCTTGTTTCAGTCCCTAATGGTTTTGCTGATGATTTAGGAATTGTTGTTGCTTATTCTGCTCCAACTAGGCATGGATGTTTAAAGGTGGTTGAAAATAATTACTGTGCTTCAAAAAGAGGTATGCTCTATTTCTCATTTATTGACTTGAGAATAACTGTTTTCTCACTGCTTGCAAATTGGAGATTTAAAGCAAACTTCTTTACCGCGTGATGAAGTATAAGTTGTCACTTGTCAGGCAAGTTCTAGTTTGTGAACTGTGTTGTATTACGAATCAAAACGGGAATTGAATTTGAATTTGTTTCTAGTTAGCATCTTCTTTCTTGGGTTCATCCTTTCGCAAGTATAAATTGAAACATTGGTCCTATTAAGCTATGAACAGAATTAGCAGCTTGAGTACTTATCCATATGCTAGGTTTTCTTCGAGGTCACCTAACTGCTAATATTTTCTTGCTTCCATATAACTACTATTTTGCCTCTTTTTTTCCCATATATGGATGTATAGATTTCATAGATCAGATATGGTTAGTTTTAAAAGTTATTCCATGTATTTGGAGGATCTTTGGAAGTCATATCTCCATATTCGTGTGTTGGATATGAGTGTCAGACACGAGTATTTCAAGAAAAATGAAGAGTCTGAACAACATAAATGTTGAGATGCCATAGTAACTTTATTCCAATCTACAGGTGGAGTTCGCTGCTTGTCTATTTTGAATGCGGTTTTTGCTCTCATTTTTGGTCTTCTTGCTTTGTTCTTGGGCTCAAGCCTCCTCACATTAGGAAGTAGCTGCTCTTTGCCCCTGTTTTGGTGCTACGAGATTGCTTCATGGGGCTGGTGATTCTATATGGAGGAACTGCCATCTTCCTAAGAAGGAGAGCAGCCATAATTCTTGATGAAGGAGAATTTGGTAGTCAAACCCTTGGTTTAGAAATGTTGGAGGCTAACCCCTTGGAAGTCACCCCAGATGTGGAAAGGCGTGTTAATGAAGGCTTCAAAGCGTGGATGGGATCATCCCTTCTATCATCTGATGAAGAAGATGAACCTGAGAGTTACCACGAAGTGCCTCACGTAACACGTACAAGTTCTAACAGGCAGAGAGTGTGATTCATGTATCAAGTCTCCCAGTGTTCACACTTTTTTGGGGAAATTTTGGAGTGTGGAAGCTCAAGCTTAAGAGCCATTGAACCAAATACCAATAGCTCATGAGCAGAACAGCTTTTAACTGTAGCAACAATCATGATGTCCGGTTGTCGGGCACAGTAACCGACTTTGATAGCTTGTGAAAAGTTCACCAGCCAGGGTGAGCTGTTGTCCTTTTGTGTTTTGAGCCCTAGCCATGAAAGAGCGTTTTAACTAGTCTTTCTTGTATAGCTTGTTTACTTGCCGGACTAGGTCCTCAAAACTTCAAAATTCAGTAATTGAAAGAAAAAAGAAATCACTCAAAGTTATTCACCTGATTGTGCCTTTCATCATCCTAAGTGTGAGTATTACTTGATTTTTATATTACTCGACTCATGAATGAATTTTGTTCATGTATTTGGAGGATTTTTGGAGATCTGGTCTCCACATTCATGTGTTAGACATGAGTGTTGGATATGGGTACTTAAAATAAATATGAAAAGTTTGAGCTATGTTGTTATGATTAATATAGTATCAATTATGAGGTATTACTATTTTGATATAATTTTAGAATGTTTTGTGCAATCAACTAAAAATAGGAAAATAAATGTAAAATTATATTTTCTTTTAATAATTTGTCTCCTGGGCAAGTAAAAGTTTATACAAATTGAATTTTGAAAGGGGTTAAATTGGTAAATGATTAGATATAAATTATTTGTATCAAATTGCTCATCTTAATCAACTTGATACTGTATATGTTTATATTAAAAATATATGAATTCTTTTTTTGCATTTAATTTCTCATATTTCATTAGAATTGGTGGGTTTGATTAGATTTAAATCATGGGAATGGGCCACAAATTGAGCCCAACAACTTTTATAATGTTCTTTCTTCACTAAACCCTAATTTCTCCCCCACTCTCGTTTCACAGTCGACGGTCCATGCTCTCGAGTTCCTTCATCGTGGGCCTCGACTTCAGCAATGGCAACCACCTATGATTACGAGGAGGCTCCCGCCACCTACGACGAAGGCCGCCACCAAGACCTTGGCTACGACCCGAACTTCGTTCCCGACTCCGTTAGGTCGTTTGTCGTCCACTTATACCGTCACATTCGCGAGAAAAATGTGTACGAGATTCACCAAATGTACGAGATCTCATTCCAAACCCTCTCCGACCGCCTCTTCAAAGACACTCCTTGGCCCTCCGTTGACGCCGTCGCTCATTACGTCGACAACGACCAAGTCTTTTGCCTCCTTTACCGTGAGATGTGGTTCCGCCATCTCTATGCTCGCCTTTCTCCCACTCTTAAGCAGAGGATCGATTCTTGGGATAATTATTGTAGCCTCTTTCAGGTAATTACTTATAAATTGTGTATGAATATCTGTGATTTGGTGACGCCGATTAATTGATTATGGAATTCGAAGAGCAACTGAGTAAAAATCGAAATTCGACTTAACTGATCAATTTCATACCTTAATCAACTAACCGATCGAATTAACTGATCAATCTCCTAATCAACTAACTCATAGATTATACTGCCTTAACTTCGGTCGTTCGGTCGATTAAACTATGTATCAGTATCTGTGATTTTGTGACGCCGATTAATTTGATTATGGAAGTGCAATTGATAGGTTCAGTTGTAGAAAATCAACTTAACTGATGAATTTGATACTTTATTCGACTAACCGATTGACTTATCCTTATTGATCAATCTCATAATCAAGAAGCCCATCGAGTGTATTGTCTTAACTTGGATCGTTTCAGTCGGTTAAACTGAAAATTTATTTTTTTTCCTTTTTCTCTTGTTTTCTTCTAAGCATGAGAAATGAAATACGGAATCAGTTGGGGGCTTTGGTTAAAATTTTATATATGATATGTTTATTATAAATTATACATATTTAGAAAATTAAAATAATATATATTAGTTGACTAAGGGGTCTATTTAGTTACAAAGTCAATAATTGATTACTGATTGACTTAACCTATTTAATGGCTGACATAATCGAATTATAACTGACTTGACTTGAGGCTATCAGTTAAGTTAGTTAGTTTGGATAGATTTTGCTCATCCTAGATTTTATTGGTTTGGTTTTGGTTCAGGTTGTGTTGCATAGGGTAGTTAACATGCAGTTACCTAATCAATGGTTGTGGGACATGGTGGATGAGTTTGTGTACCAATTCCAGAGTTTTTGTCAATACAGAGCTAAAATGAAGAATAAAACCGAGCAAGAAATCGCTCTTCTCCGTCAATATGATCAGGTAATGTAATTCCTGCTGATTCAGTGATAGCTACTTAAAGCAGAATGTAATTTCAAGTAGTTGTAATTGCTATCTGAAGTTACTTCTCTTTGTAGGCATGGAATGTGTATGGGGTGCTTAATTACTTGCAAGCATTTGTGGAGAAGTCAAATATTATTCAGATATTGGAGCAGGAGAAGGAGGGTCTTGAGCAATTTACTGCTACTGATGGATATGATTACAGTGGTGGAAGCAATGTGTTGAAGGTGTTGGGGTACTTCAGTATGGTGGGTTTGTTGCGAGTTCATTGTCTTTTGGGTGATTACCAAACCGGGTTGAAGTGCTTGCTTCCTATTGACATCAGTCAACAAGGTGTTTACACCAGTGTTATAGGAAGTCATATTGCAACCATATATCATTATGGTTTTGCCAATCTTATGTTGCGGAGGTATGTTTTTATTTGCTACTTTACCATGTAATAAGTTAGCCTTTTTTAATGTATTTACTAAAGTTCTATTCTGTTTTTAATTCTTTCCCCATTTTTGGCTGAGCTTGATAATAATATAATATTGTTTTTAATTAAAGGTATGTGGAGGCTATTTGTGAATTCAATAAGATGCTCCTGTATATTTACAAGACAAAGCAATATCATCAGAAATCTCCACAGTATGAACAAATATTGAAAAAGAATGAACAGATGTATGCCTTGCTGGCGATTTGTCTTTCACTTTGTCCCCAAGTGAAACTTGTTGATGAGACTGTGAACTCTCAGCTGCGAGAGAAATATGGTGAAAAGATGGCTAGGATGCAAAGATATGATGATGAAGCTTTTATCATCTATGATGAGCTCTTCTCATATGCATGTCCCAAGTTCATTACACCTTCAGCTTCAAGCTTTGAGGAGCCCCTTGTAAATTACAACCAGGTAAATGGGTTTATTGTTCTATGCAATTTTAGAATGATTTTAGTGGAAGTAGATTAAACAGATAATATATGGTTGTTCCTTTCATTATTTACATCCGTAGTCCAAGTATGTTTCTAACTTTCTGTAGTTAGGCTTATTCGTATTTCTTTTATTGCTCATACTTGCCTTCTGAACAATGGCCACATGTTGGGAATTAATCCATTGAACTGAAACATCTGCACCCAGGTGTTGGTATGGAAGGAAGAGTGATATGTGCTACTCCTACTGCTTCCCTTCCCCACGGTTTAAAGAGCTTGCCTTAGGCTGAATATACCTGCAATTATTTCTTGCTAGATTCAAGATTGATGTTGATGCAGAGTTGATGTTGGTTCAGTATATTTTAGTAGATGGTTATGCGCAATCTGTCTGTCTGTTCCATCTTATATATCGATGGAGCTCCAGCCCCCACACAAGAGTTATGTGACATTAGGTGTTGAAAGATAGTGTAGATCTTAGGTTCATATACTTATTTATGGTTGAGGAAGGGAAATAATATGATCATTAGGCATATTGTGTAAGCGTTATATGTGTTTTACCTGCTTCCATTTGATTTTATGCAGGATGCTTATAGACTTCAGTTGAAGCTGTTTCTATATGAAGTGAAGCAACAGCAGTTGTTATCAGGTGTTCGGACATTTCTTAAAGTGTATTCAACTATATCTCTTGGGAAGCTTGCAAATTACTTGGAAGTGGATGAGCCCACTCTGAGGTCGACATTTATTTATTTTTCCTCTGGTTTCTTTGTATTTGATTCAATTGTATGCTTATCTTGTTGTATATGTACTGAAGTTGTTTCTTGTTTTATAGGACCATCTTATTGACATACAAGCACAAAACTCATGCTGTTGATTCTGATGGAAAGATTATCTCTAATGCTGATGTGGACTTCTACATTGATGATGTAGGTTTCATTTTTAGCTTATGCACGTATCTATGAGCTTCTAACAGAATGTGGTTTAAGTTACCATGCCTTATATTAGAGCTTCTTAGTTCCAGATACAGATAGCACCTACTAGCAATCTCTTGAAAACCAAATCTCAATTATTCTCAGGCTAGCTAATGCATATAAAATTTGAAGTTGTATCTAGAGAAGGTTATTGATAAGATTATATTTTTTTGTCTTTGGAGGTTAGTTTGAAAGAATAACTGCATTATTCGGCATTGGAAGTAACACTTTGCTTTGCTGCAGGACATGATTCATGTTGTTGAATCCATGCCAGTGAAAAGATATGGTGATTATTTCCTTCGACAGATTGTCAAGGTATGGTATATATTTGTATTTCTTTTATATGCTTGCATGACCAATCATATGGCGATGGGCTATGTGTGAGTGTCGGATAGATGTTGTAAATTTTTTTTCCATATATTTGGTGGTCATAACCCCATATTTATGTGGGACACATGCAGTTGAAGTCCGAACAACATAAGTGATGGGTATTTCACTTATTACGCACTTATTACTCTGGTTAACCCCTTTTGACTTTTTTTTTTCTCTAAATAACAGCTTGAAGGAGTGATCAATGACATGGATCGGATAAAGCTGGAATAGATGACCTACTTGATTATTTTATTACTTGTACTACTTTAGCGAAGGATTTATTTTATTTAAATGGCATTTTGATGCCCATTTTGTCTTGGAATGGGTAGAATCTCACGTTAAGATATATAAATGGTTCCTTTTTGAGAGCACTGTGAGAGGGGATTTATGCATTTGCGGGCTTGCCAGAAAATTTTTGTTGCGACTGTTGCTTTGTTTGTTATTCTTTAACTTTGGGTTAGCCCTATATTCAAAATATTGATGTGATGGATCATAGTCATCAATTTAATGAAGATGTGTTTATTAGATTTAGGCCTTTCAAGTGAAAATTGGACCACAAAAGAGTTAACAACTTGAATGCACTTGAATATGGGGTAAATTATGTCAGTCTCAACTTTGAGCTAAATGGTAAAAATCATTTTGGTTTCAATTTAGGTACTTAATTTTTAAAAAATAATAAAACAGTCATTAACATTATCAAAAAGTGACAAATCAATCACCTATTAACATTTTTGTTACAGGCCTAATGGAACGGGTGATGTAGCTAGTTAATTACCTAACGTGATCAGTTAACTTGTCATGTTGGATGAGGCAAAGTTTCAATTCAGTCATTCAACTTTAAAAAAATAACAAATCAGTCACTAACGTTATCGAAAAGTGACAAATCAGTTTCTAATGTTATCGAAAAGTAACAAATCAGTCACTCATTAACATTTTCTGTTACAAGTCTAATGAGACAGGTGACATGACCAGTAAATTAGCTAATGTGGTTAATTAACTTGTCACGTTAGACGAGACAATGTTGAGTGACTTTTTTTTTGTCCTTTTTTTTATTTTTCATAAATGGCCTAATATTTTTACTTTTTGCGTAAATGGCTCAATATGTTTATACTTCTTCTCCATCCTAACAATCTCGCCGTCACCGTCTCCACCACAATCATCTTTAGCGTTACCATCGTTGACCTCCAAACCATCACCCTATCTTTTTTGTATTTTTCAACCCCCCAATGGAGAAGCCACATGGTTGGGATCCAATTGTCTTTTTCTATTACCTGAAGCCACTTTCCTCTGAAAAAATTAGATCGAAATGGGATTGAAGATAATTTTGGGTCAAACTATTAGTATCCACAACCAAACTGGTGAGGAGAAAATCCTCCAAAGCAACATTCAAGCGATTCAAGAACCAAAACGACTCGGATTTGTCAAGATCTTCATGGGATATGATTGATATAAACAAAAGGGTCGTTGATTAAGCTAAACAACACTAACTCCATTGTCAACATTATCAAGTTGCATAAAACAAAGTCAAAAGCAAAACAAAGGGGAACATCCAGACAAACTAAACAATCAATTAAACTCATGATTTTTGGGAACGAAGGAAGCAGTTCCTCCAAAGGGACAACCAAATGTCGACAAGTGAAATTCTGGGTCGGGTCAGTGATTAGCAAGATCCCAAAGTCAAAATTGGACTAGGTATTGTAGCAAAGGAGTATGATAGATGGATCAGAAGAAGAGCGGTGGAGATGGTTGGCAACGAAAGTTGGGGTCGAGGTGAGGTAAGCCCAGTCATTCGAAAGAGATTTGAATCGAGTCATGGACCTAAGGGGTAATCTAGAAAGGATATCGAAAATGGTATTTTGGGTTAATGACAATGAGGAAGCCATGGTGCTCTGCTTTCTTCATGAACAAGAAGAACTCATTCTAGGGTTTTATTTGTTCTTTTTGGGTGTCCGATTTTTTAAATTTAGTAGGACCAATTTGTTATTTTTTGAAAGTTGAGTGATTGAATTGAAAATTGAGTGACTGTTTTGTCATTTACCCTTAAATATTTTTTGAGTTGGAAATATCGTGGTGGCCGGTTAACTGCCATGTCACTTTTCTGTTACGTCTGTAACGGAAAATGGTTAAAAGCATTGTTTTATTATTTTTCGAAAGTTGAGAGACTGAATTGAAACCAGAGTGACTGTTTTGTCAGGTACTTCAAAGTTGAGTGACTATTGGTATAATTTACCCTTGAATATATTAAACTTTCTATTGATCTGAAATGATTGAAAATGATTCAAGTTGGAATAAAACTGAAATGTTTTGAAAATTTTGATTTTAATTTTTTATTTATAATTCCAACTCCAAATAAAAAAATTATTTAAATCATAAATGTTAATTTATCCATTTAATTATTTGGTTTTCTTAAATTTATCCATTTAATTTTATTCCAAGGGCACTAATTGGATAAGTGTTAGGTAACTTAAGAAAAAAAAAACAGAATGGGAAATTCCAAATTGGGTGAGACAGAGAGGCAACTTTCTTCAAAGTAAGTTTGAATGGCAGTTATACTTGCCTCCTTGTCTTCAATGATCAAATCCCATTATGTGTACAATCATTATAAGACTACCAACTCAGAACCATCTAACTTTCAACCTTCTATATTAATGCTTTTTCAGTCCCCGGTAAACACATGCTCTTCACCTCTACGCTCAGCTTTGCCTAAAACCACCCAAATGGCGGTCACCACCATATTCCTCTCATTTTTGTCTCACATTTAAATGCAAATCCACAGCGCTTTCCATAAATTAAGCTTATTCATCTCCAATCACCACTGCCATGCCAAGGTGCAGCAGGTGTTGCTTGCACCACTCCATGAAAATAGTGAATCTCATCATGAATTTTCTTGGGATTGCAATCATTGTTTACTCCCTTTGGCTCCAAAAGAAGTGGAATATTGGTGTTGCTCAATTGGTTTCTTTTCCTTCTATTCCCAACCCTTGGTAATTTTCTTCTTTCTTTTTGCAAGTTTAAATATGCCCCCCCCCAACCTGTCCTTGCTTTCTTCCCATTTTTGAATTTTAGTCCCTCAACTTCTCTGCTTTAAAAATTAAATTCCATTGTTAACGAAATTTCATGTGGCATTTTAATGTTAAAAGCTCTGATTTTAAAAGTTATAGTACAATTGATAACACATCCAAGTCTAATATGTGGACTTCGATTATTTTTTAATCAAAAAAGTAGAGGGACTCAATTTAAAAAGTTTACAAAGTGCAGGGACTGGGGTGAAATTAGACCTCTTTCTTTTTTTTCAGTTTTCAGTGAACTTTGAATAAAATTGTGTGTTGCCTTTGTATAAAACAGGTTTATATATACGTGTTTTGGTGTGGGAATTGCTGTGTGCTTGAGCTCACTATTCAGTTTCATTGTCTCTAATTGTATCAGCACATCTATACTTTGTATTGTATCCTTTGCCCTGGCCTCAGATTTCAGTTTATTCCTTGTCATCATTATCAGTCAAATTTATGATTTTGGTCCCTCAACTATACGCAAATTGATGTTTAGTCCCTATAAATTGGTCATTCCACTTTCACAATGTCATTAGTTACACCGTTAAAATGCTGACGTTCCTACTCCATGAGATGTAAGGTTTGTTTGTTTTTATTTAAATAGATTAACATTTTAACCAAAATGGGGTTAAAATCAAATTATGGTAAACTAAAATATAAAATTGGCATAATTGGATTGTGAAGTTTCCATTTCATGCTTTCAGTAATTGGGTTTAAGGTTTTAGAATAGGAAAAAATTGAAGTTGAAAGCCCCTATTGTAAGTTTCCTGAACCAAGGTTTAATTAGTACATTTTCAGCGTTTGCTCCCTTCTTTTTCTGGAAATTGCCGTGATTGTCACCATTTTCTTCAAGAATGACTGGAGTTCGGTACGCCTACTCTTAACACCCATATATCTCATTATCTTGTTAGCCTCGGTTCCACTTGCAATTTAACATTTATCTCACATACCTACCAACTATTTTAGTCTAATATGTACACTTCAGCTTATTCTCAATCAGCCTATTCTGGAATTGAAAAATCTGCCATCTTTTTTTCATATAGCTATCTAAAGTTTTTGCTGGTAAAAAGTCGGACCTAAATTCTCACTTTTTGTCTTATTTTTCCTAAAAGTGTACTGACGTCTAATAAGAATGTATAACGAATCACATTCTTATTGGTCGGTATTGTGTTTTAGGATAAAAGCAGATGAAATTAATAATTTAGGTACTACTTATTAAAAAAAACAGTATAATTTAAAGGTTGATTTTGCATTTAAACCTTTCATTTATTAAGGACATATAGGAGAGGGGTAGATTGGTTCTGATTACGTCTTTGAAGTCAGTTTTCTTTGTCTTAAAGTTGCTACACAAATAGCTCTCCCAATTAGACAGCAGTTTTGTTTTATTAAGAGATGATAGGATAAATACAAATAGGTTGGGTTGAGTTGAGTTGAGTTGAGTTTGATTATATGCTATATTTGATATGTGCTATTATTTCCACAATGACAGCTAATTTCAAAATACATTGATGAGAATCATGAATATTTCAAGAACTTTGTTGTCTTCCACGAAAAGATGTGTCGCTTGATTACTCTTTTGATTCTAGTCCCACAGGTAGGTTATATTTTCTAAGAAAGCCAATAATATTTTTTTTTTGCTCGTAGGTTAAGTTTATTTTGAATTTAGATTATTTTATTCGAACTTGAGACTTGAATTTTTCAATTGCATCGCTTTAGATTAGTGTTGAAATATAGAGATGACTGTTTTATTGCAGGTTGGTGTAATAGCATTAGCAATAATTTTATGGAGGGTTGGGATTGAAAGAATATCGGAGAGGGAGCAATCAGGATTAGGGGATTTTACGACATCCTTCCTGGTGGGAACAGGGCCTGCCATTCTCAATAACAACACCACTATCCTTTGCGGGAGATGTGAGGTTTTGCGCTTAGTGAATCCAACGAGACCAACCTTCTTTTCATATCTAAATATGCTTTTTAGAATGCATTTACAAGCAAGGCCTTTTCTTACTTAACAAAAAAACTTTTTGTCTCAATTCTTAATAATAATAATAATAATAATTAATGGTGGGGATGAGATTGTTTAAGATCGAATTCATTCTCTCATGCCTCTCAATTTAATGTTCGTCACTAAGTTAACAGGTTGTTGGATTGTAAAATTTTTTGTTTTAATGGGCATATCTTAAAGAGGATTGAAATAAATTGTCAAATAACTTTGAATGGGATTTGATGGTTGATTTTTAATTGAGTAGATTGAATTAGTTTTAAGTTGGGTTAATTTGAGTTAATTAATTTCAGATTTAAACTTTTCAATTTATTTCAAGTTTAGGGTTTTCTTGGGCTCATGTCATTTAGGTTCTTCAAACGATTTTTAACACTTAAGTATGAGTCATTTTAAGTTACTTGTTCGGATCATTTTAGATTTAGATCATTTTAAATTGTTATCTTTTTATGATCAATTAAGATTTAATCATATTGATTTGAGTTAAACAAATTTGATTTTTTTTTAACTCCAAATTTATAGCCTGAGAATTATTGTTAGCTAAAAGATGGCTTCTAACTCCTAATATTTACCCTTCTGAAATGTAATTGGCATATTGACAAATTTAGTTTAATTGTATTTTTTTTAGATGGAAAAATTGATTGAGCTGCTAAAAATTTATTGGCAATTACATGATAGTTCACAAGTACTTCAAAAAAAAATTAAAATTTTTTTAAAAAAATTCAAAGATTTTAAATTTTTTTTAAAAAGTCAATGTCATGGAACAATGGTTTAAGCTATTGTCAAACACTATAAAGCTATTGTTAAACACCTATTTGATATGAATTCAAACCATATTATCCCATTCCCTCCATAAAAACCAATAAAAACTAAAATGACAAAAATAGACAATTATTATGGGTTAAATTTATTATTACGAATGCAATTCCAAACAAGAAGAAATAATTCTAACACAATGAAATGTCAAATGTTGAACTTTTTGTTGTAAGAACACAAGAAAATGTCAATGTTAAAACTTTCGCTGTAATAAAAAGAATTTGTAATAATTTTAAGGAAAAATATTTGATACACTATTAGTGGAGTAAAATTAAAAAGTTGACAAATATTCTATAAAAACGTAATAAAATATATATATTTTAAAATATCAATAACTTTTTAAGACTGCTTATGAACTAAAATAAAAAAAAAAATTCACACCTAACATAATGTTAAAAAGAAGAATTTGCTAAAATATCTTGTCCATATATATAGAATCAAGACTTATCGGTACCCCTGTTAATTAGACGGGTAGAGTTCATTTTAAGAAGGATTACTCGAAGCAGCATAATTTCATATTTTAAATTCCAAATTTAGATCATTTCGGATTTAGTAATCTGGTTTCTTATTAGGCCATTTCAGGTTACAAATCAGTTTTTAACATTCGAAATTAAGCTATTTCTAAACATGGTCCTATTGAAAAAGTCCACACCTTCACTGACTCATCTTGCGTTGTAACAGTGGCTAAAATGAATGCTATTAAATGTTGTAAAAAAAGAAAATGGAACCATGATTTTAGAATTCGATGTGCAAAAAATTGGTGAGAAGAGCTGAAGAATCTATGTGCACTTCATACACTCTTTTATCAATTTAATTAATTGATTCCGTTCCCTTTCCACAACAAATTGAAGAAATTTGAAAAAAAAAAAAGGCATACATATACGATATAAACTACAAACATGAGGGATTTTTAGTCAAAAAATAATAATAAAAGGCACTATCTGCAACCTTTTAAAAGATAGGAAGAGGGGCTTGAGAAACTCACGGTTGCTGCAGTTGTTGAGGATTTCCCATTTTCGGTTTCCTTTCTTGGTGTTTCACATTCGCTAAAATCAAGGATGCGGCGCTCGGCCTGCACACAAATTGCATACTACTTTCAACAAATTGCTCTTAGTAACAAAGGATGATGATTAAAACATGGTTTCTCAGTAATACCAATATATTTGAAGTCAAATGTGAACTATTCTCAACCCCGTTATTCTCTTTGTCCATGTTACGATTGTTGGAGAGTCTTCCTTTTACAATTGATTTTGGAGTTTCATTTCCCAAAACCTCCAAGGCATCAGCATAAGCAGCAGCAGTATGCTCACTTAATTGTTTTATCAATCCAATGGCGTCATAGCTTCTTTCTGCGGGGCTCATAACATATCCTATGTCCTGGAAAGAAAATCCGGTTATTAGGAAGCATTAGAAAAAGGTTAAATTCTGCAAAAACTTGCATACGGCTGAAGTAGAGTTATACCTCAATTGTTATTTCTGTGTCAATCCTTGGGCCAGGAATGAAAGAGTTAATAAACCAAGGAGACTTCCATGCCGACGGGGATTCGATACTTCTTCTGAATGGGGTTCCACCAAATCTGGCAATCCACAAGCAAGCAACACATAAGAACCAATCAATTTATCCCAGCATTTGACATTGAAATAAAAGCAAAGCAGCTCTTGACATAAAAGACAATGAAAAGCAAGTATTATAACAATTGTAATCATTCTGGGGAGCAGCCAAAACTCACATATTATAATTTTCAATAGCAGTATCAATCCCAGCATTATCAGCCAAATTCTCAAGGGTTGCAGGTGAATTGGTACACTGTACTGCAGTAACAGAGATTGAGTGGCCGTCACTGTTCTTTACTTTCAGAGTGGGAGAGCTAACAATTAAGCATGCATTTCCTGATAAACCTTGATTTGATATAGCTCTAAAGCTCTTATGACACTGACTTCGTGGAGTTCGTATGCTTGAAGGCAATAATGGCTGGTCTGCTTTAAGACCAACACGATCAGGAGAAAACAATAGTAGATCATTTACATTATGCTCAATAAGCACTGCCGAAGGCTGTTGGATCTGTCAACAGTAGAGTTTGCATAAATTCATATGATAAATCAATTCAGCCTTAGATGCAAAAATGAATAACAATACAGTAGTGAAGAGAGAATAATTAAGACCAAGATTTCCAAAACAAGGCCACAAGAGAAAACAGCATAAGTTGTACATACTATCAGCATCATATATAACTTGGATAAAAATTTGACATGGATTTAATCTGGCAACTTCACCTTGAGCTAGAAAACATCAAAATCATTGAAGGGAAGAAGAAAGAACTCACAATCTTTTCTGAAGCATGAGCATCAGTTTTGTCCTTGATATCAATTCCCCAGGCTTCCTTTTTTATGTTTCCTGGGGAATTAGTTCCATTAGAATCTTTCTTCTGAGCTTCATCATCTATTGGCTCAGTGTATTCTCCCCCATTGTCTAGTGACCCATGAAATTCTTGATACACGTTTTCTTTTTCTTCAATGGAGGTTCTAGCATTGGTTTTACGTTTAGATGGAGACACCTGAGATGTATTGCCAGTAACACTTTCATCAAACATCACATCCAAACGAGAGAAGTCTTTGGTCAAACTGGATGTCATATCAATTTCCAGCTTTTTCTCCCTTCGTCTTTCTGATAAAGGTGATAAAAGGTCACGATGGCGCTTTTTCAATATGGATGGTGTCCCAGTAAAAGTTTTGGCAGCACTTTTCAGCACAGCATCTGGACTGCCATCCCGAGATGGCGAATCCCACAACCTAAATGGAGAGATGCAGTTCATAGAAGACATCATCAGCTGGCGAATACCAAGGGGGCTATATTCTTGCTGCATATTACCGCCTGATGGTACAAGATCACAGCTGAAAAAAGGGACATCCAAGCTTGGAAATCGAGGAGGCTCGTAACATAGACCTCTGACATCTTCCTCTACAGGCAAGTTTCGCTTATCATCCGCAATAGGACAAGTTAGCATGGCACTTAACTCTGAACCAATACTATTAACTGAAACCAACTTCTGAGAATCCTTTGCAAGGTATGTCTGCTCTTGTAGGTCAGTATCATTTGTATGATCATCATTAGTAAAGATGAAGCCATCATGTGCATTCATGGTAAATTCTTGCTCTTGAGTTCCAAAAGGTTGACAATTTAATTGACTCTGCTCTTGGCCATACATAAGTGTACCATCCTCAACTGAAAGAAGAGAAGGAGATGCGAAAGATTGACAGCATGAGGTTGGTAATACCTCAGACCTTGAAGGAAGACCAGATTGTGAAGCTGGAGTTTTTCCAGTTTCAGATGGTTGGATGTCTGAAGGCTGACAAAGAGATATGTTTGTGCAGCCACCCAATTCAACAATATTAGATCCCTGTGTAAAATTTTCAGAGGCAAAGCACCCATCATTCACTGCTTCCGAGAATAGGACCCTACAACATTCATCATCGGTTATCAACATATGCCCACCAAACTGGTAATCCCCACTGGAAGAGTACCCTACTTCACAAGGTATTTCTGGAATGGAGAAGTTGACATCTTCAAAAGATGGGTAATATTCTTCTGAACAAGGTGCTGAACTGGAATTCCTCTCTTTTGACACACCAGGCATTTCAGTCAAGTGGAATTGCTCTCTTGTATGTACAGCAGCAGTAGCTAAATCACTTGCTGATTGAGAGCAGCCAATCATATTTGACTCTTGGCTGCATTCTGATATGTCCTCTGATTCTTTCCTACATTTGGCACCACTATCATCTACAGTGCTCTGCATCCTCAGAGAAGATGAAGGCATAGGCTGGCTTTGATTTGCAAGAACCGGGAATTGAAGTTGTTCTAGAAGGCCAGATGCTATGTAAGAATCCAACTTCTTTTTTACTGAACTGTTCCAGTGATTTTTTATTGCATTGTCTGTCCTGTTCCCGTACAAAGATGGAAATAAAGCAAGTTATTGGTACGTTCAAATGCACAAAATATGTTAGCTTTTAATTAACAGAACAATAGAGTTAAGACAAACATGAGAGGATGACTTGCAGGAATAGGGAGAAGCAGTAGTTAAAAGAATAAAAGGCAAAATAGGCAACCTTAACATATCATTGATGGAAAGGTGTAGCTTCCCTTAGTGATAATAACATACCTTCCTGGCAAGAACTTTGTGAGCTCTGCCCATCTGTTTCCAAAAATCTGATGAGCACGGACTAGAGCCAGCTCTTCTTCCTGAGTCCACGCCTCCCTGTTTATGGAAGGATTGAGATGATTGTGCCACCTGCGTAAGCAATTAGTTCTATGAGCACAAGTGTAAAAACTGGAACACATTTTCTTTCTTAATTTAGGCAGAAAGAAGGGAGCACTACAACAGCAAAATACTTTCATAAAATCCAAGAGATGTCTACAATAATATCCAAGAAGGATAACCCCTGGCAAACTGTTAAGTTCAACAGGATTAACCAATGCAACCAGGCTTTGCCCAGCTGTTCTCATCCATCCTGGGAAAGGACACATTCCAAGGTTCAACATTCCCCTCTTCATGGCCTTCTCCAATGTTCTAAATGTAGGTAGGGTTAAACTATCAAAATTAACAGCTCCACTATCACACCTTTCCCTGCATTGCTTTCCAATACGTCCAGGTAAGTGCTGAGCAATGGTTGACCACTTTTTTGGCCCATATTTGTTCACCAACTCAATAATCAGCTCATCCTCCTGCTTATATTTAACAAAATAAGCTCAGAATGTCCTAATAGTATAAAGAAAAAATTCTGTTTTGTCAAGAACAAACACTTCAAGGAATTGCAAGAAAGAAATAAGTAAAATCAATCACCTCTTTTGACCATGGCCCTTTAACAAGTTCCGGGTTCAAAACCTTTTGCCACCTATGTAAGCACTGTACATCAGTCCTATCCTTGAAACACTCCGCTGCAGATGAACCAGCCTTACAATCAGAACATGCAAATCGAAGCACGAAGGGTTATCATGCCACTTCAATTCGAAATCATACCTATCTTTTTCCAATTTTTTCCTTTAAAACGTTGAACAGCTTTGCTCAGAATGTCATCCTGGGGGGCCATTAATTATGTTGTCAAATTGAAAATCATTTAGGAATATATACATACATATACTGATAGACACACAAAACATACACACATCTATATATGGACACCAATACAGATCATATTTAAGGGCAGGAGCCACAGGACTAGAACGGATACTACAATACATGACACAAAAAGGGAAAAGGTACAAAAAGGTATAGACTTGAAACAGAATAGAAAAAACATAACAAAACAAGATAATAATACCTCTGCAGCAGTCCATTGTCCTTTTGTAGATCGCCTTGTAGGACCACTAGTCCTCCTATAGAATGAAGCAATGTCAAGAAACTCAGCAGCATATAAAACAATCAATTTCTTGTAACTTGTACAATAACATAAGAATAAAAAAACATTATAGTGGGAGAGGAAGAACAGCCAAGAACATCAATAATGGTATTAAAATTTTCAAGTTAAGAGTTACTAAAAATAAGAATCACTATGCTATTAAAAGAAAAATACCCATGAACAGGTCGAATTCTCTGAGCACCATCACTGCTGCCGAGCCCAACCGAAGGAGTTGATACTTTAATGTCACTTTCCATAGTTTGTTTACAGATGAATAAAGCTGCATACCCCAATCCCAACTCTACAACACTTCTGTCCGCAATATGCTCTCAAAATCATTATAATCAAACCTAACTAGAAAGTTCCTCCCCGCCTAACTACAGAACAAACTAACATAAAAGAGAAGAAAAAAAAAACGAATAACTTTTATACTTATAACTAAAAAGTCAGACGTCAACGAATTTGAATTTTTTGTACGAAATTCGAGTAATTTAACCAAAAAAATTTTAAAAAATCGAAATTTAGAATAAATTCTCTAAAATTCAAACCCTAGATCATGACCAAAATCAAAATTAGTTTCTAACAACTCGGAAATTCAACATTTAACTTGAACAACAAGAACAATTGAATTCATTTCAAGTTTATAAGATTTTAAAAAGAAAAACCCTAAAAGAAGAAAAAGAAAGTACTACGCACCAAACCGAGCTTCGAAAACGGAGAAATGGAGAACCGGTCTAGAGGGGAAGTAAAAACGGAGCGCTTTAGCAGATTCAAAGCGAAGATTATGAAGAGAAATTGAAGGTTTTTTTTTTTTTTTAGATCTGCAAAAGCAAATGCGAAAAAAAAAGGGCAAAGCGAAGCGTTGCGAGAGAGAGGATGAAACGGTACAAAAGAGATATTCAAACATAAAGGGGCGGACGAATGGTGTATTTCAAACCCTATGGTTTAAGATCGACTTGTTACGGATTTGACGGTCCAGATTTGGCCACGTCGGAATCGCTGTCGTCAACGTTTTGGTACGACCTCTTCTATTCTTTTCGTTCTTTCTTTTCCAAATTTCAACAACCATTTTTGTTCTTCTTTATTTGAAACTAATAATTAAATGTTAAATTTGCTTCCAGTCCCTGTATATAAATAAAGTTTTTATATTTAATCCTTATGTTTGAAAACTTTAAAATAGCTTATATGTAAAAAAAAAAAACCTTAAGAAAATAAAAAAAAAAATCAATTAAACTCCTCCTTCTATCATTGACCAAGTTGATTGCTAAAATAAAATTAACGGACAACCATAGTGACGTGTAATAACTTCTTGTTTAATCTAATTTTTTTATAAAAATGATTAAAGAATCATTAAAATTATTATAAAAATCACAAAAAAATAAATTTATTAAATATTTTAAAAAATATAAAAATCTATATGAACTTATAAAAAATTGTAAATATTATAAAAATATAAAAATTCTAATAAATTATAAAAAAATTATAAAATTGATAAAACATAGTTAAAATGTTTAAAATTTTATAAAAACATATTAAAATTCTATAAAAATAATAAAAATTATAAAAAATATTAAAACTGATATAAACTTATAAAAGTTATTAGAAAATCATAAAAACTAGGCCAGATCAGTTGGTTGGATTGATTAGACTGAAATCGATAAGGGTATCTGTCCGAAGAAAGCCACTAAAGCTGCTAACATGGAACAGATTGAACTATTTGTTTTTTACTCTTTTTTTAATGTTTTATTTAATTGAATTGGATAAATCAGTAGAACTTGCAAACCAATGACTTCTGAAAACCTTGGCTATTCTAACATATGCTAATAGTTGAATAATAAAATTTTGGTTTGATAAAAATATTAAAAAAATAAAAAAATCGGTTCAATCGTTTGATTCCCTAGTCAATCGGTCTAATGGCTTTCCCTGAACCGTTATCGTTGCCAATTTCGGGCTAACCACTCCAATTCAAGTTTGTATTATTTTTTTATATAATTTTTATAAGTTTATATCAATTTTAATATTTTTAATACTTTTTTACAATTTTTTATTAGTTTTTAAGAATTTTATTTTTTTTTAAATTTATATATTTTAAATAAGTTTTATTAATTTTATATATTTTATAATTTATTAGATTTTTATATATTTTTAATATTTATAAGTTTTTATAAATTTTAATAATTTTAATGAAATAATATTAGATCAAATCAAAAGCTATCATGTGTCACCATGTGATTGGTCCTTCAATTTATTTTTCAATGGTTAACATAGTCAACGACAAAACCATTAACGTCAAGAATGATGCTTTGATAATGACAAGAACTTAATTAGATGCAAATTTACTATAGGAACTTAATTAATTTTTTTAACATATAAAATTAAAGGCATGTTTGATTTGTTAGGGAGGAGTTGGATTACATGTAAGGTAGAGGTTTTAAGTTGAATTTATTTTACTTTTGAGTTGAATTTAGTCCACTCGTTTTTTTCGTACTAAGTTGATTCTAATTATAGTTTTTTATTTTTAATTTAGTTGTGCTTTATAGTTTATACTAAATTAATTACTCGGATATGTATTAACTGTGGTTTTCTTGTATTTGTGATTTCAACCTATAATTTACTTATAAATTATTTTAAAAAAGTATATTTATTTTCAAAAAAAAAGAAGCTTATTTTCATTTTCATTCTCATTCTCTTGACAAATGAAAAATGAAACATTAAAAAAATATATTTAATTGAAAATTTTAAAAGAAATTCTTAAATCACACCAACCTAAGTGTCTTACTTCTAAATTTAAAAATCATAATTTAATTGTTGACATTGTTATTATTTTCTGTTAAAATTTAGTATTAATATACCCATACAATCTTATTAAATTTAAAATCAAATTATTATGAACTCAATAAGCATATGCGATAGTAAACAAATTGTGAAGGAAAATTCTAATTGTGGAGTAAAATATTTAAATCGAAAAATAAAAGAATTTAATTTTTAAACTTTTTTAAGTTAAGGATTAAATTTAGACTTTACCAATATACAGGGACTAAAGGAAAATTTGACCGTAATTAAAAGGTAAATCTAAAAGTAAATTCTTGATTCACTTTTCGTGATATGTAATTATAGCCACGAAATCCTAACAGCACCGACAACAAATATAGTTGAAATGCGAGATAAATAATACTCATTTTGTTACAATAAATTTGTCATATTTGAACTTTTTTTTTTTCAAAATGTCCCCTTTTATTATTATAAATAAATATTAAAATGAATTAAGCTTTATAAAAATATCTTAAAATTATTATATATGTTATAAAATAGAGAAATAAAGGGAGTAAAAACAAAAGAAATAGAACAACAAAAGAGAAGTGTGTAAAGCTTATTCGAAGTCTATACTTGTAGACATAAGAAATATACATTATATAAACCTCTATTTCTAATGATTATTAAAATCCTAAAGTACATCAAATTTATCTTGATCCTGATGCACATCTATTTAATAATAAAATATTCATAATACTCTCCTTTAGATGTTCATTGGTTGATAATGTGCATTGTTAAAACTTTACTAAGATAAAAACCTCGTGGAATAAAATTCTTAACGAAGGAAAATAGTACACTTATCGGTAATATGCATGACTTGCTTCATTAAAAATCTTACTAAGAAAATCTAATAGGACAAAACCTCGGTTAAAGGAAAAAAAGTACAAGATGTATTTACTCCCCCACATGACATCATCACATAATATCTCATATTTTACATATTCAATAATGAATATCAACTTTTCAAATGATCATTTGAACGAGTTTGATATGTGTTTATATCATCATACTTCTAGAAGTCATGAGTGATGAAAAATTTTGAAGAAATATATTTTGATCTCTTTAGGAGTCGCAACTATGATCATAGCTAACTTTGATCATGATCATTCTATAATAATACATATGTTCCAATCAAATAATCATAAATATTTACGTAAATATATTGAACAATTTCCTAAAAAAATTATATACTTCTAGCATTCTAAATCATTCAAGGATTCTATTATAAACTTCATCATGTAGTGATTCATATGAATGTTGTGACCATAATCATAAAACGCATGTCAAATCTTTCATGAACTGTTAGACCAATGAGATATCTAAAGGTTATTGCATCTACCACAAAAAATATTATATATTTCATAATCAATTATTCTATTTTTTTCAAAATTACTCATTTGTACCATCACTGGCTTTATAACTTTAAATGTTTGGACTACTATTATAGAAACTTCACAAATTTAATTCTACTTGAATTGCGTCTTTCTATTTTGGCCAAGCTCTTCCATGTCTATATTCCTTAATAGACTTATTCAATATCTTCATTTTCTTTCATTATTTCAACAATAATATTGCATGTTCCATGTTTATATTTCACAACATTGTCGGTAACTTTTCATTTCGCAATTCCATATTTTCTTGTACTGACATAACTTATCGAGATTTCTTTATGTTCATTATTTTCATCTTCATTTTCATGTACCTGAATCTTTTTTGGAGTTTTAATCATTAGTTATGTCTTTGGGTCTTTTTAGGAGCACCCGCCTCCACCATATGACCATCTTGATTCATTATTTTCTTTTACGGGAATTTTCATCTTTGGAACCAATCAATCAACCATGCTCCAGGCAGACATTACTTTCATTTATTCTAACAGGATATCCTAGTGGGACTTCAAAACATCAGCTGGTATATGACACTTGGTTATTCTCATCAGGTCAAAAAATACACCTGACAGTTAACTTGCCATAAAATGAATTATCTTTTTGAACTTTTGGTTGAAATTAATCTTTATAAGGATCTATATAATGATAATTCATTCCAAGTAATTATTTCATCCAGCTATTATTTCTCTCCACCTAATGTTGAGAAAACTATCAAATTAAAATATAATGTCATAATTGAATCTTCACTTAATTCAAAACATCTAATAATACAAGGAGATTTAGAATTAATATATATTTCCAACATTTTTTGGATACTCATTTTATTCATTGTGGTGAAGCAACTTAAACATATACTACACATTTAAAAAAATAATCTAAAATGGGTTTTATTTGACTTGTGACCAAAAATCAATTGTAATGAGGATTATTTATCATAACTTGTTGGCATGATGCGTACAAGTGACGATTCATGTAAAATATCATATTATTATAAATATATACAAAAAATTTTGTTCTCAATAGATATGGTTTAGCTACTAACTGGAGGCATTTACTTCATAAATTCTACTAAACCATCTTATTCACATAAGCAACAAGCTTTGCGATAGTTATTTGCACTAATAATCCAGCATATAATATATTTTAGAGCCTAAGAAATAAACTCACAAACATTAGCAAGAATTGTCTCGATTGCATAATTTGAAAATTTTGTTTTTACACTAATCATTAAACAAATAATCTCACAAACTACATGTTGTGAGTTGATAACTAACATGTGATTATATTATAGATGCATTTACCAAAATAATATCAAAACATCCACTTGTTGGATAAATGGACTCATATTTCTTTAAAATATACAAGAGATTCGATATCAACTTTTGCTAGTGAGGTTTGATCTTCTTTGAGAACAAACAACACTTGATAAATGAAGAATCTTCAAGTTTTTTAATAAATATTCATATAAATTCTTATCTTGTCGCATCACTATTGATCAGGATGGCCTAACTGATCATCTCAACTAATTAGTATATTGAGACTAGTAAACTTCTGGTTTACTATGCTCACGATTCAATGATACTAATGTAAGCTTCTAGTTCACCATCTCATATAATTTAACCATACTAATATATACATAGTACAAATTAGAGGAAAAGACAATAGTTTTCCAATACAAAATTCTTACCCTATATAATAGATTTAATTGATTCTTCATCCACAGTCTCATTGTGATATTCCTTACGATGTATATCATTTTAAAACAACATAATTTATTTGAGACTGACCAGAATATAGTGCATTAATTATCGTTGCTTTATTTTTTTGGATAACAATGAATTAAACTCTTCTAGAGCCTTGAATTAATTTTGTACTATGAAATATTAACATGTTCTATTACCACATTGAATATAGGGTAACAATAAATTAGCTCTTTTGGAGCCTTAAATTAATTTTGCACGACCAAAGATTGGTTTGTTTCATTACCAAATAAGAAAAATGCCTCTTATCCCTAAGGATAGTATGCATTGTTGTATTGTCTGCTAAACATATGTTTCCTTCATTTTAAGGAATATTAATTGAATAATAAGATATTCAAGTGCATGACAAGTATATAACCAACAATTTTTCGTAAGTTATCTTGCTTCTTTAAAAGGTTATATCGAGAATTCTTGTTATTCTCTTGTTTATCTTTATATTCCCACTTCTTGTGGCAAGAAGAATTATTATTAATAAGATATTTAAGAATCAAGAACCAAAATCAATGTTAGAAATAAAATCTTTCACCATCCTCGAAAAGATAGAAATAAAACAAATTAATCAAATCAATCATAATTAAATTTAAAATTAATCTAGAAATAAAATATTAAAAAAAACTTCTTGCAAATCTCTGCACAACTTCGCGTCTTTTCCCGATAATTTTGGTTCTTTTCTTCTATGCAACAGAAAGTTGTTTGGGTTTATAAATATCTTGGCGTACATCATTAAAAATTTGAGGTTAACTAAGCGAATAAGGAAATAGGGATAAGGTGGAAAGACATTGGTTTGATTCCAATTAGGTTTAAATTTCCTTTTTGAAACACAGTTGAAGGTTGCTTACATTGATTTTCTTTGCATGTAAAATCTAAAATCTAAAGTTAGGCAAGTGGCAAGTGATTTGGGTTAAAGGATCCTAAGTTCAATTCTTGGGAGGTGAATGAAAGAAAGTTTTCTTCTTCTTCTTTTGCCCAGAAGAGGATGTGAAAAAGAAATAATAAAACAAGTTGTAAAATAAAAATAAAGAAAGGGTTAAAAAAATAGGGATGGAATGAGTGGAAAAAACAACCTGAGTATCGTGCTCATAACAAAAAAAAAATATTTTATTTATCAATAAAGATGTTTATAAAGCTTCTCCAAAGTTCATATTTATAGGCATAAAAAGTCTATATGATATAAAACTCTACTTTTAATAACTATTAGAATCTTAAAGTACATCAAACTTATATTGATCTTGATGGACATTCACTTAATAATAAAATATCCATAACAATATCAATTTAAATTTTTTTTATCAATATTTAAAAGATAAAAAATTAATTATTGTTATAAATATTTTATTATAAAGTAGATGTGATCAAGATCAATATAAATTTGATATACTTTAAAATTCTAATAGTTACTAGAAGTCGAGTTTTATATCATGTATATTTAAATATAGACTTTAGAAAAGAATTGTAAATATCCCTATTGATCAATAAAATATGTTCTCTTTTACTTTCCTATCTCTGGTTCTTTACTTTCTTTTATTTTTATTCTTACTCTTTTTATTCTTTTATTTCATAACACATTATCAACACAATACTTTCCTAAACACACCATCCTTATTTTCTTTATTTTTATTTGATAACTTAGATTTTTTTTTTGAAATCCGCACCCAATTGGATTGAAACCCACACCCCAATTCATTTTTATCTTTTTCTAACCACTTGCTAGTTGTCTTCTTTAACTATTTCTAACTTGGCATTCAAAAAAAAAAAAAAGAGATACCCAACGCTCAGAATAGGATTTGATCCCAAGACCCAATAATGCTTCAATTAACTTCCATCGTTCAACTACCTTGAAATTTTTACTGATGCACACCAATATATTTATAAATTCAAACAGTTTCTTGTCGTATACAAGTAAAAAAGCTAAAATTGTCAAAAGAACAAGTCTCAAAGTTGTGCAAAGATTTGTAGGAAATTTTCATTTAATGTTTTATATTAAGATTATTGTTTTTTTTATTCTGTGATTAATTATGATTAACTTGTTTTATTTCTATGTTGTTAAAGATGTTAGAAAAATTTAATCTCAAAATGGATCTTAGTTCTTATTCTTAATTTTTGATTTATCATTGTACAAACATTGGTAAAATTTTAGATTGGTAAGGAGCTTCGACATATTTTTTAATTGAGGTATGATTGTGATTTTCTGTTTTAAATTTGATTAAATTATCTAGTTAAATTATTAAATATTGGTGGGTTGAAAAGGTTTATTAATGAACCTTCAAAATATATTATTTTCAAATGTTTGTTTATAAAATAGTATCATATAATAATATTTTCTTATTTAATTTTTTTTAAAAATTAGGTTTTAGTAAAAATATATTAATACAATGTAGCTTTATATTTGAGTACATATTCTTTTCTTATCAAATGTTCTTTGTTTAAATATATAATGATTGCACTCAAACATAGGTTTTTGTGATCTAGATTATTTTTAAATAAAGAATATATTAGGATATTTAGAAGTCAGTCCTACTAGATTTGTTTTGTGACACCCCAAACTCGACCGGGACAGACCAACTCGAATTTAAAGCGTTACATTAGTCACCGAAGCGACTCTCTAACTAACGACCACCCGACGCACAACCCAACCTTATAACACCTCATTTATGACTCATTAACTATCATTTATTAACGCGGAAGTAATTTGTGAACCATTTTTAAACTTTTTCTAAGTATTTAAAACTAAGGGTATTTTGGTCATTTTACCACCTAAGGTTAGACTATCCTGATTTTATTTCTAAATTTACCAATCTTATTTTAGTCAAATTATGCTAGCCCTAAAAATTTCAGCTTAATTCGAGTTCATTTACGGTGTCTAATTCAAGTTTTATTATTAGGGACTAAATCGTAACTTTTACAAACTTTTAGTATATTTTCAAAATTAAAAATTAAGAGTGTTTCTACCAAATATTAATAGTTACAAGTCTAATCCTAAAATATTACCAAGCTTCCCTATCATTAAAGGCTTCAATTAATCTAATCAAGTTTTAGGACTAAATTATAAATTAAGCAAATTAGAATACTAGATTACAAAAACCAAAAATCAAACCCCAAAAACCCACACGACTGTGTCCCCAGCGCGTGTGTCATTTAAAAACCTAATTTTTCATATTTTACTTGCCCATTAAACTTGAAATAGCTACAATTAATTACCATAAACATCCACACATCTCCAATTTAATTTTTTTACAACAAATATGCAACAATTAATAAAAATTTAACACCTAATTACACGCTTAGTAAACACCAATTAATTCACACAAGCCATATACCTTAGTCGCAAGCAATCCACTCCACAGTAAGCTTCAATTAAACATTGTTAGTATAAAATACATGCTTCATACACCGAATATCAACCACCGTACAAACACTCATCAACATACCATAAATCAAACATCAATTAGACATAAAATCATGTATTAAAGCAATTATAAAATCACCAAAATTAAAGTCCAAAATTTAATGTCCAATTTCTATTACAAGTAAAATAACACTAGTTCCAAAGCATCACAATGCCCCTATTTAGTCTCTAAAATAAATTTCTTAAGCCACTACCGAGCCTTATTCTTGGATCGCCTTTGCACTAGATTCTTGACTCTTTACGCCTGGAAATTCTCTACACGAAATGTGAGGGTATGAGCTTAAAAAGCTCAGTGAATGATAGTAAAAACATTAAGTAATTTGCACCCAATCATGCATAAATCAAAGTAATTAAGCATTAAATTTTTAGGCACAACATGTTAACATTTCACCATAACATCACGTGCTATTTCAAGAATTAAGAATCAATTTTTCCATGGCATGTAAAATCATCTTTTAACACTTAACATTCATTTATATTAGCACAAACAATCAATTATATTGACATAATACATCCATGGTAATAAGTAAATGTGTGATCATACATTAGGTAAATGGATCTCCGAACTCCCACAAATCAAACACAGTCCTTCGAGTTGAGCGGGCCGAAGCACACGCTCCCTTATAGCGCCTCAAATAACCTAATGAATGGAGACTCAAGTTCAACACTCCCTTATCTACTCCAAACAAATAAGTCCTCCAAAAGTCATATGCTCATAATATCACACATAATGGTGAGTACTCACAAATCCTATGGTATGCCAACTATATCCAATGGATCCACCATGCAATGTTGCCAATATAATCATACATACAAGGCATAAAATCTATTGTTTAATCACTTAATTTAGGATGTTAAAATGCAAGTAAAAGCATGCTGCTAAGCAATTTTAACATCAATAAAATTAAGCATAGCAAATATTGTTTTCCTAATATTCATATACCAATTAGAACACCTTTATCAAATGTTCAATAAATTAGCAATTCATGCTCCAAATATCAATTCATTCCATACAATTTAATCATGCTAAAAGCATAATACACAACTTACCAAACCAATTGCCATTTTGCTCTTTTGTAAAATAAAACCTATTTTTGCAAATCCATCCATCCAATATGCAATTAAGTCATTAATAACACCAACTAAACCTTTAATTTAACACATGATCAGACCAATTTACCTAATTGCCCTTAATATCACTTACTTCCATACTTATCTCTTTAAGCAAAATGTGTTCAAACAAGCAAGTTTGAGCTTCAATTCTGATTTGAACGTTCCTCTTCTTGATGTGGAGCTTTAACAGAGATAGTATGCATTGCAAACTAATAATAGCAACAAGAAACACGAAATTTGATAAAGTATATGAATCTAAATTGTTGCTCTAAACTACCTTACCGATGTTGCACAACTAAGCCGAAATATGAAATTTCTCAACTAAACTCCCTTTTCAGCACCTCAAACCACTTCTAATCTTCATTTCTAGTCTAATAACATGTATTCTAAGTGTTAATTTCATAATTTAATCTGTTTCATAATTTTCTGAAAAAATCATCCATGTTCTTGATCAAATTCGAATTTCTCAAAATTGATCCATAAAACGTGTTTGATCTTTTGGTTTAAGATTAAAAACTTTATATTAGACCTACTTTGAGCTTAGACATTCATTAATATTTGGATTCCAACTCAAAATTAAAGATCCACCATTGTTGATCCTCAAGTTCAAGAAAGAATAAATCAAAGTTGAAAATCCATTATAATCACTTTAATTAACAAATAATGATTGAAATCAACTTAAAAACAAGTTTAGAGATGATGATTACCTTCAATTGAACTCAAATCATTGATTTGGAAGTTTGAATAAAAATGCTTGAAGAAATTCGAATGAATTTTTGCCCAATTTTGAAAATTATTTCGAGATATTTTAAAGAGAATTTTGGGAGAGAAAAGGTTTAGGTCTATTATATGATATTTGGTTTATGAAAACAAGCAAAAGAGAGAGAGAGAGAGAGAGAGAGAGAGAGAGAGAGAGAGAGAGAGAGAGAGAGCTCTCAATTTGAGTGAAAAATGAATGAAAAGTGAGGTAGTTGTAGAGTTTTTAAAATTGATTTTCAAAATTTGGGGAATTTGCCATCAGGCCACACCCCCTTTTCCCTTGTTTTACAATTTGCTCCTTTCCCTCCAAAATTATGAAAATATGGTTTATTTTAAATCTCTTACACATTTCCCTTGTTTTTCAAATTAGTCTCATTTAATTAATATTTTAAATCACCAAATTAAACCCACATTTTAAACTATTTTTAAAGTCCAGTTTAACCCAAAATATTTATTTTTACCCAAAAATTATTTAAAACCATAAAATTAATTTTTCTAAAAATATTTTTATTTTCCAGAATATTATTTATCAATTTTTAGATGAAATTAAGCTAACTAATTAAGAATATAAATCACTAGTTAATCTGATTAATTCCTAATATTTACTCGGAACCCGATAAACTTACCCAAAACTACTAGACCTATTTTCAGGGCCTTACATGTTGCATTCCCTAAAGTGAATGCAAGTATAAAAAAATAAAGGATATAATATAAGTGACATAATAATAACCACAAGAAGTGGAAACATAGTAATAAATCAGAGAACAATGAAAGTTCTCAAGATAACCTTTCAAAAAGTAGAGATAACTTATGTTATCAATGTAATATAAAAGATCATTGGTCACATACCAGTCGTATGCCCAAATATTTTGTTCAAAATCTATTAATTTTCTCTGAGGAAGAAAATATGTCTCATTGACAATGTAACAATGAATACTATCCTTACAGACAGAAAGTATTTATCTTAATTGGTACTGAAACAAACCAATATTAATGTAATATTTGGTAGTTCAAAATTAGTTGAAAGCTCTAGAAGAGCTAATTATTTGGCAGCATAAAATTAGTTGAAAGCTCTAGAAGAGTTAATTATTTGGTAGTACAAAATTAGTTGAAAACTCTAGAAGAGCTAATATTAATGAGGGTGTTCGGTAAACATAGTTTTAAGCATTTTTTAGCTGATTTGGGCACAAATGGAGGATTGAGTAGTCAAACCCTCTAATTGTAGTGTTTAGTGAATGAAGGTTTGTAAGATCTTGCTGAGCTAAAACCTTCAAAATAAAAAACGCAGGACAATTTTTTCACAACTGATTGGGAATGAGATATGTGGAATGACATATTTGACCATACTTGCTAAAAAATTACTCCCTTTTCCACATGCTCTCAAACCTAATAGGGGTGACTAGATATCAATAGCCTCCATTCTAAAAAATATCCACTAATTAATGTATGTACTATTAATTTATTTTCAATTTACTTGTGTAAAATGATTTCTTATGCAACTTAAGAAATTTACAAATAAGGAACTTAAGAAATTTGTTTATTTAAAATTTCAAAAATATCACTAATTAATTTCCATAATGGTTGTTTTAATTCATTGGTAATAGTGTTTTATTTCAATAATTTCACCAATGAAGACTAAAGTATTATAAATAAATACTTAACAACAAAATGTGCCATGCCCTTATTTGTCATTTTACACATTTCAGCTTTCAATTATCAACTAAGTTTTACCAAGCACTTTTAATTAAATAGTTGGTCAAATCAGTTAATAGAATCAGTTGGTCAAACCAACCATTGCAATAAGCTATTAGCCAATTGTCAAACAGGGCTAATATTTGAAAGCACAAAATTTGTGATGATTAATGCATTAGTTTTAAAAGATATTCACTGTAATGGATATCATATTGAGATTGAGAATGAAGAAAAGATTATTTTTGGTATGAATCACTCTTTCTATGAAAATTTATCTATTTTGATTTTGAAAAGGATAGGGAAAGATTGATGATTGAATTCTATTTATCACTCTTGTTATTAAATTGAATTTGATTGTGATTATCTTCATAGTCTTCCTTTGTCATCATCCCCATCAAGGGTTCAAAATAGAATATTTGACTATAAAAGGTCCACTTGAATTATGGAATAATTAAAAAAAAGACATGAGCACCGAAATATGATAATTCTATCTAAAGCTTGTTACGGTTGGATGCACCTGAATTTACAAGATTTTAAAAATGTGAGTATAACTCTAAAGTATTTAGGATGAGTTCTCAATTACAATTATTTGAGAATATTATTAACAAGAACTTGTTAGAGAATTTTTTTTTAACTTTTCATGCTTTAAATGTGCTCATGTAATAGCAATATTGCGAAACAAAAATTTGAAGATATATTTTAAATGAATATCATATTTACTTGTGATTGAACAAAATAATGAGTTATTGACAAAACCATGGAGCCCATCCTATTGGATCTGCTCCATTCCTTGAAGTGAATGCAACAATATATAATAAATTCAAATGACATAATCTTGGATCTAGAAGCAATTGGATTATAATAATAGCCAAAGAGGATGGACATAATATTTTTTTCTCACCACCAAAAATGAAAAAAATGAAAAAAAAAGCAAAAAAAGGAACAAAAATTCTCAAGAGATCCCTTTAATGAGTGGAGATAACTTTTGTTATCAAATATGTTATGAAAAGTAATTGTTCATGTACCTGTCATACACTTGAATATTTTATTATTCAATTAATATTCCTTTAAAGGAAAGAAACATAAGTCCACTAGACAATACAACTATGCATATTATCATTAGGGATAAAAATCATTTTTCTTGTTTGATAATAAAATAATCTTTAGTGGTACCAAATTAATATAAGGCTCCAAAAGAGCTAAGACATTGTTATTTGAAGAAATAAAGTGATAATTAATGCATTAAGTTCTAGTCAGTCCCAAAGAAATTATTATGTTTTAAGAAGATATTCATTATAACGAATATCATATTGAAGCTATGGGTGAGGAGAAGAATAATTTATACATATTAAATTTATTAGAACTTGGTGAGAATTTTGTATTAGAAAACTATCGTATTTTCTTCTAGTTCGTACTATGCAATTATTAGCATAGTAAAATAACATACAATGGTAAACTAGAAGTTTACATTAGTATTGTTGAATCACGTGCATGGTAAACTAGAAGTTTACTAGTCCAAATATACTAATTAGTTGGTATGATCGGTTAAACCATCCCAATCAATAATGATGCGACAAGATGTGAATTTATATGGATATTCATTGAAAAACTTGAAGATTCTTCATTTTTCAAGTGTTGCTTATTCTCAAAGAGATTTATTAAACCTCACTAGAAAAAGTTGAGATTAAATTTCTTGCATTTCTGAAAGAAACATGGGCCTATTTATCCAACAAGAGGATGTTTTGATATAATTTTGGTAGATGCATCTACAAGTTAATCACATGTAAGTTATCAACTTGCAACCTGTAGTTTGCGAGATTACTTGTTTAGTGATTTATTTATGAACAAAACCTTCAAATTATGCAATCGAGACAATTCTTGCTAATGTTGGTGAGTTTATTTCTTTGGCTTCTAATTATTATTTTATGATAGATTGTTAGTGTGAATAAGTATTGCAAAGCCTGTTATTTATACGTATAAAATGGTTTAGCAAAATTATGAATTAAATGCCTCTAATTAGTAGCGAAACCATTACTTTTGAGAACAAAACTTTTTTGTATATAGGAATATGATATTTTATGAATACATGCTTTTGCACATCATGCCAATAAGTTGTGACAAGTACTCTTCATTACAATTGGTTTTTGGTCAAGAGCCAAATCAACCCATTTTAGAATTTTTGAATGTGCAGTATATGTTTAAGTTACCCCATCATAATGCATAAAATGATTATTCAACGAATGTTGGGAATATATATTAATTATGAATCTTCTTGTATTATTAGATGTTTTAAACGAATTGAAGATTCAATTATGACATGATTTATATTTTGATTTGATAGTTTTCCTATAACGACCCAATTTTTGTCTTTGTTTGAAAAGTCAGTTGTGGGATCGAATTTATTAAATCGAGTCATTTGAAATTTTAATCGATGTAGTTACAAAGCAAGTATGAAACTAAAAAATAGGAATATTAGTAGTTAAATTATTTAGTAATCAATGGATAGAATATTATAAAAGCACAAGGACTAGGTTGGAAGCTTATTAATTAGGTAGCATATGGGCCAAATTATAAGGTAATTAAAATAGAGGAAAAGTAAGTAGGAAGTAGATATGTCCCTAAAGTGATGATAAGCAGTGGACTAGGGTGCAATTTGATAATCGATAAATTTTGGATAGCAAATAAACTTAGTAAAAGTTATAGTTATAATGTTCCAAAATACCAGATATAATAACTCGTGTCACATTGGCAACCAATTGAATTAAATTCAAAATTTGAATATCGTGTTAAGTGTTATTAAATTATTATTTAGATATGATACAGAGAAGATACCAAAATCAAATAGTACAAATTAACGAGTAATATAGGATTTAATCAAGAGGGATAAAGATTAGTGAATGGATTTCATTGATCATGGGCTTGGGTGAAAATTAACCCAAGGACCTTAGTGTTTAATAAACCAATATCGAATAGGATGCATTTGTGGGCAACAATTGATGCCATGCATTCCCACTAATTAAATTCTTAAGTGAATATGGCCATTAGAAAAATGTATATATATGTATTAATAAATAATTAAAAAGTTATAGCCATATATATGTGTTAAAGTGGGAAAGAGAAAGAGAATATTTAAATTTTTATCATCACATTGCCATCCTTTAAGAGAAGAAGAAGTTTAAGTTTCACCATCCAAAATTACATGAGGTAAGGAAGCTCATCATTAAATCTTTTCACGAGTTCTTAGTTTAATGAATTTGGTGTACTCTACCCAATGGTTAATTTTCATGATTGTGAAATTTTGATTAAGTTTCCATTGATGAAGTACAAGGAAAAACTGAACTAGAATTTATGAATTAATTGGTTGTATAGTTAGCTAAGTAAGAAACTAGTTAGTACTAAAATGAGTAGTATTGGTACAAGGTTTGATTTCATGGTTGCTAAAAGAAAATAATTGTTGAAAAATTAGGGACCTATTTGTAAGAGTTGAAAATCGTGAATATTTTTTGGATATATAATGGTAGTATGAGGTCCCTAAAGGATAAATACAAATTCCAATATAGATTTGATCGAGTGAATTTTGTGATACGAGCATTTCAGATTTTAAGTAAAAATGGACCTAAATGTAAAGACGTGCAAATATGCTTGGTTGTTAGTATGACTTTATTAAATGAAGAACTAACATTATTTTTGTAACTGAATTTGTCGTACGTAGCTAATGACGAGGCTAGGATGTCAAGGTGTAAGGCAAAATTGAACGACGAACAATGAACTCAGTTTGTGCTAACTCAATTTGATTTCATTTCATAATTTCATTATATGTTTACTTCAATAAGTGATTAACATATATGCAACTATATGTGTGTGTGCGCGTGCGCGTGTGTACATGTGTGCGACTTGATGAATTAACAAGCAATTAGTAAGTCTATTCGAGACTTATTACATTTCTTAGTTGGTGTCTATGATGCATTAATTTCATGAGAGAAATCACTTAATGATATGTAGAATATGAAAATTAATTGTATTCAATTGGTTAAGTCTAGTATGAATTAAACGAATAAAAGCCATGTGGGATAAGCAACGATAAATATACTAGCTAATGTACTAAGTAAACATGTCATGATATGTTAAAAGTTCAATATAAAACAAGGTGTAATATATCATGAACAAGCAAGCTATGATTAAATGTATTGTAAGCATAACTTGAATGGCTATGTAATTTGAACGAGTTATCATTTTTTTTGTGGTCTAAGAACCTTAGTTGAAAGACTTAACCAAAATGATCATAGTGACATGATATGGAAAAATAATGATACATGTATAAGGTTGCCTTAATGGCATTTGATATGAATCTATGATATGTAATGAAAGATAGCCAAATTAATGGCTAGCAATCTAATTGAACATGACTTAATGAACATGTGTTGCATATGAAGCATGCAGGGGCGTAGGCAGAAAACTTTTTTAGGGGGTCAAAATTAAATTTTAATTTTTACGATAGTAAAAATACAATTTCACCATTTGATTAGCCTATATCTTTATAATTTTTAAAGGATTAAATAAAAAATTATCATTTTAGGGGGGCCAAAGTATAATTTTATCTTTACTAATTTAAAATTTTAAAAAATTTAAAGGGCCTAAATGGAAAACTTTCCAACTTAGGGTGGTCGGGGCCCCCCAGCCCCCTGACTACGCCCCTAGAGGCATGATAATATGATGATATGTGTTATATATGGGATATGAACAAGTTATCCTAATTATAATCAATGTGAAACCATGAAATTTGTATGCCCATGTAACTTGGTAGAAAGACTAGAACATAATTAACATGCCATAAGGTCACTTGTGCATTTTTGTATGGGTCTGATACAGATTAGGAGCTATCGAATAATTCAACATTTATTGCGAATCATCACATCTATTTTGTCTCTTCGAAGACCTTGGTGTGGTGTAAGGATGTAGTTGTATAAGTATATGTATATGTTGCCTTCAGGCTCTACACTTATGTGCTTTTGTGTGGTGCAGTTCATGTTCATTCGAGCTATCCTAGTGAGGTGTAGTTCACCCATGTGTCTGAGTTCATTTTTACTTAGGTTATATGGGGTGAATTATTAATATGAACAAGAAATGGATTCATTGAAATTAAGCTCATTGAAACTAAGCATTATAAGTTCATAATGAATTACAAAGAACGATAATAAAGAATTGATATTAATATGCTTCATGTATGAGAATTTGAAATATCTATATGTAATGTTCACTTAGGAGATACTATAAAATGAGATGAGAAATGTTATATTAAATTTCATGCCTATGAGACAATATGAAACATTAGAAACATGGATCAATATTTACTTGATGAAATTCTTTTTGAATGGTATATGAAATATTGACTTTAACTTGTGAATCAAACAATGGAACCTATTGTATGTTTAATTAGTCCATACTTGGTTGTTTTGAATTCAATTTGTGTTAGCACCACTGAGAATTCAATACTTAGCGTATAGACGTGTTTGTTTTGTACACATGTCTTAGCAAAGATAGAATGTGGAATTTTAGTTCAAAGGCATCAGAAGGTAAATAGCTCAACTCACCAAGGTCCTTGTATAGTTTCATTGAATATCTCATTTTCATGGAATGTACCTAGGTCTAGACAGTTAGTGAGTTTTGTATGATGACTTGAGCATGGTTTGGCATGTTATTCAAAAGAGATTATTGGTTAAACATATTGATATTACAAGTCTAAACATTGGGTATGATATGTGTTGGTTGATGAGTTATTTGCTTGTCAAGTAAATTAACTTGACAGTTAAATATGATGCCATTATGGTATGATTGTTTCATGTACCTTGAATGTGTTATTATGATTTAAAATGGTATATGACATTTGAATTATAAACCTCACAAGTCATGATTCTTGTCTGGTAATGTTTTAGGTTCAAATAAGTGAGTTTTAAGGTGATTTATGGGTCTAAACAAATTTGTATCGATACAAGTGAGGAAAAATGCCTCAATGTGCATTATAAAGCACTTTAATTGGTACATCTAGGTACTTCTACCGTGACAAGTGCCCCAAACTCAAGCAATTGCACTGTTTTGAGTCATTTTGACTTTTTGAGGTTCATTTCGAGTCTCAAGCACCTTCAATCGCCCCCGAACATCTTCAAAATGATTTTAAATTACTTATAAAGGCTTTTAATTTTCCTAAAATTGGGTTTATGATTTTATAAATTTTTATAAATTTTTGATTTTAACAAAAATCCTATTTTTCTTTGCCTGAAAGATTTCGCTTTACACCGATAAATTTCAAAAACTTGCTTTATAATTTAAATGAGTCCTAATATGCATCATAAGCCCCAAAATGATTTCAAATCATAATTAATACATTCTTAAATGTTGGGTTTTAGAAATTATTTTCTTGCCTTAATTGTTTATGAATGATGTTTGAGTTGCTTCGACGTGTCGTGACATCTCGCACTTGGATTTGTCAATCGAATTGGGCGTGGGGTGTTACATTTCCTAATATTAAGGGGAGAGAAATAATAGTTGGATGAAATAATTACTTGGATGAGTTATTATTATCTAGACCTTCATAGAAAATAATTTGAACCAAAAGTGCAAAAGATAATTCACTTTATTATAAGTTAACTACCAAATTTATTTACTGACCTAATAAGGATAACCAAATTTTATGTTCTGGTTGATGTTTTGAACTCCCAGTAGGAGAACCTTTTTAGGAAAAATGGAAGTATTGCATACCTGAAGCATGGTACATTGATTGGTTTCAAAGATAAAATTTTAGTCCAATAAAATAATAAATATAAATGGTAATATAGTGGAGACATGTGCTATTGAAGAGACCTAAGACATAACTAATTATTCAAACTCTAAAAGAAATTTAGGTACCTGAATATGGAATTGATGAAAAATAAAGAGATCTCGATAAGTTATGTCAATATGAGCAAATATGGAACCCTGAAATAGAAAAGTTGTCGACAATGATTTTGTACGCAATAATATTATTAAGATAATGAAAGAAAATGATGATCTTGAATAAATCTATCAAGAAATATAGACATGGAAAAGCTTGGCCAAAATGGAAAAATAAAATCCTAGTAGAATTAAATTCTTAAAGGTTTTGGACCAATAGTCCAAACATCTAAATGTATAGAGCTAGTGAGGTACAAATGTGTGGTTATATGAAAGCGAAATAAGAAAAATGAAGTTTTTCACTAAGTCTTGACATTGATTATGAGAAGTATAATATTCTTTTGTAGTGAATACTGTAACACCCTCAACTTGATCTGATTAGTTAGATCCAGATATTAGGTTTTACCATACAAATACAGACATAATTTTAAAACTAATTATTACAACTTACGATTATTTACAAATTCAATTGAACACTTAAACACCAAATATATATACAACAGTAATTAGAAATATATAACTATAAAAATTAATTCCAATATAATAACTTATTATAATCATTCTAAGTATATACTTCTATGTAATACTACTGATTTTTTTTAATTTTTTTACATGCCATCGAACTTGCTTTGTATGCTTAATAACCCAATACGCCACTTCATTGGCATGGTCCTGGCATCGTCCCTCTTAGCGCAAAATCACTTCATCAAACTTGTAACATATCGTAATATACAGATAAGTTCTCAAGAACTTAGTGATAAAATACATGATTTTACCTTAATTAATACTTGCACATATATGTTGATAATTCATCATAACGATCATTCCATTCCTAGTCACTTAACCTTACCTTTGGCGGATACTTTCTCAAGCTCTGTTTCTTTTATATATTCTAGATAACATACTCTATTCTAAGTTCATTTCTATTTTTCATTGAGGGCTTCGATTCTTCACTTATCTCCTTCTATCTCAACCTTCATATATCCATACAAATTTCTTTTCGAAGACAAACGCAACTAAAATACCGTTTCACGTGCATACTTAACCCAGAACCAATGTACCATCACAAATCATAACGAGCACATACATAGTTGGCGGATACCTTCTTCAAACATTCAGAATTGAACCTTTATTGAGGACAAAATCTCAATGGCAATTCATTATTTTTCTATATGTCTTCAATTTATTAACTTCAATTGATTCTTATCCATATATCGTACTTACCATGTAACTGACAGATACTTTATACCATGCTAAAGTTATTGAGTATTTATTGAATCACACATATTATGCCACAAATCTTCAAATAGAAAACACCACAAGCCATTCCATTTAGAAATCTCAATACAGGCCATTCATTCAGAGTTCACCACAAAGGTAGTTCTTTTAGAGTTCGCCACAAAGGCAGTTCTTTAACTACCATGATTGCGATGTGAATTTTATTAAACTCATTTGTGTTAGGTTTTCCCATCATCGCTTTAGGACACGCAGGAAACCCCATTAGGTAATCACCATTCATTAGTTTCTTTTCAGAGGGTGCCATGATAATGGAATTTTCCTTTAAAGTTCCATATCAAAGTTTGTGCTTTCTGTCCCGACAGCCTCCAATAGACACCACCGTGATGACTAGACACAAACTCACTTTATAGACTCTTTATGCATTGCCACAATCTAAGCCCAACATTTTAATTCTCTCTAAAAAGGTTACCAAAGAAAAGAAAATAAAATTAGAAAAGGACTAGCAACCACTTTTCGAATTCTCTCTGAAAAGTTCAAAGAATTTTACTGTTTCGTTGTTGATTGGGTAGACTACGTAAGGCTAGGACATTTTTGGTTGAGGCTTGGAATCGACATCAAGAAAGAAGTCAGATCCTAAAGGTATATTTTCAACTCTTTTTCAACCGATTCGTTCCTCGTACATGGATCCGTGGTTGATGATCATCGAAATAATTTTTTCACTTCGCCACGAGGTGTACTAGTGATCTAACAATCAGGTCAGTTATAGGGGTTTACAATTAGAACTCTAATCTTAGCATGTTTAAAGGGGCCACTGTATCCCTATTGATGCGAGTCTCAAAACCTAATTTCAGACCCATGGATGTGATGGGCTTACACTACCTCAAGGCCTAACAAAAAGATCAAAGGCCAAACGAATCAAACCAAGATTCGATCAAATAAAATATGGGAGGATGAATCTTTTTGAGGAAATGAGAAATGATACATGCACAAAATGAGTGAAATTCATTAAATTCCATTCACCAAAGTTACCAATTTTTAAGCTTAAGGAATCAACAAACTTGTAATGAATTTTTGGATGAGATCTAGGCATTTCTTGGTTAAGATGTCTCATGGAGTTCGGGTATCTATCTCTTAGCTTTGAAACAAACTTTGAATCACTCAATTTTGAGTCCGGGAGCTCAAGTTATGACCATTTTAGTGAAGGCTGCGCGAGTAGAATTTCTGGACGGGATTATGACAGGAATTACAAGTTTTGGGCTTTATTCGAGTTTAAATCATATCGGGTTCGAGTTTTAGACTTAATTTTTATTATATATGAGCCCCATATTTATTTATCAACTCTTATTATTTTATTATTATTTTTATTACAAATTTTTTATAATTATTAAGTATTTTAAGTTATTTAGGAGTTTTATGTCAAGAAGAAAGTATTGTTTAGATTAATTAGAGTTTTAGTATACTTAAGAGTTTTATTTAGATTTATTTAGCTAGCCTATATAAAGGCCTTTATGTATTACACAAACAATCAATTCATTATTATTGAACTTCTCTTTTCAGTTAATAAATTCTCTTTAAGTTTTTCTTTTCAAGAATTTCTCTTGAGTTTTCTCTTAAAATAGTTTTAACAATCTTTTCAGATCGTGGGGATCATCTTCAAACCTTTTCTGGCCAAGTTTTCTTTCTTGGAGGGGAAATTAAAGCCACTTGAAGGGAGTTGTGGATTCTTCTTGCTTTTAAGGCTTCTTAGGACTTCTATATATCACATTCTATCTTTTCTATCTATTTTCTTTATTTTCTTCTTTATTGTTCCAATATATGATTTATTATTCTATTTATTTATGTCATTTATTTATTTTTATTAGTTTTATTTGACTTGGATTCAATTGCGTTTCAAGTTGTGTCAAAACCCAAGTTTTTTTTGAACATCTAGAGCCCTATGTCAAATGTGAAAGTTGGAAAAACTTTATGATCCTCTTCCACTCTTATCCCTATCATTTGGCATCAAATTTGGGCATTTCAGGTGTTCTTTGTGTTATTATAAAACTGATTTCCAGAAAACAACCTCAAAATAATTTTCTTTTACCTAGAAAGTTTTCAAAAAAAAATATTTTTTAGTAGGTAAACATTTTTCAAAAGATATGAAATTTTACATATTGTTTCTTAGCACTATTTTAGAATATTAAAAAAATATTTCCCACAAAAAAAGTGATCGGAAAAAGTGTAAAAACATAGAAATATGAAAAAGAAGAAAAAAATAAAAATATTCCGTGGATTGAATTTTGTGCTGAAACTTTCCAGATTAGATCTACATTATGTGAGGAGGCTCCAGTTCAAATTTTGTGATTTTTGGAAATCGAGAACACATCGAACGAAGTTTTTCAACTCGTTTTTTATTGACTCTTAGCCTTAGGTTTTCATAAATTTTCAGGTTTTTTGGGTTTCATGAATTTTCATTGACTCTTAGCCTTAGGTTTTCATTTTTATTGTTCCTTTACGCATTCTAACACTTTATGGTTTCTTGTGGTAGTAGGTTAAAGCACGTTGCACATTCCTTCCTCCATGCAACACAATTCTTTGGTGTCTAGCCGATTTTGGAATCCTAGTGCTACTAGGTTTGCGTTACTAGTTTGATTCTAATACATTTTGATTAGTTGATATGAACACTTTTAAAAGACTCACAAGATTAATTCTTACCTCATTGAGAATTTTATTTTCATTTGAGTGCATAACAGTGACGTTTTCTTAATTTTTCTTTTCTTAAGTGTTGTGTTCTTTTCAGGCTTTCATAATGATTCACGATATTATGATTGAAAAGTTTCAAATGGATCAAAAGGTTCGAGATGCTCGAGATCAGCAATGGGAAACTATTCTAGATATAACCAACAACAATTTGGAATGTCTAAGTACCAAAATTGAGCATCAAAATCATAATTGGGGAGATAAGGTTGACCAGCCTCGTCTTCGTGCAAATAATGCTTGATGTGTTCCTCATGCAAATGATGAGAGTTTGGTTAATACTGACCGTGGACAACATTCTTTAGCTAAATCAAAATTTTCAATTCCACAATTTCATGGAAAAAATGATCAAGAGACTTACTATGATGGGAAAGGTGACCATAAATTAGTTTGTCAGTTCAAGGAGAGATGATCAAATGAAAGGAGTACAACTGATCTCTCACATGTTGTGAAATATTATTGGTGTAGTTCAACAAATCATGAGGGTTTTTGATGTTTAATTAAATATCCAAATAGAGAGAATATGATTGAGTTATCACCTTTTGTGCAATGTTATTGGTGTAGCTCAAAGGATCATAAGGGTTTTCAATGCTCAATTAAATATCCAACTAGAGAAGAAAGTAAGTATGACTTTGTACCTTTTGTTGACTTTTACTCTAACGGAAAAGAGATTTGTGATAGTGAACATTGTGAACCGGAAAAAGATGATAGTGGGAATTTTTTTCCTTGAATTTATGGAGTTAGATGAGATAGAAATGCCATGTCCTTCTACTGAGATGTATTGTACTAAATTCAATATTCATAATACTTGTATGGGGGAAAAGGAAAGTAAAGAAGAAAAAATTGAAAAGATAGAGAGAAAAGAGACCTTGAGTGATAAAAATCTACTTGATGGTCCTCTTTTGGTGAGTGAAAATACATATGAGGTAAAATTGGAGAGTTCTCAAATGGGAAAAGAAAATGAAAAACAAGAAAATATTCATGAAAAAGTAAGGAATGATTATGTTTTAACTAACCATAATTCGAATCTGTGTAGTGGTGTTTCCTTGTTACAAGATTTCAAGGATCCATTGATGGACTTCCAATTACATTACTCTACCACCGATAGATAATTTTACTTGTGGGAGAGAGGTATGTTGAACATTGATAATTCTCCACAAGTTCTACAAGGCAAGAAAAGTAGAAACATTAGAAATTGAATTAAGAAGGCATACCTTACATGTGTTCGATAAGTATGCTACTTACTATGATGGGAAAGGTGACCATAAATTAGTTTGTCAGTTCAAGGAGAGATGATCAAATGAAAGGAGTACAACTGATCTCTCACATGTTGTGAAATATTATTGGTGTAGTTCAACAAATCATGAGGGTTTTTGATGTTTAATTAAATATCCAAATAGAGAGAATATGATTGAGTTATCACCTTTTGTGCAATGTTATTGGTGTAGCTCAAAGGATCATAAGGGTTTTCAATGCTCAATTAAATATCCAACTAGAGAAGAAAGTAAGTATGACTTTGTACCTTTTGTTGACTTTTACTCTAACGGAAAAGAGATTTGTGATAGTGAACATTGTGAACCGGAAAAAGATGATAGTGGGAATTTTTTTCCTTGAATTTATGGAGTTAGATGAGATAGAAATGCCATGTCCTTTTACTGAGATGTATTGTACTAAATTCAATATTCATAATACTTGTATGGGGGAAAAGGAAAGTAAAGAAGAAAAAATTGAAAAGATAGAGAGAAAAGAGACCTTGAGTGATAAAAATCTACTTGATGGTCCTCTTTTGGTGAGTGAAAATACATATGAGGTAAAATTGGAGAGTTCTCAAATGGGAAAAGAAAATGAAAAACAAGAAAATATTCATGAAAAAGTAAGGAATGATTATGTTTTAACTAACCATAATTCGAATCTGTGTAGTGGTGTTTCCTTGTTACAAGATTTCAAGGATCCATTGATGGACTTCCAATTACATTACTCTACCACCGATAGATAATTTTACTTGTGGGAGAGAGGTATGTTGAACATTGATAATTCTCCACAAGTTCTACAAGGCAAGAAAAGTAGAAACATTAGAAATTGAATTAAGAAGGCATACCTTACATGTGTTCGATAAGTATGCTACTGATTTTAAATTTTCTTACGATATGTTTTCTCGTTGGTCAATTTTAAATAAACCTTTGTCTGTTTCAATTAATTTTATGGGTTTATCTAGATTTTTAAAGTTTAATAGTAGTAATTTTGTTGCATTAAATAGGTTTATTAAAGCATTTTATACATTTTCTCTTGCAACAAAACTTTCTATCTTGACCTTTAATTATGAATTTTTACATAATAATCTTAACCTTTTTTATTTTATAATTATGTGAAATTCTTGACTCATCATTGGAAATACTTATGGATGGCCATGCATATTCAAAGAAAGTTACATGTTATATTTTACTTGAACACTCATGTGCGTAACATTTATTTGTTTAGTATTGATATCTTGTTTTTAAAGGAGACGTCTATGATCGAAACTGAATTGAAGGATCAAAATAATGTCTTTGATCCTGGTGATAGTTTTGGCATCCAAGAAATCTTATGTAAGTATTTTTTTCATTTTATTGTTATTAATTCTAATCCCTTTTCTTTTTATACAGATAAAGATTCGAGAACAAATATTCTTGAGAAAGGGAGGAATGATACGAGTCTCAATGCCCAATTTTAGACCCATGGATGTGACTACTTGAAGGCCCAATAGTAAGATCAAAGGCCAAACTAAGCAAACCAAGATTCAATCAAAGGCAATACGTGAGGATGAATCTTTTTGCGGAAACGAGAAATGATACATGCACAAAATGGGTGAAATTTATTAAATTTCGTTCACCTAAGATGCCGATTTTTATTCTTGGGGGAACCGATAGACATGTGACAAAATTTTGGATGGGATCTAGGCATTTATTAGTTAAGATGTCTTCATGGCGTTCAAATATCTATCTCTTAGCTTCAAAACACACTTTGAATCACTCGATTTTGAGTTCGGGAGCTCAAGTTATGACTGTTTTAATGAAGACTGTATGAGCAGAATTTCTAGATGGAATTATGACAAAAATTACGAGTTTCGGGCTTTTAATTCGAGTTTAAATCATATTGGGTTCAGGTTTTAGGCTTAATTTTTATTATATATGATTACAATATTGTATTTACCAGCTCTTATTATTTATTATTTCAAATTTTTATAATTATTAATTATTTTAAGTTTCTAGTAAACTTTAGAGTTTTATTTAGATTTATTTAGCTAGCCTATATAAAGGCCTTTGCAGAGTACACAATTTATTCAATTGATTATTATTCAACTTCTCTTTGAGTTTTTCTTTTTCAAGAATTTCTCTTAAGTTTTCTTTTAAAAGAGTTTTAAAATATTTTTAGATTGTGGAGATTATCTTCAAACTTTTTCTTGTCAAGTTTTCTTTATTGGAGAGGAAATTAGAGCCGTTTGAAGGAAGTTGTGGGTTCTTCTTGTTTCCAGGGCTTCTTAGGACTTTTACATACCACGTTCTATCTTTTCCATCTTCTTCTTAGGACTTCTTATTTATTTTTATTTGTTTTATTTGACTTGGATTTGATTGCGTTTTACGTTGTTTTAAAATCCAAGTTTTGTTTCTGAACGTCTAGAGCCCTAAGTCAAATTCGTGACTTGGACAAACTTTACAATCCTCTTCTGCTCTTATCCCTATCACCTATTTTGTAAAATAATTAAAGATGTAGTACTACATGACTTTTCCTTTTGGGGGCAATAAGATGTAATCGCAGATGAGCTTTTGTGGTAACCATGGAGAGAATTTTGTTCTCGATTTAGGGACTCATTTTCGGGGTTTGAGTTTGTATGTTTATTACATTTTGGTTTATTTGATCCATATTATACTCTTGTTTGTTTACTCATTTAGTGAAAAGCCGAAGCATATTTTTCTCGTGGTTTTTATCATCTTTTGAGGAGTTTTGCAAGTAAATATTTGTGTGTTCGATCTTCTCTACCTTTTTTTATTTTATTGTTTATACTGTTCAATCCCCAACAAACACATAAATCATACTAAAGTATTCTTAGATTAATCAGAGTCCAACTGCGAAAAGATAGCAGAGTTTAACTAGGAGAAAAAACTTGTTGTTTGTGGGAAACACGTTGATATGTTGCAACGTCCTCATTCGCATCGTCAAGACGTCGTCTGTTGTCGCAATACCGGAAAGCTTCTTGTCATGATGCCACCGATTGGCTTTGCTAAGTGCTTGCGAACTGTCCGATAAATGCGAGACACAACTTACACTATTCGTTGGTTTGAATTGAAAAATATTAAAATTTAGTATCCATATTGTAACACCCTAAACCCGACCTAAACGTTGTGGTCGGATCTTGAGGGTTACATTAATATTTCGAAAACTTGATCATTTTTTCTCAAAACTTAACTTATTCTGAAGTAAAAATTTTTCACAAAAACTTGCTTTAATCTATTGGTTAAAAAAAATTTACAGTGGTAAAGTGTGTGTGAATTTTGAAACGTTAGCTTATAATACCCTATTTAAAAAAATCACGCTATTTACTACATTTACTTGCTTTGTAAAAATGCATATTCCCGATTTAAATTTTTGCAGCGAAAAATTTCTTAGACTTGTTTAGCTTTGAAAATCAAACGTTTAATTTTTAATTATCAAGAGTCATACCGAATTTTAAATAGCTAACTGGATACTCTGCAAATCCCAAAACAACAAATAAAGTTCACAAAATAGATTAATAGTCCAAAAGTCCGTAAATTTCAAAATAAGGATTACTAAATAAATTTTATACAAAATAACCAATCCGAGCTCCTGTGCACTATCAAATCCTAAGTCCGAGGGTTACCTAAAATTATTAAGCAAACGGGGTGAGTTATAAAGCCTAGTGTGTGCCTTGGCCCACAATCATAATCAAATAAACAGAATCAAATTATAGAACATGCACATATGCATTTATCAAAATGGACAGATCATAAACTATAACATGCTTAGTATAAGAATGTCATACGGAAAATCCTACCCCCCATCTACTACACACCAACTCTGTCCAACCAATCACACCAAATAAGGCTACAAGAACCCATCCATCCCTCACATCGTAATGTGGATGTATGCCACTCAGATAATATGCAGCTCTGCTGCCGAAAGCATATTGCAGAAATACCGTCAGAATCATAAAGCGCAGATAAATTGCCTGAAACAAGCTTCCTCCATCTCATACCCCAAATGCATATGCAAAGTCATACAAAGTGATCATGCATAATCATCATAACATGCCACACCCACTAATGAAAAATCAAAATTAAGTTTTTCATACATATGAAAAAATAGAACAAATCATACGAATTAGCTTACTTAGAGTCATATTTATACTGAGATATGAACGCAAAGATTTATGACTTTACAGGGTCTAACATTCTTCCAAAATACTTACAAATAATATTTTAGAATTCCCACACTCGGCCCAGACAAGGCCCAAAAAAACTATTCAAAATGGGCCCACACACTCTACCTGTCTAGACCGTGTGGCCCACATGGCTAGACATGCAGCTAGACACACGCCCGTGTGTCTCACATGGTCTGACACACAACCAGACACACGCCCTTATGGCTCACACGGTTTGGCACACAGTCATCTGGCGTCGATAATTTCAGGTTTTCACTATTTTACGAAATCTTGAGTTAGCTCCATACACACAAATCATGTAGGGTTAAGTCACACACCTGATGATTTCTGAAAAATGACACTACATCACACTTCCAGACCCTAAAAATGACATTCAAAACAAGTTGATTAACAATGATATACCAAATCCAAATCACTAATTCAGCCTAACCAATAGGGCACTCGACCCTAGCCAAAATCAGTTCATAGCTAAGCATTCGATCACTTACCTAGAAAAAGAAACAGTCCTACAACACCTAGTTCACCGGATACAAATCGTTCGTCTCGCGATCTTCTCCTAATAGTGCATCAAAATGACTAGATTACAAACAAAAAACCAATTAAAAGATTATTCTCTCACTATAGAAATTTAATGACCAAATCTAAAACAGTGGTGTCAAAAATAGTGGTTTCGGGACTACAAATCCCACGAGTGAGTATTATAATATTATATTGAATATTGATTTAGTAATTTTTGCAAATTGAAAGAATAGTTAAGTACAAGTGGTTGTCCCTAAAGTCAAGTGGTTTTGGAAAATGAGGTATCGGGACCTCGTTTCTATAAACTGAGCCTGTAAATATTAATAAAAATATTTATGGAGCAATGATATAAGTGTATCGAAATTTGATCAGAAAATTTTAAAGTTAAAATAGTTAATTAAAGAAAAATGTCTAAATCGTAAAAGACGTAAAAATTGATCTTTATTGATTTCTATTAACTAAAAAGAATAAATAAGTTATGTCAAGGGATTTAAATGGTAATTATACCATTCTTAATGGTAATGGACAGTGGTGGAAGATTTATTACTTAAAATATGATTTATTTTATTTTATAAATATTATATTATATGTTTAAGAAAACATTTTAAAAAGAAAGAAAAGGTGAATTTCTTTCATCTTTTTCATTTGAGAACCAGAAACAAAATGGGAAAGGGTTCTAAATCATGACAAGTTTATTTTTGCTAATTGGTAAGTAGTTTTTAGTCTGTTTCTTATAATTTTTATATTTTTGGAATCTCGAGAACTTGATCTAGCTAACTCAGGGACTATTTTGTAAAATTGTTAAACATTTTTGATTATGCCATTGATGAGTTTGAAGTTTTTTTCAAGTCTAATGGTAGATTATTAAGCTTAGTTGTTAAATATGACTATTTTATAAAGTGATTTTTAGTAATTTTATTGTTAAATGATTAAATTGTTAAAATAGTAAAACTTCTTGAAATTATTGTGAAATTTTGATAAATGAGGTTTGAATAGGGACTATATAGAATTTGGCTAGCATGGGTTTTGATTAAATGTGGTTAATTTGTAAATGTCGGGTTTATGGACTAAATTGTAAAAAGTGTAAAGTTTAGGGATAATTTTGTAAATTTATATATAAAAGGCTTATAAGTTTAAGTTTAATTATTTGAGATGTTTGAATGGATTAATTGAACGAAAACAATTATTTAGATCAAGAAACGAAACAATAGGACTTGAATTGTGGAAAAGCTAAATTAACGAATTAGTCGTCAGCCTTGTTTTTGCAACTGTTTTTGTCTAGGTAAGTTCATACTATCTTCCATAATTACAATTCATTATTAAACACTGTTAATTAATTGTATATAAACTATTGAAATTGGAAATTAGACTATGTGGTAATAAATCAAATTTTGAGATAATTTTGATGGACTGAGTAAAAGTCTCATACACGAGGTTTCTGTATGATTCCCGTTCTTGACCGAGCTCCAGCATTTGTTGCGGACTCGGATATACATGTGACACAGATTTAGCTTGGATTGGTAATCCGTTTTTGCTTTAATGGTTTAGCTTGGATTGGTAACCTTACATGTATACATAGCCCAAACCAAGCTATTTTTCTGTGTTGTCACTGGTTTATCCCGGACGGGTAACCTGACACGTATATTTGTGTATATGATTAGCTCATATGAGCATCATCTATTTCTCAGACTTGTGTATAGGGTTCTTTTACAAAGTTCTATTAGAAAAATAAAGGATGTACAGTGCTAAATTGATTCATTGAAATGAACAAAATTATGAAGTCTGAATATCCGCATAATTGTTGTTTACTGATTTGGAATTGTTAAATCATGTTGTGATAAGGTCGACACTTGAAATGGCTATATGTAAATTGATTTATGTAAGGAACATTTATGAAATAGATATATGGTATCAAGCTTTGAATAGAATGTATCACATATTACAAATTGAGAGGGGTGATTGAATTGCAATTGTTATTTATGAACATTATATGATATGATATGTTTTAAGTTTTTATATATGTAAAATGAAAAGAATATATGCGTTAGCTACATAGAATCAATCATTGAAAGGAGAAATTGGATATGGTATAATAAAATGGAATGCGATTTACCATTTGAATATGAGTGGGATGAATTGATTGGTAAATATGCTATTTGAATTTTTTTGCTATAGTATGCTCAAGTTTCATGTATATATGTGAACTCACTAACTTGTGAGATTTGTTGTGTGTATAGGAAATAAATGAATTAATAAGCTTGTTAATGAAATTATGCATGAAATGTACAAAATGATTCAAATTTGGTAAGTTTAAGTTTCCATTATATACGAGCTTACTAAGCATTGATTTGCTTACATCCGTTGTTTTTTTTTGTAGATCATCAGAAATCTTGATCAGTTGGAAGTTCAAATCGGAGCATACACACTCTCCGTTCCCAAACCGATAGAAGTTTCAAATTTAATGGTTTATAATGATGTTGTCTTAAGCTTTAGTTAAGTAAGGTTTGATAATGTGTATATATTTGGTATTTTGGCTCATGTATGTTCATATGAGTGCTTTGATTGTTTGGTTCATTTCTTATGAAATTGTTGATGATATGGTAAAATAGATATGTTGAAATGAATGAATTGGTATGTTGGTATATCTTTAAGGTAGTACCTTCAGATGATTGAATGTGTGTTTAGTTTGGTGTATGAAATGTGGTGCCAATGAGGGCATATTGGTTAGGCTCTTAGGTTGAATGTTTTGGTATGTTTTAAGCTTGCTTGAATGTGTTTTGAAGGTATGAGATTGGTTGATTTGGTTAGGCTTGACACCTAAGGAATGAGAAATGTTTTGCCTTGTTTTAGAAGTGATTTTAGGTGCACACGGCCTAGGACACAGACTGTCACACGGCCGTGTGTCACACACAACCGCTCCACACGGCTATGTGGCCTATTCAATTTTGGTGCAGGTTTTTCCCACACGGTTTTAGGTTGTTACACTACTTGGAGACACGACTATGTGACCCTATTTGAATTGCACACGGTCTAGCGACACGACCCTATGACCCTATTTTTGATCTATACATGGTTTGGCCACATGGTTATGTTACTGAGCCACACGGCTTGGCCAAACGACTGTGTGAACCCTGATTTCAAATTTTCTACATTTTTCTGCTTTATTTCAAATTAGCCCCTAATTGTTTCCAATTTGATTTTTAGGTTCCATAAGCTCGATATAAGGCTCGTAATTGTATATATGTTATGAATGATGATGATTTTTGGATATTTGTTATTTAAATTAATATATGAATGATTTTATGCTATCATTTGTTTCAATGTGTTGTAATACTCCGTAACCTTAATTCGGAGATGGAGACAGGTTAAGAGTGCTACAATAATAATATCAACAAACTAATCAATACAAAACCATGCACAATTACAAAATGCGGGATGAAAGAACTTGCCCCCGGAAAAATCTCAAAGAAAACTAGAGGTAAGACCCATAGTTCAAATTTTAAATTGACATACAAAAATCTTAATTGTTATTAATATTTTTTTATCATATTTTTCTACTTAATATGTTTATTAACATGTTATATTTTAAGTTAAATATGTTCATGAGCCAAGCCAAGTTACTGTTTAAAAAAAATTTGCAATGTCGTGCTCGAGCCTATTTCGATCCACCCAAATAATCCATTTCATTGTTTTTTTTTTAAAAAAATGAATATAACTATTTTATATAAATTTTTTACTAAATTTAATTATTTTTTAAAATTATTTAATTTAAATTCAAGTTTAACTATACCGACCTAAGGTAAAAAAATTCCTTACCCAAGCAACTAGTCTAGGTTAAGTTCACAAATTTTTTTTAATTATCATAACAGGTTTAGGAGATATATAAATATATATATATATTCAAATAAAAAATAAAGTTAGGTTTGATAAATTTTTTAAAAAATAATCAACTGAAAATTAATACTTTCAATACTTTTATCTTTTTTACCTACGTTTGATAATATTTAATGAAATCTACTTTATACAACTTTTTCCAAATATATATATATATATATATAAAATGATAAGTAAATAGAAAATTACTTATTACAATAAGTTTAATTCTTTTTTTTATTTAATTCTTTTTAGACTATATTATCCTTTTAAACACTTTACATTTACTCTCAATTTTCTCATTCAGTTTATTCTTTTATTTAACAAAATTTTCTATGAAACATGAACCTTCAATTTTTCTTAATAAAATTATATTTCATTTTCATAGTGTTTTTTACATTTTATATTTATAGTAAAGATATTTAAAATTAGAGTTTGTTTAAAATTACCTGCAAGGTTTAAAAGAAAGAATAAAAGTGTAAAATAAAAATTTCATAATTTAAATTTTACATTTATCAAATAGTATAAATATATTTGGTACTTAATTTTAAGTAATTTATCAAATAAATATTAAAACTTAAATTCAATACTTAATTTTTCAGTACTTAAATTTTCAACACTTAGGGTTTGCTGAATAACAAAGGAAGATAGCTACTTATCACTTAATATAGAAAATATTAAGTTAATTTATTTTATTAACCTTTAAAAATAAGATATTCAAATTATCATATTTAACTTTTATACAAAACTATTCAAAATAATATAAAATATTATATTAATAAGATTAAAACTAATAAAAACATAATTTTTAAAGTTAGTATTTACTTTTATCAAACAACATAATTATATTCAGTACTTATATTTTATTTTTTGGGGGCAACAAGATGTAGTTGTAGATGAGTTTTGGTGGTAACTATGGAGAGAATTTTGTTCCCGAGTTAGGACTTTGTTTTTGGGGTTTGGGTTTGTACATTTGGTACATTTAGGCTTATTTCTCCATATTGTACTTTCGTTTGTTTACTCATTTAGTGAAAATTCGATGCCTCCTTTACTCATGATTTTTTATCCTCTTAACTGAGGGTTTTCCACCTAAGATTTGTGTGTTCGATCTTCTCTACTTTTCTCTTTCGAAGTTTATATGGGTCGATCCCCAACAAATTGGTATTATAGCAATTTTATGTTTTTACAATCGACCTGTTTAGGGATTGCGACAACGAATTTTGATATCAAGAAATTTGATGGAATCACAAATTTCAGATTGTAATAGTTTCAAATAAAGCAAAGTGTTTAAAGCAAAGTTGGTCGCAAAGGGTGACAGTTAAGTGGAGGGAGTTAATTTCCTCGATGTTTTCTCTCCTGTTGTGAAGCACATGTCTATTCATGTAGCCATTGTTGCACTATACAACCTTGATTTGAAGACTAGAAGTCTTTCAGTTTCCAAGTTCGAGAATGATTTGGGCTTGGTTGGTATTCTGCAAAGATTGAGTTCAGCCTGTGACAGGGCTTGGAGAAGAAGATATAGTAAACACAAGTCAAGGTGGAGATTTGTGGGGTGTGCATCACATTTATTGGACAGTTTGCAGACACTTACCAAACTTAGTCGGCGATGTCACGACGAGAAGTTTCCTGACGTTGTGACGACGTGAATGAGGATGTTGCGACGTGGTGATATGTTTTCTACAAACACCGAGTTAATTCTCCTAGTTAAACTCTGCTATCTTTTCCCATGTCGAACTCTGATTAATCTAGGAATATTTTATTATGATTAGAACTCTAATCTTGACCTATTTAAAGGGTAATTGTATCCCTGTTTTGAAAGGCCATTAAAGATGTAGTACTATAGGGCTTTTCTTTTGGGGGCGACAAGATGTAGTCGCAAATGAGTTTTGGTGAGAGTTTTCGTGGTTATGGAGATGATTTTATTCTTGAGTTAGCATTTTATTTTCGGAGTTTGGTTTTGTACGTTTAGTACATTTAGGCTTATTTTCTCCATATTATACTCTATTTTCTTTACTCATTTAGTGAAAAGCGATGTCTCATTTGCCCATGGTTTTTTTATCTTCTTAACTCTGGGCTTTCCACGTAAAATTAGTGTGTTCGATCTTCTCTACCTTTTCTATTTCCTTGTTTATACGGGTCAATCCCCAACATTCCTAATTCACCATACAATTTTCTAACATAAGTTGAGTATGTACAGTCTCAAAAATTCAGTATTTAACTTTTCAACACTTAAATTTCCAGTATATCTTGAAAAATTAAGTATTGAAAATTTAAGTTCTGAATTTAAGTCATAAAATTTATGTGATATATTACTTAAAATTAATTACAAAAGATAATTAGATAGTTTGATAAATATAAAATTTAAATTAAAAAAATTCTACATTTCACTTTATTCTAAATAAAAATCGAAATTTAAACATAAAGTTTTTATAGGATAATATAATACTAAAATAAATAAAATAAAATTGTATTAATTGAAAATATTCTCCATTAAGTGATAAGTAGCTCTTACCTACTCGTTATTTTATGCACTTTTTTTATAGAATAATTCTATTGGATTGTTTTAATTTTGGATTAACAAACATGTGTAAAAATTTGAATCATTAAAAATATTAATTTTAAATAGATTTAATTTTCAATGGTTTATCAAACAAGGCCAAAGTTAAGATGTATTTGTCTAATTTGATGTTGTAGTCCAAATAATTTTTAAAAAGAAGAAGAAGATAAACTTGGATTTACTTTTTAATTTAAAAATATTTTTATTTAATTTTAATTAAAAATATCTTTTGATGTCGAACAAGCTAGTCTAATGTAAGCAAGAAAACTATTCGCTAACTAATCAAATCTAAGTCATTTTGTGGATAATTCTACTAGTAAAGCTTCATATTTAAATTTTATATAATTTTTAAATTACCAAAAAATATAAAAAGTTATAATATTTTTTTCAATTTTCAAGTATAAATTATTTTTGTGGTTAAATAACAACAAAAAATATAAATTATAAAGTTTTAATTTCTAAGAAATTACAATATAATGAAAATAATTATAAAATTGTTTAATATTATAAAAAATAAAGTTATATTAATTTATTATATTTAAAATAAGTAATATCCAATTTGTACTAAATATGTCATAATTTCTTTTTTTTTAATTATATAGAATGAAAAAATATGAATAATAAAATAACTAAGGTAAATATATGGTTAATTAAAAATCTAAGAAAAATTAAGCTAAAAAGTAATAAAATATGTATAATAAAAAGTATTACCAAATTCATTGCATTAAATTAAAAAGTTTAGTATGACGAAATTGAATTTTTTGAAAGGGCCAAATATAATTTTACATTATTTTTAAATAATATGTTAACAAATACCAACTGTAAAGAGGGCTAGAACCATGCTTATCCTCTTTAGCTACGCCCTTGAGAAGAGGTTTACTTACAAACTTTTTTGGTAAGTTTTTGGGGCATATAAAACAATCGAAGGTGATTAACAAGATTTGAAGTCGAGTGATGTGCACAAAGTGTCTAAACCCTAATCACTTATGCCAATCTCATTGGTAAGTTGACAAATTTTTGAAATGTCATGTTGAAATCAAAGAAATGAGAGTGGTTTAATTTTTCTGAACTAAATCTTCAACTTTACCTAAACACAAAAACCCACAAACATAATTTTGACTTATAATTCATCAACTCTCATCAATCAAACAAGCAAAAAGGAGAATTGACACCTAAGCCAACTTCAAACTATTAATTGACCATCAAGAAAACAAAGATAACCTTTGAAGATGAAGATGAAGATCCATCAACAAGAAAAAGAATGGGTTGGGTTGAAGACGAGAAAGTTGAGAGTTCCCAAAGCAAAATAGATGAAAGTTCCTTTGAAATGGGTGATGAAACAACTGAAATTTGTACCCACCACGCATTGCCATCCACCCCCATACATCTTGTCAAATTCCTGATTATATTTACACATGCTAAGCAATAATTATAATCTAAAAGCTAAAAACAAAAGCAAAAGCAAAGGAATTTAGCTAAAAACAAAAGCAAAAGCAAAGGAAGTGTGATTTGATGATAACCTTTTTAATATATGCAGCAATAGAAATGCAGTCAAAACCTTCAAAGAGATCAAGAGCTCGAGATGCTGATGCCAGTGCTCCAGCTTGCATCTTTAATGGCATATCTGTGTCTTCAATCACTGCTTTACCTTCCAGCATCTCTTCTATATGTGATTTGAAAAGGAACTGAGAAGCCACTTTCTTGAAGGAACAATAACTATATTATCAATTGGATTTTAATTTTTTAAATTGGATAGGTAGAGAAACTGAATTTTAAAAAATTTGAAAATATAGGGGCTGCTGAAAGAATTAAACATTTTGTGTGCAAAAAGATAAAGCAAATGAGGCAAAGATTAAGCAAGGAATCTTTACTAAGTTTAGAGTCAAATGAAAGCAAAATAATCAGATTTGGAATTGGAAAATGCTAATCAATTAAGAAGAGCCAAAGCTTAATAATAATATGGTATTTAAGAAAATATTTTCCTTTTTTTCTTTTTGAAAAAAAATAGTGAATTTTCTTTTTAAATTCAATAAAATTAATGCATTAAATATGTTAAAAATAATAATTAAACACCTATATGCACATCAAATAAACCAGCATATATGCTTTCAACTTTTTCATTTAATAATTGGGCAAAGTTAGAGAAAGAGAGTGAGTGGTAAAGGAATAATGGCTGCTCAAGCTTCAAAATAAAAATAAAAAATTAATTTTAGGAAAGAAGAAAAGCCAATACTCCATAGTACTGTTATATGTATAACATACTTAAAAGAAAAAAAAACTTTCTATTCGACTGGTGAAATTAGTTTTTTTTTTCTTTGAAATTTCAAGTTTTTATTTAGGATAAGTTTTAGTTATTTATTTCTTTAAGTCATTTAATTAACAAACATTTTCAAAGTATTTCCAAAAGGTTTACAAAATATTTAAAAATATGTTTCCAACCTATTAAAATGTTTTTGAGTTAATACCAAAATATTTTACAGTGTTTGAAAATGTTTTTAAATCATTTTAGTAGCTAAGTCTCTATAACTAGCATTGTAAGTATTCTATTGAGACTAGCAAGTCAGTAGCCACAAGACAACCCAACGAGGCAATGTACCGAGACTTGGTATGCAAGTACTGATACCTTGCCTTGCAAGTATCCAAACTTGCTTTCTACGTTTCAAGACTTGCAATTATAACAACTATAAGTGACTACTTTTTAGCTAAGTATAGATACCTAAATTGAAGGGGCACTTTTTCGGCTTAAAATTAATGCTTCAAATGGTTCCAAATCACTTCCAATGTCTCCAAGCATTCAAAAACTCATTCTTTGATATAAATACAAGTAAAAAACACTACAAGACTTAAGAGAGACGTATCTAAGCATCAAAGTTAAAGAGAAAAGCTTTGAATTCCATTTCTCAGTTTTCTCTTGTACTTAGTCTTTGTACTAAATGTAAAATATTTTTTTACTCTTATTTTATTTGTTTTAGTGAGCCAAGATTTGTAAACACATACCTTTTTAGATGTCATATTTGTTTACTTCATCTTTCTATCAATTTGTATTGGAGGGATATAAGTTGAGACACAAAAACTACAGAATTTTAGTTTAGCCATAAAAATTAAGGTAAGTTCTATCTAAGTTTTTGAAAAGATAGAGTTGTAAAGGTTATACCTTATCCACAAAAATTAGAGGATTTTAGTCCAAGCTTTTCTCTGATTTCTTTAATTTTTAGAAAAGTTTTTAAATATTTATAAAATACCAATTCATCTCCTATTGGTATTTTCAGGTCTAATAGTTTTGAACTAGATTGATTTAGAATGAGTCATTTCGGTTCTGGCTAGTTCTGGATTTGAGTCTTTTTTGAATCATTTAGGTTTAAGTTTTGGGTTTTTCAGGTTAGGTCTTTTCATGTTTGGATTATTTCATGTTATTTGTTCAGGTTATTATATATTTGAGCCAATTTCGAGTTCAAACTAATTTAAGTTTAGGTCAATTCGGTTTGAATTGGATGAGTTCAATTTATTGACTTTTTATGATAAAAAAGGGTTAGATAAAGTTTAAGTTTGAGTTGAATAGATCAAATTTTCAAGTTTGACTCATAATTAACATATCTGTAATATATTAGTAAGGAATGAACAGGATTGCCATTACTTACTTTTCTTTATACATTTTAGTGATAAAATCACCTTTGAAGATGTGGTATGATTATCCTCAAACTCATCTACTTTCTCTTTATTATAGTTTCAAAATCTCCTTTTTTAGATGTCGTTATGTTGAAGAATGACTGCTGAAAAATAACTTTCAAAATTTTATCCCCAACTCTCAAGAAAGCATAATGACATCTCTTGATGCCTAAATTAGTTTCCATTCCATTCCAACTCTTTTTCTTACCAAAATCAACTGTGAAGTTTGTTTTCACCCTACTTTATCACATTTTCGTATTGAGATTGATATACATACACGGTCGAGACCGCGGTGACTAAAATCCTGGAAATACCAATTTGGTTGACACCAAATCCTCAAGTTCCTATAAAGATTTGCTTGTTGTTCACATCAACACAACCATAGAAAGGACAAGTTTTCAAGGAAAATATATGAAGGTCAAATTCTATAAAATATCCTTATAAAATTATGTTCTTTTTATTTAATCTCTAACTATAATTTTATCATTTATAGTTTTTAATTTTATTTTTTATTTTTCGAAGTGTGTATATTGAGTCTTAATCATTTTTTTTAGTTAATTAATCTAACTTCTATATTTCAAACATCTAATTAATGAGGCATATATAGCTAGCCATTTTTTGTATAATTGGATACACTTTATGCAAAACACCAATTTTTTTATTGTTGATACAAGGAATCAACGACGAGGAGATGGGGAGGAGAAGGTGGTGGTTACAAGGAGAATAGTTCACTTGTGGCAAGTGGAGAGACGAACTTGGAAGCTAAGGAAGGGAAGAAGGAGAGGAAGAGTAGGAAGAGGAAATAGGAGGTTAAAGGATGCTAAGTAATTGAGGAATACTTAGGGAAGAAAATGAGGTCCTTGGTTCATCGTGTGTTGGGGGTATATATAGGGGAGGTTCCCTTGTCATGTAGTGCCATGTCACTTACAAGACGATTGGTAGGCTGCTAGTGTAGTCCGTTAGGTGGCAGGTTTATTACATGTTAGTTGTCACCATGCATAGTATTATGTGGTCCTACTCTAACATTCTCTTTGCTAAGGTTATATGAGGTTTTCATGCCTTCGTGGTTCTTCAGTGGTCCTCCTTGAAGGCCAAAAGCGGGTGATTGGTCATGTATGATCTAACGGGGGGTTATCACGAAAGGTTTTCGCCAGAGGGCCATCCATGGGCACCTGTTTGGGCTCTCACCAAGCCACTCATTGTTCTGCATGTTTTCTTATTGGGGAAGGGTATGAAAATTCTCCCCGGTCGAGAGGTAGGTTCCATAGTGACCTCAACAAATGGAGGAGCGAACATGTAACGCCCCAAGTTTTCTTTTAATTTTTGAATTGCGAAATTGTGTCAAGTGATTAATTTTTCCTAGTGGTTAAGTGGTTTATGTGTGCTTGAGGTCCTGTGTGCGATTCCTTTTCCTTGAATTTTGGTTATTTTTATCCCTATATCTGCCTAGTCACACCTAGCTTATCTATAATTTTTGTTTAATTGTTAATAAGAATGAGTTTTCTAGTTCAGTAGTAAGACTTTAGCTAACTTATAGGTCTCAAGTTCGAATCTTATTGTGTGCAAAAGTAGAAATTATTTTTTCTCTTTCTTTGTTGTGCCGCCCATGCTCAGAATTTGGGTCAAATTTAAATACGAAATAGCTTGATTGTGATAATACCGGAGTAGGATTTAGTGGGGTTAATTAGTTTTTTTTAAATGGAGAGTTTATCTTCTAATTTTTCTCTTGATTGTTGTCCCCTTCTTCCCTACTCTCTCCATTTTTCTGTTTTCTTTTTCATTTTTTTCTCTTCTTTTTCATTGTAACACGTCAAACTCGATCCCTTATAAGAATCTAAGTATGACGAGTCACTACTTAGAAATCATCTATCTTTAAAACTGTTTCTGGCGTAAATTTTGTAAAACTACAATGTTTGAAATAAACTTTTAATAAAATACGGAAATATAAAGTATAAGTCAAATGGCATATAAATTTCAGTGAGATATTATTCATCAAACAAAATATAATACTTTAAAACCATTCCATAAAATTTAATGAAACTTCATTAAATCATAATTTATCAATAGGAGTCTTAGGTACATATCCTTCTCAAAACACAAATAGACATCGCCCCCATTTGTCATGCATAGTACAAAAAAGTAGTTATCTCACAACAACAGATGTCCTCTAGCGTAGTCCTTTAGAAAGTCTTCCATCACTCAGCAGGCTTAAGAAGGAAAAGGATAACGGGGTAAGTTCAAAAGAACTTAGTGAGTTCCAAAGAGATCTTATATAAGAATACTAACTTCACAATCAAATATTTCAAAAGGATTTCTCATAATATCACAAAGTAAGCCCAATAGAGTATACAGAACTCAGTACGCTGATGGCGTGTCATATGGGTGAATTCTATATACCAACTCACATAATTCAGACAATTCATTTTCATGTCAACCACATACCTAGTTTTTAGAGTTAGATACATCTCATATGGTTTTGGTTAATTAATATACATTCTTCCCTTATAGCTCCCCATATCAGAATCATTCAGTAGCATGTTTATCATGATCTGCCAATTCGGTTTGCAATATATCTTCCCTACTGGAGGCTACACGAACATATATCATCAACTTCATCTTCACGTACCAAATCATATCATATCATTCATATCAAAGGTAGATGGTAGTGACTTAACATGAAAATGACCCATATTTCTTATCATAAACATACTGAACTTAGACTATTGACTTTGAACAACCCTTCTTCACTCACTTACATTATACATACTTTACAGAGAAAGAATACTTACCTTATATAACTATGAGGTATAGAAAACCACTACACATAGAAGTGAGAAGGAACTTGCCAAAAATATAGGAAAATCTATATAGCAGGTCCTTTACCTTTATCAATCGAACCTTCAGTATCTTCTTGAGCTAAAAAATAGGGATAATTCAATATATCAGATCACTTCTCTATCGAATCTAAACATGCATGTAAGAAACATCAACTTTGAACCCAACATCAAGAAGTTTCCTTCTTTACACACCAATATAAAACTTATGCATGCAGAACCAAAAATATGTAAATAAATTTGAAAATAACCTAGGTTTCATAAAAAATTACTAGTGAGCTAAACAAACGTGTAAGTTAGATGAATACAGCAAACCCAACTTCAGAGAGGTTTTCTAGACTTAGGTTTTCAGAAAGTGAAAAAAAAAATCAAGGAGGAAGATGAATACAAAGAAAATGTAAAGATTTTCGGTGAAGACACTACTATCCCTATATACTTAAGCATGAAGACAAAGTTTAATGGAAAAATTAGATAATTCCACTAACAGTCTTGATTCCCGTGATGAAGTGCACTTACATGATTTAAGTCTTTTCATCTACAGTTGCTTAGTTCCATTGTAACTAAGTCTCAATTTAACTAACTAAATTGCCTTACTAAAATAATAAATAAATATATGCAACAACAAACTAATGTTCTCGCCTAAAGCACTTGGGTGGTGTACACATAACAGAAGAGTCTACCAAACCATGAATCTTCGCCAAAGCTAAGAGTTTGCCAAGTGACGCATACAAGAAACCCTATACTTAATCAAAATAAAATTTTTACTTACTCATATATACTTTTATTTTACCAAGACACACTAGACAGTAACCAGATACCAAGACTTCGTCAGACGGGATGTTACAACTCTCCTCCATTTAGAAAATTTGGTCCTCAGAATTCATACCTAAAAATAACTAAGGATTTCATTTGCCTTTCTTTTTCCTATGTAGCTTCTTCTATATTATGATTTATTTACAATACTTTCACTAATGGAATCCTTTTATTCTTCAGGTCTTTTACCACTATTGCTAAGATACGAATGGGTTCTTTTTTATAAGACAAGTTTGGTTCAATCTCTAATTCTTCAATTTGTACAACATGATCTCAAATTGATCTATATCTTCTCAACATAGATATATGAAACACGTTGTGTATCTTTGATAACTCAAGCAGTAAAGCCAATCTATAAGCTACAAGTCTAACTTTCTCTAAAACTTCATAAGGCCCTACAAACCTTGGACTCAATTTTCCTTTTTGACCAAATATGATGATCTTCTTCGAATGAGAGACTTTTAAGAATACATTATCACCAGCTTTGAAAGAAACTTCTTTTCTCTTTAGATATGCATAAGTTTTATGACGATCTTGAGCAACTTTTAAATGACTATGGATAACAAAGACTTTTTCTTCAGTTTCACGCACCAACTCATGACCTACTAATTTTTTTTCACTAAGCTCCATCCAGCAAGTAGGTGTTCTACACCTTTTACCATATAAAGCTTCAAATGGAGGCATTTTCAAACTAGCATGAAAATTGTTGTTGTAAGCAAATTCTGTAACACCCCTTAACCCTAAATCGTCGTCGGAACAGGGTTACGAGGCATTACCGGACATATAAGATAATTTACAATAATTCTTAAATAGATAACAAACATATTAAAATAAAATCATAAAATCATATAATATTTTACTAATTGACTTCATTTTTTTATTTTTAAAAAAAAATTTTGGCAGCACTTCTACATATTTTTACATAAAACCCCTTGCAATTAAAACCATATTATTTTCAAATATAATCAAATCAACCAATTCATGTCACATTCTCATTTTCTATTCTAAATACCTTCTAATCAAACTCAATAAACATAATATCAATTTAAATTTAACAATATACTAATTAAATAAAAATAGATAAACTTCTTTCATTATAATTCATAAACTTATAACACTAACATTTTTAACCATTTATATTAAAACATAATAACCTTTATACACATCCTATGTACATGCCACATTACCAAAAGAAAATATACATCACCAAAGTTATGCTGAAGTCGGGATTGATCTGGATGCTGAACCGGAATTTTTGACTTCTATCAACCTGCGCATGGAAACAACCGTACACTGAGTATTTCATACTCAGTGGTATTACCATAATTCAAATTATAACAATAATAAACATATAATGCATAAATCGTATATTCAAATTTAAATTTAAATTCCATATTTCAACAATAGCAATTCATCAATTGATATCATACATCCACAATTTGAATTTGGACATATCATGAACCTTAGGTTAATTTCTCAATCTCATATCACATTTCAATTCACAATTCAACTTTTTCACTTTATTTCAGTAGCTCATTTGATCAACTAGTTCGGTTTATCATTTCATCATTTACCCTATTAACAAAACTTGGACTTTGGCGGATACATGGATCCAACCAAACACACCAGAATGGCACCCAGTGCCTCATCGGATAGTTCGAAGCAAAGTTGACACCCAGTGTCTCATCGGCAAAGCCGAAGAAAGTTGGTACCCAGTACCTCATCGAAACTATCCGAAGAAATATAGTGACACCCAGTGTCTCATCGACCCGAGGTCGAAGTATCTCTGAACTCTTCCAATCCTATGGCATGCTAACTATATCCGACTCAGCTCGACTAGTTAATAGGGTATTTAAATTACGTATAACTCCAATTCAATCATAATTTATCACATTTTCAATTCAATCATTTTTCCAGCTTTCAATCAATAATTAATCCACAAATTCACACATTTCATAACTCAATACATTTCCATTCAATTTAATACCATTCACAATTCGATTCAAATTCATTTCCCGCTTTTAATCAACAAACAATTCAAATGTTAATTCATATAAACTATTCAATTTAATTCTCACTAATAATAATAATAATAATAATAATAATAATAATACTTACCTCACATTTCATTTACCAAACACATAAATTAAAATTTAACATTTAATAATAAATAACTTGAATTATAGTAATACAAACCGTGATTTTCTCGAGTTAATCTTCTCTTTTCCCTTCCGTGCCGATGCTTCTGGTTCTTTGCTAGCTACGAAAATAATAATAATTTACACTATTAATTTCAGCACTAATTATGATAAATAATTAAATTTCTATTCAATTTCTTCCTTATTCTCAATTTAATCCTAACTAAGTTCACTTACTTTCCTAATTCAATTCACACTCTATTTCTATTCAAATTTCATCCAAACTCAAATGTAACTATTAAAATGTTAGCATATTTTCCTAATTTCGAATTTCTCTCAATTTAATCCCTAGAACATAAAAATTATAGTTTCTTTTACAATTTAATCCTTTTATTAATTCTAACTTGAAATTCATTCAATTAAATCCCTAATTCATCTCTTTTGTTCAACATAAACTATACTTGAAAACCTATAAACTTACAAAATATCAACTTAATTCCATCAAAACCTTATTTTAAGACTTCTAAAACATCTAAATTAAAAGAAAAGGACTTGATTGACTTACCTTTAAAGCTTTAAAACTTTAAACCCTAATTTTTCCTTTCTTTCTCTTTTTGCTTTTTCTTTCTTTCTTTCTCGCCTGTTCCTTCTCTGTTTCGTCCCTTCCTATTCTGTTTCTTTCTTTCTTTTATTTCATTTTATTTCATTTACTTTATGTTATAATAATAATATATATTTTATTCTAAATATCTATTAAATATTCAATCATATTATTCACATTTGTACACCATCAATACCATACAATTGTCACTACTTAATTTGTTTATCAAATAAAAATCTCATAATATAATTATTTAATTAATTAATATCTTTTACTTAAATTTTAAGTAAATAATAATTATAATACAAGTGTATGTATATATATTATTACACTTGTACCATCTTATCACCACACACTTGTCATGTCTTTAATTTATTTATTATATAAAAATCTCATTATATAATTCATACAATTAATAATTATAAAATATCTTCATATTTAAATTATAAGTAATTTAGGTGTTTAGTTTATACATCTACAAATATAATTTTTACACATGTATATTTTATTATCATACAATTGTCTACTATTTACTTTATTCCATAATATAATAATATAATTAATATAAATTACAATTAATAAATAATAATAATTATAATAATTATATAGATATAATATTTATAATAACTTGAATAAAATCTTGGATTTAATGCATATATGCCGCCTCATTTCATATAAATGGCTTAATTGTCATTTTAGCCCTTTTTACTTTCTTTTAATCTATAATTAGACTTTCACTCTTTATTCGATTTGATCCTTTTTTCCTAATTATTCTTAATTAGACTAAATTCACCTAATCGATACCTAATTAAACACACAACTAGTCTCGTAAATATTTCTAATAATTATTTTCAAACTCAGTTTACTAAGACGGATGCCTGATATTATACTTTTCTGATGCCCGAGAATTTTGGGTCATTACAAATTCAACCAAAGGAATATACCTTTCCCAGTTTATCCTGAAATCAATTACGCAATTTCTCAACATATCCTCCAGAACTTGAATAACTTTTTCAGATTGACCATTAGTTTGAGGATGAAACACAGTGCTGAATTGCAGTTTAGTTCCCAAAGATCTCTATAATTATTTCCAGAATCTTGAAGTAAACCTTGGATCTCTATCTGATACTATGAAAGATGGAATTCCATGCAGGCATACTCTCTCAGCAATGCAAAGCTCAACTAACTTCTTTAGAGAATAAGTAGTATTCACAGACAGAAAATGAGTTGACTTAGTAAGTCGATCTATTATTACTTATAAAAAAATTTTCCTAGAAGGACTGAGGAGTAAACTAGATACAAAATCCAAGGTAATTATGTCCCATTTCCATTCTAGTAATTCCAAAGGATATAGCTTACCTAAGGGAACTTGATGTTTTTCTCTTTGACAGGTCAAATAGGTTGAGACAAACTTTGCAATTTCTCTTTTCGTACCAAGCCACCAATATAAGCCTTTTAGATCTCTATACATTTTTATATTCTTAGGATGGAGTGACAAAGGACCCTAATGAGCTTCTCTTAGTAAATCTTTCCACAAATCATTTTCATTTGGTACAAACATTCTTCCCATGAATCTCAATTCACCATCTTTACCCAGGCTGAAATTTGTTGCTTTGCCTGATATCATTTGCTATTTAAACAAATCACATTGAATATCTTTCCTTTGCTATTCTAATATCTCAGAAAGAATGGTTGGCTTCACCATTATCTTTTCTAGTGACAATCCATTATCAAACATACTTACTTTTGCTTGAAGAGATAATAGTGTTGCCATTGTCTTTCTACTCAAAGCATCTGCTACTACATTTTTCTTCCCTAAATGATGCTCGGTAATCAAATTATAATTTTTCAACAGTTCCAACCATTTTCTTTGGCGCAAATTCAGATCCTTTTGAGTTATCAAATACTTCAAACTTTTATGATCAGAGAACACATGTCACTTTTCTCCATATAAATAATGTCCCCATATCTTCAATGCTAAAACTATTGCTAAAAATTCTAAATCATGAGCTAGAAAATTGCTAACTTTAGATACATTTTTGGATGGATTCCACTCCAGCACTGCTTTTATCTTAATAGGATCTACTTTAATGCCATTAATATAGATAACATGACCCAGAAAATATAATGCCATTAATATAGATAACATGACCCAGAAAATATACTTTTCTCAGCCAAAACTCACATTTACTAAACTTAGCATACAACTGATTATCACGCAGAGTTCTCAACGTAATTCTCAAATGTTTCTCATGATCAACTTCATTATTAGAATAAACCAATATATTATCAATAAAGACTACTACAAACTGATCTAGATACAGTTATTAATTAAGTCTATAAATATTGCAAGAGCATTAGTCAGACTAAAGAGAATTACTAAAAATTCATAGTGACCATACCTCGATCGAAAAACTATTTTAGGAACATCATCACCCTTAATCTTCACCTGATAGGATCTAGACCTCAAATCAATTTTGGAGAAAACTATAACCCCAACATAATTGATCAAACAAATCTTTAATCCTGGGAAGAGGATACTTATTCTTTATTGTTACCTTGTTCAATTGATGGTAATCTATACATAGGCGTATTGTTCCATATTTCTTTTTCATAAACAGAATTGGCACACCCACGGTGATACACTTGGTCTTACAAAAACTTTATGCAAAAGATTTTGCAACTGTGATTTTAGCTCTTTTAATTCCAACGGTGAGTTCCAATTTAATCAAAAACTCTACATTTCTCTTAGGCAACATTCTTGAAAGTTCCCTTGGAAATGCATCTAAAAACTTTCTTACCACTAGAACTTGACTAACTTCTTTACTTGACTCAGATGAATCCATTATATATGTCAAATACGCATCTGTGCCATTAACAATTAACTTTCTGGTGGAAACAACAAGAATGGTCTTGTTCTCCAAACCAATATGTATACTAGGCATCGATACTTCTTTACCTTCAACAGTTATCGGGCGTACACATCTAGCACGATAGTCAACCATAGAATTATGTCTTGTTAGCCAATCCAACCCAAAATAGCATCAAAATCATGAAAGCTCAGTAACAACAAGTCTGCCAAAACTGTGTGCTCACCAAATACCAATGGACAAAATATACTAACACATTGGTTTCAAAATATACTACTTCAAGACTTGACCTTCTACAACCTTAGTACAAATATATGAATGTGTAGACCTTAGATCTATTAAAGCATAGATACTATTTTCAAGAAAAAAAGATAATTTACCCATTAACACCTTAGCCAGATCAACATCCTCCTTTGCTTTCATAACATAAGCTCGAGCTAACACTCCATAATTTGGCTTACTAAAAGTTTTCCTTGATGCTCCCTAAACCGAACTAACCTTTCCTGCCATTCCAGATCTGGTTTCTTGTTGAAATATTTGATGTCCACGGATAGATTGCTCTATGCTTGCTTCTATTTTAGAAGGGCAATCCTTAACCATATGATCTTTAGATCCACATCCAGAGCATACCCCTATACATCTCCAACATTCACCATTATGATTACCATAGTATTCAAAATTGCCATTTCTTATCACCTTAGATCCTTTAAAACTTGCCATCGAATTAACTGGCCTATTAAATCCTTCACGTTTAAAATTTCCAAACTGCAAATCTCTTCTCAAGGTTGAATAATTTTGATCCCTAGGTTTCTTAAAACTTGTGGGAGGTGGATAACTTGACCTTCCTCTTTTCATCCTTTCCCTTTCAAAGCTTTTAATTCTATCTCTAATGATTGTTTCTATCTTATGGGCTTTGGCTATCATTGCTACAAGAGTTTTACATTCAGAAGCTACCACTAACACAATAATTTCATCCCTTAATCCCCACTCAAATTTATCAAACATTTCTTTCTTTGTTTGAAACATGTTCTTAGCATAGTGACTGAGCCTAAGAAATTCTCGCTCGTAGTCCATAACAGACATCTTACCTTGTCTCAGATACAAAAATTCCTTCGTCATTTTCTCAACATACATCTAGTTTACATATCTTTCCCTGAACTTTTCCAAAAAGAAGTCTTAGTCAATCATTTCCTCAAGAGTCATAGTAACCAAGGTTTCCTGCCATTGATAGGTTTCCCTTCTAACAATGATGTAACATACATAAGACTATCATCAAGAGTACATTTCAATTCTTTTATCACCCTACACAAACGGGATAACCACTGCTCAGCCATAGTGAGATCATTAACTTTATTACCAAGAAACTCATTGGCACCTCTTTTTTTAATTTCCCTCACAGGATCAACTTTAGATGAAGTCACCACAGGTATTGGTGGAACATGTTGTGCCAGATAAACCACTTCAGGCTGTGGTTGTTGAGGCTACTAGGGTTGGGGCTCTTGAGCATTCCCCATAAACTGATCAAACAGTTGTGTCATCATTGTGAAAAATACATTCCTAAAGGCATTTCCTACATTACCCATATTGTTGGCAGGCACTTGCTCTCTTACAAGCATATGACTCTTAATTCCTTCTGTAGATACGTCAGACATTTTCTTATATCACTTCAAAAGAAAATTTAACTTAGTTCAAACATTAAGGACTAAGCTAGAGGCATGCTATGCATGATTGGGTTTGACGCAACCTTTAATTTTTTGAGAATCGATTAAACCATCGCTTCGATACCAACTTGTAACACGTCAAACATTATCTCTTATAAGAATCCAAGTATGACAAGTCACTACTTAGAAATCATCTATCTTTAAAACTGTTTTTGGCATAAAATTTGTAAAACTACAATGTTTGAATTAAACCTTTAATAAAATACGAAAAAATAAAGTATAAGTTAAATGGCGTATAAATTTCAGTGAGATATTATTTATCAAAAAAATATAATACTTTAAAACCATTCCATAAATTTTGGCGTATAAATTTCAGTGAGATATTATTTACCAAAAAAATATAATACTTTAAAACCACTTCATAAATTTTAATGAAACTTCATTAAATCATAATTTATCAATAGAAGTCTAAGGTACATATCTTTCTCAAAACACAAATAGACATCTCTCTCATTTATCATGCATAGTAAAAAAAAGCAGTTATCTCACATCAGTAGATATCCTCTAGCGTAGTCCTTCAAAAAGTCTTCCTTCACTCAGTAAGCTTGAGAAGGAACATGATAACGGGGTAAGTTTAAAAAAACTTAGTGAGTTCCAAAGTGATCTTACATAAAAATAATGACTGCACAATCAAATACTTCAAAAGGACTTCTCATAATATCACAGAGTACGCCTAATGGCATATACAGAACTCAGTACGCCGATGGCGTGTCATATGGGCAAATTCTTTACGCCAACTCACATAACTTAAACAATTTATTTTCATGTCAACCACATACCTTATTTTCAGAGTTAGATACATATCATATGGTTTCAGTTCATTCATATACATTCTCCACTTATAGCTCCCTATATCAAAATCATTCAATAGCATGTTTTATCATGATCTGCTAATCCAGTTTTTAATATATCTTCCCCACCGGAGGCTACACAAACATATATCATCAACTTCATCTCCACGTATCAAATCATATTATATCATTCATATCAAAGGTTGATAGTAGTGGCTTAACATGAAATGGCCCATACTTCTTATCCCAGACATACTAAACTCAGACTATTAACTTTGAACAACCCTTATTCACTCACTTACATTATACATAATTTATCGAGAAAGAATACTTGCCTTATATAACTATAAGATAAAGAAAACCAAAATACATGGAAGTAAGAAGGACCACACCAGAAATATAGCAAAGTCTATATAGTAGGTCCTTTGCCTTTATCAGTTGAACTTTCAATAGCTTTTTGAGCTAGAAAATAGGGGCAATTCAATATATCATATCACTATCTATCGAATCTAAACATGCATGTAAGAAACATTAACTTTGAACTCAACATCAAGAAGTTTCCTTCCTTACACACCAATGTAACACTTATGCATGTAAAACCAAAAATACATAAATAACTTCAAAAATAACCTAGGTTTCATAAAAAATTACTAGTGAGCTAAACAAACGTGTAAGTTAGCTGACTACAAGAAACGAAATTGAGAGGTTTTCTATACATAAGTTTTAAGAAAGTGCAAAGAAAATTAAGGAGGGAGATGAATACAAAGAAAAAGTAAAGATTTTCTGTGAAAACGCTGTTACCCTGATACACTTAAGCACTGAGATAAAGTTTAGTGGAAAAATCAGATAATACCACTAACACTCTTGATTCTTGTGATTAAGTGCGCTTATCATAATTTAAATCTTTTCATCTACATTAGCTTAGTTTCATTATAAATAAGTTTTAACTTAACTAACTAAATTACCTTACTAAAATAATAAACAAATCTATGCAACAACAAAATAACGTGCTCACCCAAAGCACTTGGATGACGTACACATAATAGAAGAGTCCGCCAAACCACGGATATTCGCAAAATCTAAGAGTTTGCTAAGTGGCATTTTCAAGGAATCCTATACTTAATCAAAATAAACACTTTAATTATATCTACATTTATTTTTTCAAGATAGAGCAAATAGTAACCAGATACCAAGACTTCGCCAAGCAGGTTGTTATATTCTTTGATTGATTGAATTTCTCCTTGTCATCTTCTCCCTCTTTAATTCTATTTTTATTTCTCTATTCTTCATTTCTTTTTTTTTCTTTCGTTTTCCATAGCTTGTCAATCACTACTTATGTTCCTCTTCTTCAATCTTTTTTGTCGTCCTTTGTCATTGCTAGTTGCATCTCGATAAGTGTTGCTTGCATATTGTGTTTAGTGGTGTAGTTTATTCTTTCGGTTTTTATAGAGGTAAATGGTCTTTTTGAGTAGGTAAATCAGAGATTTTTTAGATTTTCTCTGTGTTTCTATTAGGTGAAACGCGAGTGGCGCGTAACTCTTCTCTGGCGAATTAAGGATTTAGGAAACCTTGACACTAAGGGTAGGGACTGTATGCCTAAATAAGGGTTGATTTCTGCTAGGACCAAATGCCCTACTGTTTAGGTCGAATGCTTTAATACTTTTGGTCGAATACTCTAAATTGAGTAGGGGCGGATTGAGTAATTTGATTTTGGTGTATTGTTACTAATTGGATTTATTTTGGATGTCGTATGCAGGAATAGGAAGTGTGTTGTAGTGTCATTATTCAGAAAATCATCAGGTGTGTGACTCTAAAACTAAAAATCTGTTAAATCGTAAAAGACTATAAGTCACTATTGACGCCACACAGACGTGTGGCAGGTCGTGTGAGCCATACGAACGTGTGACTAGCTGTGTGTTTGGCTGTTTGGGCCACATGAGCCCATTTCAAATGGTCTAGTTGGGCTAGATGAGCGAAATGTGAAATTTTGAAAATTGGTCATTTGATTACGTCTATTTCCTGATAAGATGAATATGTTAAGTATGTCATTATATGTATCATTCTGAAAGCCATTTGATTTAAAAGCTTGATGGATTTGTTGTATGTATAACTGTGTGAGCATGGCACTATTTCAAAATTTCGATTAGAATTTTTGTGTATAAATATAATTTGTAAAACCATAAATACTATTAACTTATCTTCTAATCTGTTAAGCATATAAGATCATGTTAATCTGAATATATTCGAATATATTTTTTGTTATTGCATGTGCATTGGGGTGGGATATAAGTATGTGTTGGAGAAAGTTATGGTAGTATTAATATGCAATTATTGTGGTTTACCCGCAATATCTGTATCTGAAAGTGAAAACTACAATTATCTATTTCTAGTGGTATCTCTACATTATATTTGACAGCTCGACTGTATTATTACTTGGTGGCAAGTGCACTAGATTGGTGTGTGGGTTGGATGGGTATTAATTACCCTAATTGGTTTGTTGGGTGGAACAGAGTTGGTGTGTAATGGATGGGGGTAAGATTTGATCTGTTAGACATTTTGCATAGCTAAACATGTCATGTCATTTGTATCTACTTTGTAATGTTGTATCTGTGCATTAACATTTCTACTATATGTTATGTTTGTGGGCCAAGTCGTACATTGGCCTTCTAGCTCACCATACTAATTTATCATTTCAGGTAAATCATGGACTTAGGATTGGGGCGGTGTTCGGGAACACGGATTGATCATACTATCATAATATGGTTTAAATGATTTTTTGTTAAATTTATCATTTCAGGTAATTCGTGGACTTAGGATTGGGGCGGTGTTCGGGAACACAAATTGATCATACTCTCACAATATGGTTTAAATGATTTTTTATTAAATTTTATGGACTTTTATTTGAGACTGTTTATCAGTTTTTGGACATTATTAATGTTCCGGGTTTTGGTTGGCTTTAACGATTTCGTTAAACTAAAATTATACATTAGATGATTTTTTTGTATACTAATTTGAATGGTCGTTATCAAGTTCAATGAGTTAACGATTTTTTTGCTACAAATGTTAATCGAGAAATCGGGTTTTAAATTAAGAAATAAGCAAAGTTGGTAACATGAATCTTTTAATAAATTTGAAAATTTGTTCAACATTTTGGGAAACAATCATTAATCAATTGTCAAGTTTTTCTTAATGACAAATTAGACAAGTTTTTGTAAAGTTTCTGATACGAGATAAAGATACATTTAGAAAGAAAATGGTCAAAGTTTTGGGAAGCTAATGTAACCTTTGAGATCCGGTCATAACATTTAGCCAGTTTTGGGGGTGTTATAGAACAGGTTGGCATACCAAGAGTTTCCTGTTATGCATGTTGAGGACGCTTTAGGAGAAGAGGGGACACAATGAAGATTCTAGAACGACTGCATTAAATGATAAAGTCTTATAACTGGTAATGGGGAAACAACGCCAATAATAGTCTGGCATACTGTCCTTTTGGTGGGAAATGTGCCCATATTATAGTAAACATGTTACTATTTTCTATGTATTTGAACAATGAATAAATGAATAAAGTTAATTTCACATTTCACTATTATGTCTTTTGTGTTTCTGTATTTCATATTTTGCATACATAGCGAAATTGTGACAAACAATATTAGCTCATTGATTATCTAAGTTTGAACTGATGAAAAGTAGCACTATAAGAATGTTTACATTACGAGAAAGACAACTTACTTCAGTAGATAATCTAAACAAGTCCATAGTCCTGTAAAAGAATCAAAGTGAACATTTGATTCAAATTCTTAGAAGGATTATTACGTCGTCTACAATTCCAATTTGGGAGATGACTAGTCTTGGCTATCGGAGTAGTTGACTCCACAAGTAGAGACATAGATGTACTCATTAGAAGAATGATACATTAGACTGGACCAAGTTGAATTAATTCTAAATCCAATTTTGAATTAATTCACTTTTGACATTCATGGTGTAACTTACCTAAATCTTGAGTTAGTCATTGACCATGTGTATGTAACTTATGTGCTTTGATATAAGTGGAGGCTTATGCTCTAAAGATGATCGATGTGATAGCCAGTATGTTGGGTACATGACTTGTGTATAACATGACTTTACTAGCAACAATGAAATTCATAGCTCGATTAAAGAGTTAACCATATGCTCTTATTGGCATTGTGTGGATTGATAAATATAGAACGTGGACACGGGTTGCTTGCTCTTGAACGAGCAATTTATCACAATCATTAGTTGACAGTGATCATATTAATCATTAAGAAGACACAATGGTGGCAATGAGATAAAATAAGATTGTATTGAGTGAATGAATTTAACTCAAAGGAGTCAAGGATACCATATGAGGGTAACACATACATGGCGAGGTCATTGGACAAAGCAATTGGATGATTTGCTTTCTTAAAGAGTATACAATAAGGAATTTTCAATTATGGTACTTCTTGTGGACTGACTCCACGATTAAGTAAATTGTGAATTATTGAAACGATGCTTCTGGACATAATTGCAATTACTTGAGCCTCATTGTATATGTCCGATTGGTCCATCTGCTAGTTCAAAAAAAGCTCGATTGGACTGCATTTGAATTAGAAGAAAATTCTATGACTTTGGGAGTAATTTCATTGATTCAATTTATTCGATGTGAAATTAAATTAGACGGTCATGAGAATTGTTAAATTAGAGAATTTGATTAAAAATTTTCTTAAAAAATTAATTTGAAAAACTTAAGTGATTTTTGGGAAAAATTAATTTTTATCAAGAAAAATTAAATTAATCAAATTAATTAAATTAAATATGATATTTTTGGACATTAATTTCCAAGTCAGACAATTGGACCAATGGGTATTTGAACTTGAAAATTGGAACCAAGATAAAAAATTGAACTTGAGAACCAAAACCCAATACTAAAACCCAAAAACTGGTTGAATTGGGCCCTGTGTATGAAACTGCGCTGACGATCCAACTGATAGCTAAACTGGCTAGGCCCATTCAGGAAAAACAGTGATGGTTTGGGTTGCCGAAGGAGTTAAGCCAGCAATGGCATTACTAATCTTTCACCAATTGTAGTGGTAGTTTAGGTGCATTTCAACACTTAAAGAGCTTGTTTTCTAGTTATTTTATAATATTTAAATGCAATTTTGGTTTCTTAGTTTAGATTTAATTATTTACAAAATAAGCGTTTTTACACACGTTTTAGTATTTTTATGACCTGTAAGGCCAACTTGGTCCACGAAAATCACTAATGGGCTATGTGAGTGTGTAGGGTGCCAATTGAAGCCCAAGAATACAAAGGACGATGGTCGTGTCGCGATACAAGGGAGCTTGTGTTGCAAGAAAGAACAACGAAGCTACCAAAGCTAAAAATCATTCCACGTCGTGACAAGGAGTTTCTTTACATTATGACGATGTGACAAATATGGGGAGAACATCTCGACAGTGGCGTCGTGATGAGGAGTTCCCCATGTCACGACGATGTGACGAAGGCAGGGCAATATGTGGCTGATTTCTTGGACGGTAGTTTTGGGATTATTTTCTAATTAGAACCTAAGCATTTAATAGTATCTTGCATTAACTAGTATCCAAAGTGTATCTAGGGTAAGTGGGCACCAAGTAACATATAGCCTATGTAAGTCACTTTAGAGTCACTGAGATTGGTGTATGGAGTTAGACCTAGACAATTTTATCCATCTTTTAGTTGTATTCTATTTTTATGTTTGCTTAGTTAGAACTTTTCTACTCTAATGTAAAGATAATTGTGAGTGGAGATCGCTCTGGAACCGTGCTTCAATTATTTATCAGTGAGCAATTTCTTTATCTCTTTCTCTTATTCTTTTATTTATATTTCGTCAGCCTGATCAACTAATGTTTTTATGAATACTAGAATAAATGATGTACTTTATTTATATCTTGCGTGTTTAAATTATGGAACTAATTAATTAATTAAGTTGATTAATTAATGGAAGAATAAGGGTTTATCATAGAATTAGTTGGTATAAAGTATGTGTGCCTAAACCCTAGGATTGACGACCCTAGGAAGTAATCTAGGATAAATGAGGTTAGGAGATAAGTTTGCTTAGTAAATCATAAATTTTCCCGATAAAAAAAGCGAGGTCGGGAGATAAGTGAGTATTTGTTGATTAGGTAATTGGTAGAGGCCGGGAGGTAATATTGGTTAATTAATAGGTAATTCACTAAAACCCGAAGTTTTGAAATTAATCAATCTTCAGCGTATTAACTAAGGATTTAATCGATGATAGGCTAGAGACTCGCATTTTTTACACTAGAAATAGGAAATTCCATTAGGTTAATTTAGTTTTAGTAATTTAATTAGTTTAATCACTACTTTAATTTGTATTCACACTACTAACTCATAAATCGATTAAATTAGTAATTATTTTTTGTAATTAATTTAATAATATGATTCTCCAATCTAAAATCCGTTGGGTATGATCTTTGGAATACTTCCTTGTGTTCCGTTGTAACACTTCTATATTAGAATTTCACTTGTATACTTACGGACATCGCTATTTTATTTCTATATCTTTTGCTGCAATATTTTTTTATCCAAAAGAGAATTAAAAACGATTGCTAGACCTTTTAAATTATTAAGTTGGTAACCTAAACACACCAAGAGATTATCATCCTTTTATCCTCTTTGATATCACATATGAAAAAGGAAAACCAGGATTATTCCCTTATTAATAGAGAAGACAAATGGGAAGTTAGAAAAATAAATTATATTCTTTCCAAAAGAATATTAATTTCCATGTCTTTTATATTTTAACCAAAATTAATTAATATAACTATTTATATTACTAAATTCGGTAAAATATATACAATTAATAATTTGTATGAATCAAATTCAAATATTAATTATATTCTTTCCAAAAGAATATTAATTTCCCGGTAAAATACATACAAATAATATTTTGTATGAATCAAATTCATATCTTAATTATATTATTTCCAAAAGAATATTAATTTTAATGTCTTTTATATTTTGACCGAAATTAATTAATATAACTGTTTATATTACTAAATTCGGTAAAATATATACAATTAATAATTTGTATGAATCAAATTCAAATATTAATTATATTCTTTCCAAAAGAATATTAATTTCCTGGTAAAATATATACAAATAATATTTCGTATGAATCAAATTCATATATTAATTATATTATTTCCAAAAGAATATTAATTTTCATGTCTTTTATATTCTGACCGAAATTAATTAATATAACTGTTTATATTAATAAATTAGGTAAAATATATACAATTAATATTTTCGTATGAATCAAATTCATATATTAATTATATTCTTTCTAAAAAAATATTAATTTTCATGTCTTATATTTTGACCGAAATTAAATAATATAACTGTTTATGTTAATAAATTCAATAAAATATATACAATTAATATTTTGTATATATTAATAAATTCACATATTAATTATATATATGTTCTCTATTTGTGTACAACAAGTTTGTACATATATTGTATTTAATATTTAACTATCAAATTAAATGAATTCAACAATTAATTTAATTCATGTGACAACTAAATACAATACCAAATGTATTTGGATTCTGTTCGTTTCAACTATAGTATGTGACCATGTAGGCTCTTGTAATGTTGGTAGTAATACTAGAACACTTCTAACATTACAAGCTATGAGTGACATCTAGCAATGCATCGTTGCCACCCAAGTTAGAAGAAGTCGTGATTCGACATAACCTTTTTGTGATAATCTTTTTGTAATGCCCCAAAATTTTAATTTTGGGTACTGTGAATGTGTGACACAAAATGTCTGTTTGCCTTAGTGGTTATGTGTTCTGGGTGTGTTTGGGAGGTCCCAAGTTCAAGCTAGGACTTGGGAAAAGGCCTATCTTTGGTCAATAGGTATTGGAAATCATCCATATTTATGAAAAGTCAAAGATATAGGTATCAAATAAAGTCAAAGATATGAGTATCAAATATTGGAAAGTCAAAGATATGGGTATCGAGATATTGACATAAGAAATCTGAGATATTTGTAATATTTGGTCCCTAATTGTAAAGTGACTTTGCAAGTTGATCCCTGAACCTCAACTATAAATAGGCATAACCATCTCTCATTCTGTATCTCATATTTGCCATTCTCTACTTAAGGCATTGTTCTCTCTCTCTCTCTCTCTCTTTGTAAATTCTCACTTGTATTTTGGAGTGAAATATATTTGGTAGTGCTCGAGGACGTAGGCAAAATTTGCTGAACCTCGTTAAATTATTGTGTTCTTTATTGTATTATTCTGCATGAATTGTGAGTGTGATTGTAGTGATTTATTGTGCTATTAAATTACGATTGAGGAATATTCTGGCTAGGAAAGACTTGGTACTTAAGCGATCCTTATGATCCACCTCTCTTTCCTGGGAATTGAACTTAGTGTGATTTTTTAGTACAATAATTTTACTCTTTTACACGCTTCCGCACAATAATTGGTATCAGAGCTAAATTCGTACTTGGGGAATACAATCGTTCACGACACTATTCACGTACAGTAGTTGGGATTGAGGAGAAAAATGGAAAAGGTATCATCATCAGCAAAGACTACTGTGACCAATGCAAAATTTGAAATAAAGAAATTTGATGGTACCAATAATTTTGGTATGTGGAAATATGAGATCTTGGATGTCTTATGTCAGCAAGAGCTGGATATAGCCCTTGAAGAAAAACCTAACAAGATGGATGGCAAGGAGTGGGCTAAGATCAATAGACAGGCATGTGGAACAATTCGCCTATGTTTGGCCAAAGAGCAGAAGTACTCTGTCATGAGGGAGACATCAGCGAAGAAGTCATTCAATAAAAATACACTAGAAGAAAAGTTTCTAACAAAAAGTCTTGAAAATAGGCTTTATATGAAAAAGAAATTTTATCGATTCACGTATGCACCCGGTATGTCGATGAATGACCATGTGAACTCATTCAATAAAATTTTAGCAGACTTGCTAAATTTGGATGAGAAATTTGAAGATGAAGACAAGACATTACTGTTGTTGAATTCTCTTCCTGATGAATATGATCATCTTACCACCATATTGCTTCATGAGAAGGATACGATCACATTTGATGCAGTCTGTAGTGCGTTGTATAGATCTGAGACTCGAAAGAAAGATAAAAAAGATCACAGAGATACAACTACAGAAGTCTTAACAGTAAAAGGTCGTTCGCACAGCAACAAATCTGGTAGAAGGAGTAAGTCCAAAGGGAGACCTGCCAAAGATGAATGTGCTTTTTGTTGTGAGAAAGGGCATTGGAAAAAGAATTGTCCTAAGTTACAAAAGGGCAAGGCTATTTCTGATGCATGTGTAGCGGAGCATGATGAGGAGTCAGACTTTAGCTTGGTTGGCATGGCAATGGCATGTCATACAGATGAGTGGATTTTGGATTCGGGATGTACTTATCATATGTGCCCTAATAAGGACTGGTTTTCTAGTCTTAAAGAACTAGAAGGCGGAGTTGTTTTTATGGGCAATGACAGCGCTTGCAAGACAATGGGAGTAGGTACAATCCAATTGAAGAATCACGACGGCTCAATTCAAGTCTTGACAGATGTTCGCTACATACCTAGCTTAAAGAAAAATCTCATCTCATTAGAGGTCCTAGAATCTAAAGGGCTCACAATCACTTTGAGAGATGAATTACTAAAGGTAGCAGCTGGGGTATTGACGGTGATGAAAGGCACAAGAAGGAATAATCTGTACTATTTAAATGGAAGTACAGTTATTGGATCAACATCAACAGCTTCTGTGAAAGATGCAGGTTCAGAGGCTACCAGGTTATGTCATATGCGATTAGGACATGCTGGTGAAAAAGCTTAGCAGAGTTTGGCAAAGCAAGGCTTGTTGAAAGGTGCAAATTCTTGCAAATTGGAATTCTGTGAACATTGTGTTATGGGCAAGCAGACGAGGATAAAATTTGGTTCAGCAATTCACAATACAAAAGGAATTCTAGACTATGTTCACAGTGATGTATGGGGACCTACTAAAGTGGCTTCTTTGGGAGGTATGCACTATTTTGTTACTTTTGTTGATGATTATTCAAGAAAAGTATGGGTGTATCTAATAAATAGAAAAAATGAATTTTTGGATGCATTTCTGAAATGGAAGAAGATGGTGGAGACTCAGACAGGTCAAAAGGTCAAATGACTTCGATCAGACAATGGTACTGAGTACAAGAATGATCCATTTCTGCAAGTATGTCAAGATGAGGGCATTGTGTGACACTTCATTGTTTGAGATACACCACAATAGAATGGGGTGGCAGAACGTATGAATCGGACTATACTGGAGAAAGTTCAATGTATGTTGTACAATGCTGGATTGGGCAATGCATTTTAGGCTGAGGCAGTTACATATGCGTGCCATCTAATTAACCGGTTGCCATCAGCTGTAATAAATGGAAAAACTCCTATGGAGAGGTGGGCTGGTAAACCTGCGACTGATTATGATTCTTTACATGTTTTTGGTTCCACTGCATATTATCATGTAAAAAAATCTAAGTTAGACCCAAGAGCAAAGAAATCATTATTCATGGGTATAACCGGTGGAGTAAAAGGATACCGTCTCTGTTGTCCTGATACAAGAAAGATTTTTTCAGTAGAGATGTGACTTTTGACGAATCAACCATGATGAAGAACAAAGATTCACAAAAGGATAACAAAACCAGTGGCACTTTGCTGCAGGTGGAGCTTGAAAAGGTTAATGATGATCCAACTAATATTGAAGGAACAAATGATGAAGAAGTTTCGACCTAAGAACTTCTACAACAACATGATTCAATTGCATATAGAAGGCCAAGAAGAGAGATTCATATGCCTGCTCGCTTTGATGATATGGTGGCCTATGCACTTCCAATTGCAGATGATGATGTTCCTTCTACATACATAGAAGCAAGAAGTAACCCTGATGGTGTAAAGTGGAAGCAAGCTATGAATGAAGAAATACAGTCTCTTCATAAAAATAGGACTTGGGAGTTGGTGACACTACCCAAAGGAAAGACGGCAATTGGATGCAAATAGGTATATGCAAAGAATGAAGGATTTCCTGGTAAAAATGAAGTTCGATACAAGGCTAGATAGGTAGCAAAAGGTTACACTCAGAAGGAAGGAATAGACTACAATGAAGTGTTTTCTTCAGTTGTGAAGCATTGGTCTATTCAGATTTTGCTAGCCTTGGTTGCACAATATGATCTTGAACTAGTTCAGCTCGATGTGAAGACCGCATTTTTACATGGTGATTTGGAAGAGGAAATCTATATGACTCAGCCAGATGGATCAAGGTTGCTGATAAAGAAAATTAAGTTTGCAAACTGACAAAGTCGCTTTATGGATTGAAATAATCTCCAAGGCAGTGGTACAAGTGATTTGATCAGTTCATGAAAGGGCAAAAGTACACAAGAAGTAAATTTGATCATTGCGTGTATTTTCAGAAGCTACAAGAAGAATTTTTCATATACTTGCTCTTATATGTTGATGATATGTTGATAGCATCTAAGAGTAAAGTTGAAATTGAGAGATTGAAGACTCAACTCAACCTTGAGTTTGAGATGAAAGATCTAGGTGAAGCTAAGAAGATTCTTGGTATAGAAATATGTAGGGATAGAGCTCATGGCAGAGTTAGTTTGTCTCAGAAGCAATATTTGAAGAAGGTGCTACAGAAGTTTGGCATGAACGAGCAGACAAAAGCTGTAAGTACCCCGTTGGCTTCTCATTTTAAGCTTTCTGCACAACTATCTCCTTCGACGAATATAGAACAAGAATACATGTTACAAGTTCCGTATTCTAATGCAGTAGGTAGCTTGATGTATGCAATGGTGTGTACAAGACCCGACATTTCACAGGCAATTAGTATAGTGAGGAGGTATATGTATAATCCTAGAAAAGGACATTGGCAAGCTGTGAAATGGATTTTACGGTATATTCAGAATACCATGGATATTGGATTATTGTTCAAGCAGGATACTACACTTGGTAAAGGTGTTATTGGCTACGTTGATTCTGATTATTCCTGTGATTTGGACAAACGAAGATCAACCACTGGTCATGTGTTTACACTTGCTAGAGGACCAATAAGTTGGAAGTCTACGCTACAGTCTACAGTTGCGTTGTCAACCACAGAAGCTGAATACATGGCTGTAACAGAGGCTGTAAAGGAAGCTATTTAGTTACAAGGTATGGTTAAAACCTTGGGATTGGTTCAGTAGCATATTAATGTGTATTGTGATAGTCAAAGTGCTATTCATTTAGCAAAGAATCAAGTCTATCATGCACGTACAAAGCATATCGACGTACGTTTCCATTTTGTGCGGGAAATTATTGATGAGAGGAAAATTCACCTTCAGAAGATTAAGACTGCAGATAATCCCGCAGATATGATGACCAAGGCGGTAACAACAATCAAGTTCAAACATTGTTTGAACTTGATCAATATTCTGCATGTTTAACAGTTGAAGAAGGCACTATCAAGTGTTGTTGACAAAGGCAGAGAGAATTGTGTGAAGATAAGATTATTCGAATCAAATCTTCAAGGTAGAGATTATTGGAAATCATCCATATTTATGGAAAGTCAAAGATATGGGTATCAAATAAAGTCAAAGATATGGGTATCAAAGATTGGAAAGTCAAAGATATGGGTATCGATATATTAGCATAAGAAATCTGAGATATTTGCAATATTTGGTCCCTAATTGTAAAGTGACTTTGCAAGTTGATCCCTGAACCTCAACTATAAATAGGCATAACCATCTCTCATTCTATATCTCATATTTGCCATTCTCTACTTAAGGCATTGTTCTCTTTCTCTCTTTCTTTGTCAATTCTCACTTGTATTTTGGAGTGAAATATATTTGGTAGTGCCCAAGAACGTAGGCAAAATTTGCTGAACCTCGTTAAATTCTTGTGTTCTTTATTGTATTATTCTGCATGAATTGTGAGTGTGATTGTAGTGATTTATTGTGCTATTAAATTACGATTGAGGAATATTCTGGCTAGGAAAGACTTGGTACTTAAGCGATCCTTGTGATCCACCTCTCTTTCCTAAGAATTGAACTTAGTGTGATTTTTTAGTATAATAATTTTACTCTTTTACACACTTCCGCACAACAATAGGCTTTTAAGTAAAAGTTGACAAGTAATTAACAAAATGGGCTTGCTAATCTGGTGGATAAGTGGAGTGTTAGTGTGAAGGAGGTCCTGTGTTCGAATCTTGACATGGGCATTATTTTTGCTCGTGCTTCCAGGAGAGTTTGAGATGGACTAAAAATCTGAGTAGTGGATTTAGTGGGGAGTTTGATGGAGAGAAATAAGGGATTGGGGATGGTTATCAAATATTCTTTTCATCTTTTTTTTCTTTCCCCAAAATCCCTCCACCCTCCTACCATTTTTCTCTTCATTGCTACTGAATTTTTGCTCTCTTTCACCCTTCATCTTCTTGATTTTTTTCCCACTCTGTCTTGTGTCGCTCCACGTTTGTCTACGATCGTTCGGTAAGTTTTTGATAAGTGATTTATCTCTTTTTGTTAACTTTCTTCTGAAGAGTTTTTTTATGCCAATTAGGGGAGGATTCAAGGGCTCATAATCACCAATCGGAGTCTTAGTTTGTGTGGGAATTACTGTTCATCGGTTGAAGGTAAGGTTTAGTCGCTTATGGGTTAAAACCTCGATACGAATTTGATTTGGGATCACGTTATCTGAGATTAAATTAGTGTTTTTTGTTCAATTATAGGCTTTGTAGTGCTTGGGGACTGTTTTAGCATCAAACAAAACCAGGTGTGTACCCGAAACGCAAAAAATAAGATTCGACGAAAAGCCAAAATTGCTTGCTGTTTGGGCAACAGCAGTAGGCTAAATTTGAAAAATCACCATAAATTGTGGAAATCGAATTAGAGGATGAAAAAAATATGTAATTAAAAATTATTGAGTATAGTTTCTCATAGAAGAAACGGTGTAAGTAATGGAATTGTAAATTGTGAGATATAATAAGTTTTATGAGACAAGGTCAGAATGAATTCGAGTTCCCCTGTTCTGACTTTGGAAAATCATCAAAAAATGGAGAAAAATAATTAGGGGTTAAAATTTACATTTTTAAATTATTAATGAGTCTATTTTCAATAGAAACAAATGGTAACATCATCAAAATTTTTTACTAATAGATAATTAATTTTTAGTAAAGAAATGTCGAAGCTGTTAGACAGTAGAATAGGGGTAAGATTGAAGATTTTACTGTACTTATTGGCTGAACCAAAAATTCTGAAAATTTTATGGTAGAAAGGTATTTGAGTCTAGTATGCTTACGGGCGTGTGGGCCCACACAGGTAAACCACATGGGCGTGTGAGCCCATTTTTTCTGAATTGATTGCTAAGGTTGCTCGGGTCACCAAAGTCGACTGTGAACCTACTGTAGAGGCGGTAAGATCACTTAGACCCCTAATTGTACGAACTGACTGTTTGATTTATATATGTGTTGAGCATGATGATAGTATGCTTGGATACTGAACTGGTTATATGTACTGATGTCTTGAGATAGCATGTCATGACTTGTATGTTGCATTTCATGGGGTTGGGTTAATTATATTTGGAGGAAGTGTACTGAGAGGCTCTTAAGCCTAACATAGTGGCAGCTCAGCTGCAAATTACTATTTTGTGCCGCATTCGGTACTACCTGGAGTGTAGTGATGGGTGGGTTGATTTGATCCCCACATGGAGTGTAGGGTTGGACGGAGATGGTGTGTAGAGGTTGGTTGGGTAGGACTTTGTTACTGAATACTGCATGACTGCTACTGATACTGTGGTAGGCTAAGGCTCTACTGCATATTTGATATTGTACTGAGATTGGCTAAGGCCTAAACTGTTACTGATACTGAAAAAGGGCTTAGGCCCAGGACTGCTTTAACTGTGCAATGTGATTTGCTATTATTTGTTTTTTGTGGGATTACATACTGAGTTTTCGTAAACTCACCTCTTTTGTTTAAATGTGCACGGGTAATCCCTAGATCTAGACGGATCGGTGCGATGGTGACCACGGTGACCACAATAATTGGTTTTATTTCTATTCTATTTTTACTGGCTAAGTTTTTGGGTTGTAATTGGACTTTCGGACTTTGGTTTTGGGTTTTTATTGCTAGTAGTAGGAAACCTCAATTTTCAAAAGAAACAAATGTTTTCCTAAACGCACGATTGTTTAATATGTTTTAAAAGCTTCTGCAAACGAATAACATTTTGAAACTATCAATTAAATCAACAACACAATTTTGGAACTAATAAGATATTAAGATAAGAAATTCAATGGAAATGGTTTTAATGTGACGACACGGTTTTCAAACACCCTATCATGTGGCATCGCTAGATCTGGCCATAGCGTCTGGGCCGGGTTTAGGGTGTTACACTTTTCATGTATTTTATCATTTTGTCCTTAATATCTAGATTAGACACATGCCATGGAATAATCACGCTTCTATAGTCCAATATCATATTTCTTGATTTTCTAAGTAGACTACAATAAACAAATAATTGTGATATCTCATATCAACTTATTCGAGCATGTCCATACATTTCTAGTCTCAATCTATCAAGATGCCTAAGATATTGCTCCCATTATGTAGGAGGGATAAATCCTATCTTAATCAACCATATCCAACTACATGGATTGTGGTATATCCAACATCGATCTTTATAGACAACCTGTTATGGTAGATGTTTTGAATGTATTAAAATATACAACTCATGATGTTAGGACAATGATAATCTCAAGTTTGAGGATCATATACATAGTTATCACTATGATTAATATTGTGACTATTACATAATAATCTAAAAAACATACTCATAGAAGGTCAATCCAATATGTTCAGAAAAACATGCTCATGTATTGATTTTGACATCCCTATGTCAATGACAATTCTTTATCATCAGTCAACTACACATTAGTCTCAATGCATTATTGTTGTCCAAGCCCACAATAATACTTGACTAAGGACCTTTTTAAGAATAATCATATTTTCTTAGGACTTTATTAAAATTTAGTTTATTTATATACATAGAAAAAGAAACTAAAATAATAATGGCAATGCCTTATATTAATAAACAAGGTAAAACGGGTATGTGATTACAATAATATCATGATTGTTCTTTGGGCATACTCTAACATCTGATTACATGTGGTTTAATGATGAGATGACTTATTGGGATGATGAATGAAACTGTGAAATGGGTTGGTCGAATGGAGCTTTGACGAACCAATAGAGTTATGACGAGGTATAAGAAGAGGGAGTATATGAGCAATGGAAAATTAAGGAAAATCGAAGTTGTTAATGTTATATCTACTCCAAAGAAGAGACAAATCAATGATTCTAATGGACGAGGTCGTGCATAATGTTCCCAACTCTGATCGCGAAGATCATTATATTGTTTGTCAACCATCTTGAACGAGATTGTACAAGTTAGCAACAGTTGAAGATGTATTTACGACACGATGAGTACATTAAGAAAGCATGAAGTTGGATTAATGAAGCTTCCACAAACCAATGGAGTCATTATGGAGAATACGATGTGCCTAAATATTCAGCTTGAAAAGAATTTGACTTAATGGATCTACTGTAATTCAGTGTAGCAGATCAAACTAGATTTCGCATTTAAGGAGCTTGAATACAAGCACTTTAGTTAGATTTTGGTTAAGTTTTTATTACTTTATTTAAATTCAATAAATTGTGTAATGTGAGTCTTTTATTGACTTTAGGGGCCGAATGAGGCCTAAGAGTGAGCTAATATGCTTTGTGAGTCTGCAAGAACCTTTAGAAGGTGTGATAACTCAATACTGGTTAATGTGTTGCAACATAGAGAGTTGGATATCGCAACATAGGGAACAAAGTAGAAGAATTTCAAGACTGCTTTCGGTGTTGTGACACACCCTTGAAGATACCCTAAAGATGAGCATACTACCTTCAATGTCACGGCACAAAACCTGGTGTGTTGTGACATCGGCTTTGTACAGGAAATAATTACAAGCCAGGGGCATTTTAGTCAGCACAATCAAACAATAAACACAAGAACGGCAACTGACTTAGGGTTAAGGACGACGACCACTCTAAATCTATAAATAGGCTCATTTAACACATGTTATGGACAACTTTTCATATTGTATAATTTTCTTCATAGTTTTAGTTTTTAGTTTTTCCTTTTCTTAGACTTTTAAGTTATTTTCAATTTTGTTCTTCGATTTTGTGGAGAGATCAGATTTGTGAACTTGATCAAACTCTTTGAGGATTTGACATTCTATTTAGTACAAATCAGGCTTCATCTAAACATTATATTCTTAAATTGTTATTCATGTCTATTTTATATATCAAGTTTATGCTGTTTATGAGATCCATGAGGAACTAATCCTCCTGTGGGGTATTAGTGAGTTAAGGTATGATTAATTAACTATTTTGCAAGGTTCTCTTAGCGGATCAGCTGCTCAGGAAAAGAAGAATTTAAACCTTAGGCTTGAGGACCCTAGGAAGTTATCAAGGTGGGAATCAACCCAAAATTGGTATGGCCTATTCGTGAACACCTTAACCCCAAACTAGTCTGGACTGTAAGGTCGAGAGATAAGTAGTTCTTTCCAACTCGTTATTCTAGTGGAAGATTAGAAGATCTTGCTAGGGTATCGACTAGTTGATTGAATAAGAAGCCATAAGCGATAGTTGATTATGATTACTGAAGCGAGCTAATCACGCATGCTCAAATTTGATAAATTCTTCTATTTGATTTCCTGGTATTTATTTATTTAAGTTTTTTTTTTACTTTTATTATTAAGAACCCAAAAAATCCCTCTTTTATATTTCATCGTAATATGAGCAAGCCCAGAGTCAAGATGAAGAGGAAAACTCAGCAGCAAAAACCCATAAGGAGAAGGAATCTCTGAAAAATCGGATGATTTTGAGTATGAAAGAGTACCAGAATGGGCTAGGAGGAATAACACCGTGAAAGGTTACTCAATAAGGGTTCAATCGAGAGAAGGAGATAGTGAGCAGATACACTAGTTAATCAGGAGTTGAGTACATCCTTCCAACATTAAAGTTTTTTTGATAGGGAGAACGTACAAGATCAAAATGCAACAAAAGGTACTAACGTTATGGATATACCTCGACGATCAGAGACAATAGTACTTGTGCCAACACAGTGGAGGAATGCTCGAAGTCTCAAAAACTGGTGAACGAGAGCAAGGACAAACATGCAATTTTGGAGGACACACTCAATTCGAATGTATTCTGCAAAATATTAATTTTAAATCAGACACGCCAAAAGTTCAATGATCTAAGGGTTTTTCGGATCTTGATAAAGATCGGGATAGTAAATATTGGCAGAAACTATAATTACAAAGCTTTCAATAGACAAACCCCACCACCAATAAATACAGGTATAAAGCTGAAGGAATTACAAACCCTCCGATGCATAAAGGGTCATCTAATAAAGTTGTACCTCGACATGTAAAAGAACCTGAAGGACTTTGTAACCAGCATCATAGCTATGAGTATTTAATGACTCTCTGGTTAGGATGCCTGAGGTAATTCCTGAGAAAACCTTCTCATTGGACAAGTTCTGTAACCTCCCAAAATTGGCTTAGACGTTATGGTCGAATCGGGAAGGCCATATTGTACACCTTAGTGTCAAACCTACCCTAATGATAGTTAAAAACCTTCAAGTACTCATTTTTATAAAGCCGTGGTTTCTATTGCTAGCTTTGGAAAACATCCATTTACTTAGTCCAACCATGCTTAGGACAAATTAGTGAATTAGGTGAGTTTTTGTAAAACCTTATTGATGGCGTTGCCTTTGAAAAATTAATTTGTTATCTGCTTAGCAGCGGACATGTACCATTACTAGTCAAATTATTAATTTAGCCATATATTATGCATAGTCCATCTCAACATATTTATAAAAACCGTGTATCTATGCCAAATATGCGTGTCATGCATGCATGAAAAACCCCAAAATCTCAAACAATCCCAAACCACAGTTTAAAGAAACTTTACAATCCAAAACCGAATAATAATAAAATAACCAAATATATATATAATTAAATTAAAATAATATGACGAAGTAAAGCCCAAAGTCCACCGTACGTCCGCATGCCAATTTCGAGCCTAAGTTCGATCAGTACCTGAGAAGTTGAGATAATGGGGTGAGCTTAACAAGCTCAATATGAGACTAAAGAAGTATTAAGCATTCATATAGGCAATTTCATAGAGGTACCAATAGCACAATCAAATAGTATCAATAATAATTTTCAAATGCACATGATCATGAAAAATGCACATGTGAGATCCTACCCATATTACCCGCTACACACCACGAGTTCTCCAGAACTAGACTGCTAAACTCCAACCTATGTGAGCAATGCTCAATGTGGTAAAACCACCAATAATCAATAATGTAGTGAAACTGCCAAATAAATAATGCGATATAATCACCAATCCCCTCGGTACTCCAAATGCAGTGCATTGACTACAAATATATCTGGACTTAATATGCCGTCGGTACTCCTTCGTCAACCATAAAATCCCATCCCAATGCACATGCAGTATGTCATACAAAGTCATACATAATCACATTTCAATACCTTTCACATTTATTCGACATGTTCAACATATCCTCAATAATCACATACTTTCAGAGAAAGGAAGCAGTGTTCCAATTTTCAAATTACCATTAAGATGGTATCTATCAATATCATTCAATTCACATACTTTACGAATTTCATTGTGCACCAATAGCAAGCTCACGTATATATATCATAGTAATTATTTCATGCATTTAAATCATGTACAAACCTAATATCTTAGCATTTCATACCATTCAATCAAACATTCTCATGTCACATAATATAATTATGCATAACAATCTCAATTACATATTCATACAGTCAAACTAGCAATTTTGACAACACATCAATCCTTTAAGGCTCGAAACGTACCTAGTTCGGCCACTCGCAAAACTAATATTTTGGCTACTATGCAAAACCAATTAGCAAGATAATTTATCAAATATAACATGATATTTATTATTATCAAACAAATTTTACAAGTTTAGGTCCCACACTTTATTTTTTGCTTTCTCGTAGCACGCTAGTGAATATTCCAATTTTCTTTAATAAACCTTTATACGGTCCTAAACCAAAGTTTAGTATAAATTCAATCAATTTACCACTTAACCAACTACCAATTACCAACTTATGGGTTCAAACCAATTGTCAAATTAATAACTATTTTACGAATTCAACTAGTTCGATTCCTTACCTTATATCGATGCGAACCGTACGTACGATCGTTCTTCGGCTTTACGGTTGATTTGGGGCATTTTGGTCAGCACCTAATTGCACAATATACTAGAAAATCAGTAGATAATAATTATTTAATTCCTTCATTTAATAAATCCATAACATTTACCCTACAACTATGTCGAAACAACAAGTAATTTTATGCTTAACTGCACTTATGCTCCCCGATTTGTGAGTTTCAAATGTCCAAATGATGAAGAACATTATTTCCTAATTGAAATGGGTTTAATAGCTGATTAGGAGGGTTAAATAACTCAAATTAAAGCTGGAATTAATTGGGAAATATTCAAGAAACAAAACAGCTCCCTATTTTACACATATGGACACGCACCACCATCCATGGTGGCTGAAATTGGGGCCGAATTTTAAAATGGTTTGAGACATTATTAAAATATGAAAAAAATAACTTTTAAAAAAATTAAAATAATATAAATTAAAGATATAGAAATTTAGGTTTTTAATGGACAAGATTAATTAAGAAATTGAAGAGAGAAGAGACTTTACACAAGCAAGTCGAGAGAAATAACAATGACACTTTTTAGACGATGTTTGGGATTGATCTTGCAGCTCAAAATTTTAGATTTGGAGCTGATTTAATTGAGGGAAAATTGCAGCAATATAGTAAAGGAGATTATGCACAATCTTGATGAAAAAAGAAGAAGAAGAAGATGGTAAAAAAGGGAGGTGTAGGCAACGACAAAAATGGCAGAAATAGGGAAAAGAAAAAAAATAAAGATGAAAAGAGGGAGAGGGGGTTAGGGACGGCTAAGGTAGAAGAAAAGATATTAAAAGGTAGATTGTTTTGGTAAAAAATTGTATTTATACCTGGCTTTACTAGGCTTGGATGCAAACACATATGAAAAAAAAAGAGAATTTGCAAAAAAATTAGTTTATTTCTAATTGTTGAGACTTGAACTTGGGACCTCCAACTAACTCTCAAGATTTTACATTTAATGACTAACCATTGGGTCAATTCCCTATTTTTGATACATTTCTAAATTTTATGGTGCTAAATTTTGAATGTTAGAACCCCTTTAAAAAAATTTATCCTTGAAATTACCTGTTTCGAAGAGATGAGGATACTAAAGCCGAATTGAGTCTGGCTCTCAAGTAGCCTTTTCGATGCCATGATTTCTCCAGATTACTTTAAGTAATGGAATTTACTTTCGTCTCAGCACTTTGGTCTCACATTCTAATATTCGAACCGGTTCCTCCTCAAATGATAAATCCAGTCTAACCTCAATCTCCTCAACTGGAACAATATGTGAGAGATCATATCTATACTGTCTCAACATTGAGATAGGTAACACATCGTGAATATGATCTAACTTAGGTGGCAAATCGAGTTGGTGAGCCATAGGACCAACCCTTTTATGCACTTGATAGGGACCAATGAATCTAAGGCTTAACTTGCCCTTTCGACCAAATCTCAAAAATTTCTTCCATGGAGAGACTTTAAGGAGAACGGAATCCCCCACATTGAACTTTGTAACAACCCATTTCTAGTGAAATAGGAACAGTGGTTTTAGGACCACAAAAATGAGGTCAAAAAATTTATTTTATTATTATTTTATGGTCTACAGTATGATAGTATTACCGTATAAAGATTTCGTTAAGAAATTTTACTGTTTACATGCTCAACTTGATAAAAATGACTAAATCACATAAAGTGCAAAAGTTGGGTTCTAATAGCTAAAAGTGTCTAATAGCTATAGAACTTTAAAGTGGAGGCCCTTATGTGGTAATTAGACCATTAGTTATGTTAGTGGATGTACATGGCTTGGTTTTATTGAAAATATGAATAATATTAAAGGATATTTTGGTAATTAGTAAATAAAGTTAATATCAAATAAAAACAAATTGAACTTCATCTTCTTTAATTCTTCTCAACCGAATTTAGGGTAAAATAAAAGCCATTGAAGGGCTTTTGATTTCGACAACTTCTCCTTGTCTATTTGCTATGTATTTTTTACTTATTTTTGATGATTTTTATGTTTTCGGGATCGTTGTAGCTTAATCTAGCTAGCTCGGGTACTAATTTGTAAAAATATTAATGTATTAGAATTTTTCCATTAATAAGCATGCTTGAGTTTTGAAGCATGATGAAAGAAAATGAATGGTTGTTGTTAGATAAATAACTTTTGTAAAAGAATTTTTAATAAAATTGTCAAATAGGATTAAATTGAAAAAAGTGAATTTGTAAAATATGTGGGCTGCTATAAGCATGTATATAGTTCGGCTAGGCTTGGGTAGGGACAAAATTGAATGAATTTCATTTTCCGTGCCTAGGGTCTAAATTACAAAATATTAAAAGTATAGAGACAAAATGATAATTTTTCCAAAAATGTGTGTTGGGCTATATTGGATATGAATTATATTGAATTGAGTTAAATTCATTCGTATAGATCTGGTTAGACCTTGTACGGAGTTAGATCGCAGCAAAGGAAAAATATCGAATTAGTCGCCTTCGTATCTACGTAAACTCGTCAAGGTAAGTTTGTGTATTCAAATTGTGTAATTATATGCTTTGATTGAATTAGGTGTATGTTATTTTCATTATCATCATATATGAGTACTGATCATATATCCGATAACGTACGACGATTACCGATCCCTGTTTGAACCTTTGAAATTCGTAGGATACAAATGACATGTCATTAGGGTTACCGGTTTCAGTTCTTATGAGCTTACCTATACTCAGCTTGTGTAAGCTTACCATTATTCAACTCGGAGGAGCTTACCGTTATTTAGCTCGAAGGAGCTTACCGTTATTCAGCTTAGAGGAGCTTACCGTTTACAGCTCATGTGAGCATACATGTACATGAATTGATGGATTACATGTGTACTACCCGCGTATCCAACGAAATTCTAAGTGGTTCAATAGGCACTGTTATGTTATGAGATTGTAACACCCCTAACCCGTATCCTTCTCCAGAATAGGGTTATAAAGCATTACCAAAGTTTACAAATTAATTTTCAGACATTTCATTTCATCAAGCATTCATATTTATGACCAATTAAAAATCAAAACATTTATGAGCTAACATTAACCAATTTAACTTATACAAGTCATTATAACCAGAATCAAATCATCCAAAATTACCAATAGAACCAATGGATAATGTGATATATCTCCAACAAGCTTCCAACCCAATCGAGCTTCCGATAATCATTTAAATGCATCAAATAATTATACATATTACCAATAATAATTTGATTCCAATAATAAAACACACACACACACATATATATATATAATATCCATTACCAAATAGCATTCACTTCAATTTGGAAATTTTCTATTTTTCTCATATTTCCACCCAATATTGTTCTAAATTTCATTCAATTTTATAATTTAGATAAATAACCAATCCATTTCATGCAATTTGGTCACTTTTTGACATTTTTACAAATTTACCCTTAAAGTTTCACATTTGTTCAATTTAGTCCCTAAACCTAAAACATGTAAAGGGGTCATTTTTAATGAAAACTCATGCTAGTTAAATAATCATATATTTTCCTCCTCCTCCTCTCCATTCCACATCCTTAATGTATATAACATGCTTATAGATGACATTATCTATAATTTCACAATTTACTTATATATATATATTCATTCAAAGCTGTCCACTTGAGTCGTAGTCACTAAATTACTTATATCTTGAGATAAAGAACTCCAAATTAATATCCATAAATTTTATATGAAACTAGACTCACATATGTTCTTACCATAAAATTTTAAGAATTTTTTTCTTAGCCAATAAGTACATTTTATTCTTTAAAGTCATCCTTATCCTGCTATCTAACAGTTCCGACCCTTCTTCACTAAAAATTAATTATCTCCTTGTACAAAATTTTAATAATGTTGAAGTTTATTTTTATTGAAAATATACTCATTAATTATTTCAAAATATAAATTTAAGCCTTTAATTATTTTGATCCAATTTTTGATGATTTTCCAAAGTCAGTACAGGGGAACCCGAAATCATTCTGACCTTATCTCACAAAACCTAATATATCTCATAATTTACAATTCCATTGCTTACACCGTTTATTTTGTGAGAAACTAGACTCAATAATATTTAATTTCATATTTTTTTCATCCTCTAATTCAATTTATACGATTTTTGGTAGATTTTCAAAGTCAGACTACTGCTGCTGTTTCAAAACTATTTTAGTGTAAAATGTTGATAACTAAATTTATAACACTTTCCTTTCCTTTCTCTTCAATATTTTCCACCACTTTCTCTTATTTCACTTTAATAACATAACAAGAATAATATAATGAAACTTTACCTTAACATTAATTTCCTACTTTTTCAATAATATCAAACTCAAAAGTATATAAAAATCTTGATGTTCTTACCTTATGCCATTGATTTCAATCTTTAACTTAATTTTCTCCCTCCTCCAGCTTCTATTTCTTGAATCTAACTTGATATTCTAGCTCCCCATAGTCTCCTTGTTATCTTTCTCTCGTGATGGATATGGAAATTCTTTTGATTTCTAAGTGAAAATGGTGGATTTTTGGTGAAAGGACCAAATTGTACTTCCCCTTTTCTTCTCACATTAATGCATGCAAAAATGGTGGGAATGGATGGATGCTTTTCATCCTTCTTTCCACATATATATACTAAATAAATTAATAATAAAATAATATCATTAAAAAAAATCAAATTAAAATATTAATAAACTAATATTTATTTATTTATTAATCTAAAATATCTCCAACATCATCATTATCTTCTAGATTTCTCTCTCTTCTAATTGACCATTTTGCCCTTTATGATCTTTTAAAATTCCATCCTTGAGTCATCACTTAATTTGGTAAAATTGTGATTTAGTCCCTCAAACTTCTTCACCTTTTTCAATTTGGTCCTAATCCATCCATTTTTCTTAGTTTCTAAATTATTCCACCCTTAAAATATTTACACTATTGGTCCTTCAACTTTTTCATATTTACACTTTAACCCCTCAAATTTTGAGTATTTACTCTTGGGTAACAAAACTTTTCTCACTTTTGCAATTTAATCCTTTCTTGGATTAATATGTCATAAATATACTTTCCAATGTTGACATAACTCAATTACCCTTTTATCACTTTATTTCTTTATTTTACCATATCAGTATTTTCATGCAACCTTCCTATCATAATGCAACCCATGTCATAATTTTAAAATAACTTTTTCCTTGTCGGATTTGTGGTCCTGAAACCACTGTTCCATCTAGCCCCAAAATCGGGCTGTTACAGAGATTACATGATTCAATATAAACTAACACAGGTATTTACATGAGATATATGAAAATGATTTGTACATGATATATATAGATGCATGATTTGGAAATTATATGTACACGGAAGTTGATTATTGTTGAACTTATACATGTTTTTGGATATTTATATGATTACATGACTAACATGGTTGATGAGGATATGTGTCTAGGCTTTTGGCCAAATTGAGTTTGGATATGTATTGTACGCTTACCTTAAATGTGACTAAATGGTAAGTTAAGTTCTTTTTTATACGAACTTACTAAGCTTAAATGCTTACTCTGTGTTATTTTCCATGTCTTATAGTGATTCAGAAGCTCGTTCAGGTTAGAAGCTTGTCGGAGCTATATCACACTATCCATGGGCTCTTTTAGTACTTTTGGTCATTTAATTTCGGTTATAATGGCATATATAGGTTAATTAGGAGGGTTCAATAACTCAAATTAAAGTTGGAATTGATTGGGTAAGATTCTAGAAACAAAACATCCCCCAATTCTACACATATGCGTACGCACCACCACCTATAGTGGCCAAAATTGGGGCTGAATTTTAAAATGATTTGAGACCTCATTAAAATCTAGAAAAATACGTTTAAAAATATTTAAAATCCTCTAAATTCCAGATCTAGAAATTTAGGTTTTTAATGGAAAGAATTAATTAAGAAATTGAAGACAGAAGAGACCTTACACAAGCTAGTCGAGAGAAATGGCAATGACACTTTCTAGGTGATGTTTGGGATCGATCTTGGAGTTCAAAATTTTAGATTTGGGGCTGATTTAATTGAGGGAAAATTTCACCAATATAGTAAAGGAGATGATGCATAATCTTGATGTAAATAAGAAGAATAAGATGTTAAAATGGGAGGTGTAGGCAACGACAACAATTGAGGAAAAAAGGAAAAGAAAAAAAAAGATGAAGAGAGCGAGAGGGAGTTAGCGATGGCTAAGGTAGAAGAAAAGTGATTAAAAGGCTAGTTATTTTCATAAAAATTGGATTTATACCTAGGTTTACTAGGCTTGAATGCCAATACATAAAAAAAACAAGGGAGTTTGCAAAAAAATAATTTATTTTGTAAGAGTAGAGACTTGAACTTGGGACTTCCAACTAACTTTCAAGTTTTCATATTTAATGACTAATAATTGGGTAAATTCCCTATTTTTGATATATTTCTAAATTTTATGGGGCTAAATTTGGGATGTTACAAGTTCTTTACAAACCTTATCCAAATCAGGTCTGGAAAATATTTCCAATACATTCTGCAAAACCATAATGATAAAAAATGTTTAGAGTTGTGACGTTGTTTCTTGATTTTGTGAGCAGTTAATTGACACAATTTGTGAAAAAAGTTTTTAGTGATCAATGCAGGATGAAAGGGTAAATTCAAAGAGCGAGGTAAACAAGGAAGGATAGAATGGCATAACGGATGCTGGACTACTACCGATAGAAACAAAACACGAGAAGCGTCCAAGAGCACATTAACTGAGTTGACGGATGAGTCTGGCAGTAAGACCTGACATCTTTATTTAACCTTAACTTACTATACATTATTGTATATTTCACAGGCAAATTAGTTGAAACATTTTTGGAAGATCAAAATACAGGTCTAACACGTACTTGAGGCACCTTGAAGATCAAAAATTTGGAAAAGAAACAGAGTCAGTGTCGCAACACCAATGCTAGAATTGAAGGACTTACAAAAATCATCTCAACGTTGCAACACAAAACCTCCGTGTCACGACATAAAAGACAGACTGCCTAGGTTTCCAAAATTTTAGAGTGTGTCGTGACATCGAACCCTGATATCGTGACAACGATAAATTGCCAGGGTTCCGTGTCGTGACATCACTAAAATTTTCTACAGGGTTGACCCGACCTGTTTGCTCAACCCAGATGCATAACCTTTATTTTACTCGATTTTTAAACCTAAAAACCTCTAATTTTTAACTTAAACACACTTTAGCCAACCTCTAACTCTTTCTTAAACACTAAAACCCTTTAAAAATTCTTAACATCTTAAAACTCCATTTTCATCAAAACCTTAAATCCCCAAACTTCTAATGCCAATTCTCATGTTCTAGTTGGGTGAAAAATCAGTAACCACTTGAACAGGAAGTAGCAAAGATGGTAAGGGAGTTAAGGTTAAGTGTTGTTTTACCCATTTTATTGTTCTATCAATTACTATTTATTTTTATTTGATTATTTTAGAACTTAGTATTGGAAAATGCCACCTAAGAAGAGTAGGAAATCTAAGGTCCAAGAAACTCTAGTGGTTTCGAACCCTAAAAAAATCCAGAACCCAAATACCGAGAAATATTTTCTCTAATTACAAGGAAGACCATTTATATAAGAGCGAGGGTTCGAACCCTCGATGGTTCTCTGCAAAGAAATTTAGACATTAGGTAGGTACCATCAATGGGAGAGATTATATTCACTTCTAAAGGAAACGTGGTTATACCTTTGGTACAAGAATTTTATGCCTCTTTTAAGGATTAGGAAACAAGAAAAAGGAAAGGTGAAATTTGGGACACTGTAATGATGACAAGCGACGAAGTACCAGTTACCCCTAGAAAGATATGTGAGTTTTATAATGTCCCTTACTATGGCAAAGACTTCCTTGATAACATTTATTTAAATAAATTTGAGGTGTCGTTAAGTATTTAACTCATGGTAGAGGTACATGGAATTATAGGCCGGATACCGCCCTACCAAATAATTTCAATCAAGCAATAATGTTCCCAAATGTGAAAATGTGGATGCAATTCATAGGTACTAGCATTACAATTCATATGAAGGACGGCCACCTTTACCTTTTCCTTAGAGATTTCATAATTCTAAGCAGGATATTCAGTTCAAAAGATTTTTGGAGGTTTTGAAACAACTCCATATCAACATACTGCTGGTTGAAGATCTAGAGAAAATGCCCAATTATGTGAAATTTATGAAAGATATATTGTCGAAGAAGCGTAGATTGGGAGAATTTGAGAGTGTTGCTCTCACTGAAGGATGCACAGCAATGTTGATGAATAAATTACATCCAATGTTGAAGGACCTAGTGAGTTTCACTATCCCATATTCAATTGGAAATCATTATGTTGGTAAGGCATTATGTGATCTAGGGGAGAGTATAAATCTAATGCCTATGTCTATTTTCAGAAAGCTAGAAATTGGATAAGTGAGACCTACTACGGTTACGTTGCAACTAGCTAACTGATCTTATACGCATCCAGAAGGTAAAATTGAATATGTGTTGGTAAGACTAGATAAATTTTTTGTTCCTGCGGATTTTCTTATTTTAGAATGCGAAACTGACCAAGATGTGCAGATTATTCTTTGAAGACCTTTTCTTGCTACAGGCAAGACTTTAATTGATGTACAGAAAGGCGAGCTGACCATGAGGGTAAATGATTAGCATGTTACATTTAATGTATTTGATGCTTTGAGATGTGTTGATGTTAATTATGAATGTCACGCCATTAGGTTAATAGAAACAGTAGTGGAGGAATTCACCATATATTGCCACAATAATTCTAACAATGACGAATATTTGCTTAAGTAGTGTGATACAGTAACTTTTGAAGAGTTCGATGAATTTATGATCGCCAAGCATATGGTGGATAGACCAAGGAAGACGTTTGAACCGTTGGAATTATCAAATTAACCTTTCGACCGGCCTAAACCCTTTATAGATGAACCTCCTACATTGGAGTTAAAACCTTTTCCACAATATTTGAAGTATGCATATTTGGTTGACAATAGTACTTTGCTAGTAGTAATTTCTCTAGAGCTAACACCCGAGGAAGAGGCAAGGTTGTTAGAAGTTCATTAGTGATTTAAGAGGGCATTGGGACGGACCCTGGCTGATATAAATGGAATTAGCCTTGCATTCTTCATGCATAAGATTTTTTTGAAGGATTGCCCTTGCCCATTAAACAGTAGTGAAGACTGAATTCGATCATAAAAGAAGTTGTCAAGAAGGAGATTATTAAGTGGCTTGACGCTGGTATCATTTACCCGATTTTAGATAGCTCATAATTGAGTCCTGTGTAATGCGTACCCAAGAAAGAAGGTGTCACAGTGGTAAGTAATGATAACAATGAGATCATACCAACTTGTACTATCACGAGATGTAGAGTATGTATAGATTACCACAAGCTTAACAAGGCAACGAGGAAGGATCATTTTCCCCTACCATTAATTGATCAGATGTTGGATAGGTTATCTATGAAAACTTTTTACTTTTTTTACATGGTTATTCAGGATATAATCAGATTTCCATAGCCCCCAATGACCAAGAGAAGACAACTTTCACATGTCTATATGGTACTTTTACGTTTAGACGGATGCAGTTTGGGTTATGTAATGCCCCAATAACTTTTCAATGTTGTATGATGGCCATAATCTTTGACATGGGGGGAAACTTTCCTAAAGTGTTTATGGATGACTTTTTTGTGTTCGAGAATGATTTTGAAGATTGCTTGCAAATTTTGGAATTAGTTCTATGCCGCTGTCAAGAAACAAATCTTGTTTTAAATTAGGAGAAATGCCACTTCATGGTTCAATAAAGAATTGTCCTGGGGCATAGGATACCACAGAAAGGAATTGAAGTGGACAAACCAAAAATTGAAGTGATAGAGACATTTTCACCTCTCACTAGTGTCAAGGGGATTAGAAGTTTTTTAGGTCATTCAGGTTTTTATAGAAGATTCATTAAGGATTTTGGACTCATAACAACACCAATTGTAGTTGCTCCGAATTGAACACTACCTTTTGAACTCATGTGTGACGCTTGTGAATATGCTATGGGAGCCATGTTGGGGCAAAGGAAAGACAAAATACTGTGGGCAATATACTAAGGTAGCAGAACTTTATGGGAAGCGCAACTTAACTACACCACCACGGAAAAAGAGTTATTGGCTGTGGTGTTCGCGTTTGATAAGTTTTGTTCGTATCTAGTTGGTATAAATGTCATAGTCTACATAGATCACTCTACTATTAAATATCTAATGAGCAAAAAGATGCTAAGTCGAGGTTTATTAGGTAGATACTGTTGCTGCAAGAGTTTGACTTGGAAATTAGAGATTAAAAAGGGACTGAGAATCAAGTGGTTGATCACTTGTCGAGGATAGAAATCTGGACGCGAAGGTAGTCATGATACACTTATTAAAGAAGAATTCTCAGACGAACATCTATTAGTTGCCACGACATTACCTTGGTATGCTGACATACTAAACTATTTAGTAAGTGGTGTGTTGCCACATGATCTTAACACTCAGAGAAGATGAAAATTTCTTCATGATGCCAAGCACTATTATTGGGATGAACCTTTTTTATTTAAACATTGTGTTGATAAAATAATTAGGAACTGTGTTCTTGATGATGAAATACATAGCATTCTACAGCATTGCCCTTCAACTCCATACAGAGGACATTTTCGAGAGATGAGGACTGCTGCCAAAGTACTTTAGTTAGGATTTTATTGGCCAAGTTTGTTAAAGGATACTCATGAATTCTACCAGTCTTGCAATTTTTGTTAGAGAACAGGGAATCTATCTAGGAGACATGAAAGGCCATTGCAAAGTATATTGGAGATTGAGTTATTTGATGTATGGAGAATAGACTTTATAGGTACATTTCCACCGTTAGTGGGAAAGGTGTACATACTATAAGCAGTGGACTATGTCTCTAAGTGGGTCGAGGTTGTTGCTCTTCCTACCAATGATGCAAAGTCAGTAATGAAGCTTTTAAACAAGAACATTTTTATAAGATTCGGTACACCTAAAGCCATTATTAGCGATGAAGGGTCTCATTTTGACGGCAAGTTGATAGCTAATGCTTTGCATCGGTATGGGGTGAAACATAAGTTTGCCACGGCATATAACCCCAAACAAGCGATTAAGCTAAAATTTCAAATAGAGGAATTATTTTTTTAAAAAAAATGGTGAATCCTATTCGTAAGGACTGGTCTATCAGGTTGGATGAGGCTTTCTGGGCGTATAGTACCACATACAATACTCCGTTGGGGATGTCACCTTTTAAGCTTGTCTATGGCACAAAGCATTTTGGGCTATTAAGAAGCTGAACAATGATTGGGTCACTGCTGGCAATAAAAGGTTGTTAGAATTGAATGAAAATGAGGAGTTCAGAGCACAAACATATGAGAATGCTAAGTAGTACAAGGAAAAAATCAGGCGTTGGCATGATAAAAGAATCATGCCACGGCAATTTGAACCCGGACAACAGGTTTTGTTATTTAACTCTAGGCTCAAAGTATCTCCAGGTAATTTAAAGTCTCACTGGTCAAGTTATTTTAAAGAATCCCAAGTGTATTGATGTGAGCTTGCCTACGAACCAAATGGAGAACGAACAAGAAGCTATTAAGCTGCCCATTGGTCCAATAACGCGAGCTAGAGCTAGCACACCATCTTTAATATAGTCCATGCATGTATCATTTGGTGCATTGAACCCAACATGCATGCATCTTCACATCCATTGAATCTTCATGCATGAATCTGCCCAATGAATCTTCAAATTCGGCTGTACCTAAAAACACACATGAACTTAATTAATTTCAATCAAATTAAGCTGAACTAAGTAAATACATAATGTGAACATCCTAATTTAACATTGAAACAACTTAAATATTAATAAAGCATGACACAAATTCGGTTGAACAGATTTAAGACATGTAATAATTTAGACAAACTAAATGAAATCAAGACATCTTTAATGTAACTAAATTAAGACATATTAAACACTTATATTAAATAAAAACATATTAATAAGCTGTAATAAGACTTAATTAAATGCTTATTTAAATGGTTTAAAATCCAGCAGCAATTTAATTAGCTAGAACGAATTTCAACTTCAAAGAAGTTGAAAATATTCAGCTCGTTCAACTGATACGAGCTCGTTTCGGATGTAAAGACGAGTCATAATCTTTCCCGATCGAAATTAGGTAGTGTCGGAATTGAATCAAATTCAAGTCTTGGTGTTTGAAGTTGGATGGCTTTAGGAACAAAGGAGTTTGATGGGTTGTTGTTTGCTGGGTAATTCGATGAAACAAGATCGAACCCTTATTATCAAATAAGGACCCGGGCTTAAGGTTTCAAAGAAAGAAATGGAAATAGGATAAAAAAACCGAGACCCTCTATTTAGCAAAATAGGAACCTACGGTATGAAGAACGCCACACCAATGGGTGATAAGTTCGAACAAAGTCAGATTGACGCCACTCGTTGAAGATAAGTCAATTTGAGCTTTGGAGAATAAAGAGAGTGAATTTCTCACTAAAATTATATTTCATTCAGAAATTTGGCAAAAAGTAATCACGATAGGAACTTTTTCTTAAGTAGTAGTCGGGGGTATATCTCCGTGGGGTTCTTGGTTCCGTTTTACGACTTGAAGAAAAAGTTCCTATCGTGATTACTTTTTGCCAAATTTCTGAATGAAATATAATTTTAGTGAGAAATTCACTCTCTTTATTCTCCAAAGCTCAAATTGACTTATCTTCAACGAGTGGCGTCAATCTGACTTTGTTCGAACTTATCACCCATTGGTGTGGCGTTCTTCATACCGTAGGTTCCTATTTTGCTAAATAGAGGGTCTCGGTTTTTTTATCCTATTTCCATTTCTTTCTTTGAAACCTTAAGCCCGGGTCCTTATTTGATAATAAGGGTTCGATCTTGTTTCATCGAATTACCCAGCAAACAACAACCCATCAAACTCCTTTGTTCCTAAAGCCATCCAACTTCAAACACCAAGACTTGAATTTGATTCAATTCCGACACTACTTAATTTCGATCGGGAAAGATTACGACTCGTCTTTACATCCGAAACGAGCTCGTATCAGTTGGTATCAGAGCTAGCTAAATTAGGTACGTAAATCGTAGCTTCAAAAAAAAAGTTAAAAAAAAAGTTTCGAAAAAAAAAAATCCGAAAAAAACAGAAGGAAAAAAAATTGCAAAAAAAAAATTGTATACGGTCTAGGTGCGTACGAAAAGAACGTGAAATATCCGTAAAAAAAAAAAGAGTCTGGAAACACTTCAACAAAAATTTTTCCGAAATTATATTATACACCCTTTTATACCCCTTTGAGTGAAATTTCACACTATTAAAAAAAAAATTTCAATTCGTGAATTCATTTTATACGCCACATCTTTAAACCTTTCTTTCTTTCGAGCCTACCCTAACCATACGATTTTCCTTTGTTTAGCCTTTGAAGCCGACCCACAAGTGGGATAAGTCTAAGGTAGCTGTTTAGAATATCGAGAGTTGGATTTGAGAGGTAAAAGGCAAGAGAGTATATCAAGATAAAAGCCGAAAATAGAGTGAAACACGAGAGGAGTGAATTTTTTTCTTGTGAGCGAATTTGTGAGGTTTTTGTGGTGAGGAAATATTTTGTTCTTATTTTAAACATGTCTAGGAGTCCGGATCGTCGAGCAACAAGTGGAGGAGCTTCGAATGCTGCTGGTGGAGGAGTAAACCTTCAACCGAGGAGAAACGTTCCCGGAGGTGGAGTGCCCGATCTCCAAGTCCAAGCAATCGTACGAGAAATCTCTCGTCTGTTCCAACCTCAATTCGATTCTCTCAATGAACGAATGGAACAAATGGAGGAACAAAGCCAACGTGCGAACACCCCTCCTATTCCGAGAAGAGAGCGAGAACGTCCATGGCAACATGCAAATGATCTATATGAACAAAGTGACGATGAAAGTGATCGAGGTTCACGACAAAGTGCAAGGAGACGAGGTCATCGAGCACGAGAACAAAGAGATCGAGAGAGGCCCGATGATGATTTAAAGAATATTAAAATGGCGATTCCTACTTTTCAAGGAAGATCGGATCCCGAGGCCTATCTTGAATGGGAGAAGAAGGTGGAATTAGTTTTTGACTGCCACAATTACTCGGAAAGCAAAAAGGTGAAGTTAGCTGCTATAGAATTCTCCGACTATGCCATAATATGGTGGGATCAACTCACGTTGAGCCGAAGACGCAATGGAGAACGTCCCGTGTCTACATGGGCGGAAATGAAAGCAATAATGAGAAAGCGTTTTATTCCTGCTTACTATCACCGGGAGTTGTATCAAAAGCTCCAAAGCTTAACTCAAGGCCAACGAAGCGTGGAGGATTATTACAAAGAAATGGAAGTGGCCATGATCCGCGCCGATGTGGAAGAAGATCGAGAAGCCACCATGGCTCGATTTCTCGCCGGCCTTAACCGAGATATCGTAAATATCGTCGAACTACACCACTATGTTGAGGTTATTGATATGGTTCATATGGCCATAAAGGTCGAAAAACAACTAAAAAGAAAAGGTACGTCACGAATTTTCTCTAACACTTCTTCTATGCCTAGGTGGGGGCAAGGGACCAACAAACGTGACATACCAAGCCGAAACAAAGAAGTAAGTGGTGCCACCAAGTTCAACAAACCGATTGCCGAAACGAGTAAAGGAAAGATGGAAGCCCAACCAAGTCGATCTCGAGACATAAAATGTTTCAAATGCCTTGGAAGGGGCCACATCGCGAGCCAATGTCCAAATCGGAATGTGATGTTTGTTCGAGACGATGGCGAGATTGAATCTGAAAGTGAACAAGAGAAGGAGGCCATTGAACAAACCGAAGATGAAGAAGATGTTGAACAAGCCGAAAATGGAGAAATATTGGTGGTGAAGAGAAGCCTTACTTTGCAAGGTGCCGAAAACGATCAACAACGCGAAAACATTTTTCATACGCGATGTCAAGTGCAAGGTAAGATTTGTTGCGTTATAATTGATGGGGGAAGTTGTACAAATGTGGCAAGTTCAATGATGGTGGAGAAACTCGGATTGGCCACCATTAAACATCCCCATCCGTATAAACTCCAATGGCTTAACGATGGTGGAAAATTGAAGGTAACGAAGCAAGTGTTGATTTCGTTTACAATTGGGAAGTATCAAGATGAAGTTATGTGTGACGTCGTACCAATGCATGCGGGGCATCTTCTTTTGGGGCGGCCTTGGCAATTCGACAAGCGAGCGATTCATGACGGATATACAAACCGATACTCTTTCAAACACATGGGACGAATGGTGACGTTAGCTCCATTATCACCGAAACAAGTGTATAAAGATCAACTCAAAATGAGGAGTTCGATTGAAAAATCAAAGAAATCGAGAGAGAGCAAAAAAATGAAAAGAATAAAGAAAAGAGTGAAGAAAAGAAGAAAAACAAAAGATGAGTGATAAAAAAAGAGAGAGTGATTCAAAAGAAAAAGAAACGAGTGATGAAAATGAAAAAAAGAATTTGTTGGTAAAAGAGAGAGAAGTTCGAAAATCGATGTTATTGAAACAACCATTATTGGTTCTTTTGTACAAGGAGAGCTTGCTTGGCACTAACGAATTTGATGATAAGTTGCCCTCTTCTATTTTGTCTGTGTTGCAGGAATTTCGAGACGTATTCCCGGAAGAAATCCGAGTGGGTTACCACCTATTCGTGGAATCGAACACCAAATAGATCTTGTGCCGGGAGCCGCGATTCCAAACCGACCTGCTTACCGGAGCAATCCTGAAGAGACGAAAGAATTACAAAAGCAAGTAAATGAACTCCTTGAAAAGGGCTATGTGCGCGAAAGCCTTAGTCCATGCGCCGTGCCTGTTTTGCTTGTCCCGAAAAAGGATGGAACGTGGAGGATGTGCGTGGACTGCCGTGCTATAAACAAGATAACTATCAAGTATCGTCATCCTATACCACGATTGGATGATATGCTTGACGAGCTAAGTGGCGCAAGTCTGTTTTCAAAAATTGATCTTAAGAGTGGTTATCACCAAATACGGATGCGTGAGGGTGATGAATGGAAGACTGCGTTTAAAACGAAGCATGGGCTTTACGAATGGCTCGTTATGCCATTTGGCTTAACGAACGCCCCAAGCACGTTCATGAGGCTTATGAATCACGTTCTAAGACCTTTTATTGGTAGATTTTGCGTCGTATACTTCGATGATATATTAGTTTATAGTAAAAATTTAGATGATCATGTTTTACATTTGAAGGCTGTTTTGGAAGTATTGAGGAAAGAAACTTTGTATGCTAATTTAAAGAAATGTGAATTTTGCACTAACAAGGTTGTGTTTTTAGGTTTCGTTGTTAGTTCGGAGGGCCTTGAAGTCGATCAAGAGAAGGTCAAGGCGATCCAAGAATGGCCCCGTCTGACGAATGTCTCCCAAGTCCGAAGTTTCCATGGATTAGCAAGTTTTTACCGTCGATTCGTGCCAAACTTCAGCACCTTAGCCGCACCCTTGACTGGAGTTATTCGTAAGAATTCCAACTTCGTTTGGGGAGAGGAACAAGAAAAATCCTTTTTGAAAATTAAAGATTGTCTAACTCATGCACCGTTATTAGCTTTGCCTAATTTTGATAAAACCTTCGAGTTAGAATGTGATGCCTCAGGTTTAGGCATTGGAGCCGTGTTGATGCAAGATGGACGGCCTATTGCCTATTTTAGCGAGAAACTCAATGGTGCCGTCTTAAACTATCCGACTTTTGACTTTTGATCATTTGAATAAACTTTGTTCAAAGAGTGAGTTTTCTCCTCTCTAAATTCGTACGAGTTTCGATCTGACTTATCTAGCGTGCTAGTGGCGTCTATCGTTCTCTTTTGAACTTATCACCTTGCTTTGGTGTGGCGTTCAACCTTCTACAATTCCGCAATCCCACCTTGAACCGAATAGAAATCGGGGTGACACTTTTAGTGTTGAATCGTTTCTGGTGTTTAAGCTCATTTATCCATTCCACCGACTATCCTAGATTTTACCCAACTATAATATCTTTTTACAAAACCGAGCCTTCATTTATCAACTTCCATTTTTCTTATTTTTATACTTAAATCGAGCCTACTACCTTTATAAATTTACCATCACCTTAGAAAGCTTCCGCATCTTTAGCCTTATTTCATCCTATTTCCGTTAACTCAACTATTCCTCGTCGACGATCGGGCAATCAAGTGAATCGACTCAATCAACTGAGCTGGATCACATCATTTGGTATATTAAGCTGCCCATTGGTCCAATAACGCGAGCTAGAGCTAAACGATTTAAAGTTGCTATTTTAGCATTGGTGGAACGGATTGAGGAAAATGAAAGCAAAGAGCTTAAAGACGAGCTGAATATTTTCAACTTCTTTGAAGTTGAAATTCGTTCTAGCTAATTAAATTGCTGCTGGATTTTAAACCATTTAAATAAGCATTTAATTAAGTCTTATTACAGCTTATTAATATGTTTTTATTTAATATAAGTGTTTAATATGTCTTAATTTAGTTACATTAAAGATGTCTTGATTTCATTTAGTTTGTCTAAATTATTACATGTCTTAAATCTGTTCAACCGAATTTGTGTCATGCTTTATTAATATTTAAGTTGTTTCAATGTTAAATTAGGATGTTCACATTATGTATTTACTTAGTTCAGCTTAATTTGATTGAAATTAATTAAGTTCATGTGTGTTTTTAGGTACAGCCGAATTTGAAGATTCATTGGGCAGATTCATGCATGAAGATTCAATGGATGTGAAGATGCATGCATGTTGGGTTCAATGCACCAAATGATACATGCATGGACTATATTAAAGATGGTGTGCTGATTGTTGAAGTTCTCTAAGTGACCATTCGGCCAAAAGAGATGATTTTCCATTCTCCAAAGCTGCCATTTATTTCCTTCACATTGCTGGGTACATTGTGGCTATTCGGTTCATGATGTTCACACCTTATGGTCATTCAAAACCGTCCATTCACACTTCCAAATGACTGTTCAAGTTGCTAATTAATGATGGTAATTTTTCAGCAAGAGTTGCTTCATTATTGACCTTATTAAACTCCATTGGCCGAATGTAGCTGCTGCCAATTTTCCAAGTTCGTTGAAGCTCTTCCAGTTCTTGAATTTCTTGTAAAAGGACTTTTTGCCAAATTTCTGAATGAAATATAATTTTAGTGAGAAATTCACTCTCTTTATTCTCCAAAGCTCAAATTGACTTATCTTCAACGAGTGGCGTCAATCTGACTTTGTTCGAACTTATCACCCATTGGTGTGGCGTTCTTCATACCGTAGGTTCCTATTTTGCTAAATAGAGGGTCTCGGTTTTTTTATCCTATTTCCATTTCTTTCTTTGAAACCTTAAGCCCGGGTCCTTATTTGATAATAAGGGTTCGATCTTGTTTCATCGAATTACCCAGCAAACAACAACCCATCAAACTCCTTTGTTCCTAAAGCCATCCAACTTCAAACACCAAGACTTGAATTTGATTCAATTCCGACACTACCTAATTTCGATCGGGAAAGATTACGACTCGTCTTTACATCCGAAACGAGCTCGTATCATGTATCCTCATGGAGCTATTAATATCAATGATTTAAAAACGGGAGTCACATTTAAAGTTAATGGACAAAGCTTAGAGCACTACTAGGGTGCCCATGTGGATTGAGACAAGCATTCCATTGATCTCCGATATGCTTGAGCTAGTAATTTCTTTTATCTTTCTTTTATTTAATTGTTTTACTTTAATTTTATTTTTAGTACTTATTTAAAAAAAATCATTTCTATTTTTGAAAAATTTTCTCGATTTTCAGAGTCGGAAAAAAAATGTGAACTAAGTAGTTACGATATTCAGAAGAGTTTGTCATAGCATTGCGAAGAATTGGGTAGTGGACAACGTTAGGTTGACCAGGCAGATAAGTCCAAGGGGAGAGATGTTTTTTAGTTGGGCCAATTTTGTTATTAGGCGAGCCCATAGAAGGGAAGTTAAACTTTGTAGGATTAGGGCACTTCACATTTTCCCCCCAAAATCCTTTTAGTTTTCTTTTTCACTCCTTCACGTTATACAACTTCCCTAACATATTTCAATTTTGTTGAGCCATCACCATTATCCCCTTATTTTTCTCTCATCAACTGCCCACATCTTTTATGTTTCTCTTAAAGTTTTCATTTTTATCACTTCTTCTCTTTAATAACTCTAATTTTTCCACTACATTCTCCATAATTTCTTCAAGTTTTCTCTAATGGCTCGCATCAAAACTGCCTCTAAAAGTACTGAGTCATCAAGAGCTGGTGCTACTTAGCCAAAGACATTCTTTAACGCTGTCATAACCACGAAATACAATACCAACATTGTAAAGTGGCCTTTCTATTTTGAACAAGGGCTCTTGTTTAAATGTGAACCATACTTGTGATATGATGAATCTGTATCTTCAATAGTAGAAAAGCCTCAGCTTCTTTGGTACATTTGGTTGTTTAATTTTGGTTTTAATGGCATGTATACGTTATTTTGGCTAATGTTGGCCTATATGTTTTGTTGTGATTATAACCATTTGAGTTGGCTTGTGTTTTGGTATTTTTTTTGGGTATGTGCATAATATGCCTTATAAGGTTGATATGTAAATTGACCTGTGGTTGAATGATGAAAGGTAAAATAGTAGTTGGTTATGCATATGAGGTATGTATTATAACTTGGTGTGATTTGGTGCTATGCTATGGTAAGCATATATGTATTTGATGCTATTGATTATATGTACAATTGGTACCAATTGGGAAGTTTTGGTAAGTAAATTACATGTTGTGTATTGATGGAATTATACACATAAGTTGGTTGATTACTTGGTTACATGGACCACATGGCCGAACATAATTATACATGTCATTTGAGGTGCCTAAGGGCATATTGGTTCTATGTGAATATACCACATGTTTAAATCTTTCTCATGCTTGTTTTGGATGCTTGATTATAGCTAGTGTATGTGTGCATTTTTGGGTGTAGTTTGGTGCCAAATTGGGTGAGAAATATGGCATGTAAAATGGCCTATTTTCATCCACACGAGCAGAGACATGGGCGTTTGTCTCAGCTATGTGTGACACGCGGCCAGGTGACACGGCCTTGTGTCCCTTGTATCTTTCAAAGAGTTGTAGTTTAGGCTGTTACACGGGCGTGTGAGGATACTTCGAATAGTAAACGGCATGACACACAGGCATGTGGCTTGGCCGTGTGACCCAAGTTAGTGAGCTACACGGGTAAGGACACGGGCTGGGACACGGTCGTGTGTCCCTATTTTGAATGCCCACACGGCCTAAGGCACAGGCGTGTCTCTTGGCCGTGTGAGTCACACGGCTGTGTGACCCCTGCAGCTTTGAAAATTTGCAATGTTTTTTGAAAAATTCCACGAGTTTCCAATTTAGTCCCGACTTGTTTCTAGCGCGTATTTAGGGCCTTGAGGGATCGTATAAGGGACAATATGTATGATTTTGATTGGTTTTATTATGAATATTGATAAGTTATGAAATGATCAAAAATCTGTTTGTTTGTACTAAAAACTTCGGTCATACTCCGTAACCCTATTTCAACAATGGATACGGGTTAGGTGTGTTGCATTTATTGGTATCAGAGTTACGGTTTAGACAGTTCTCAGACTGAATGTAGCGTGTACGAGTCTAGCTATACATGCCATTATATAGCAATGATATCCAACCGAGCTAATTCTAATGAAGTTAAGAGCAACGCTCAAGACTCTATTCACAGAGTAGCTTTGAACGGTACGAGGCTCGTATTTGAGGGCCACAGAGGATAGGCTAAGGAAGCCTTCTTTTAGATGATGAATGAATGGTTCATCGAGTTCGTATGGATGAACTTGACTGTTAGACAACCTCTACCTCTTCTTGTTCCCCAACCGATTCCCATGATTCCTTAGGGTATGGGACCAATCCGAGTTAGTAAGCCTCTTGTTGATAAGATCCGTAAGTACGGGGCTGAAGAATTCTGAGCTACTGTCGAAGATGATCCCAAGAAAGCTGAATTCTGGTTAAAAGATTCAGGTTATCGATGGTGGAATGCATTAACTTCTGTAGTGCCGACAGAGCGGATAACTTGGGAATTCTTTCAAACCGAGTTCTGAAAGAAATATATTAGTTAGAGGTTTCTGGATAAAAAAAGAAAAGAATTTCTCGAGCTCAAACATGGTCATATGACAATGTCTGAATATGAACAAGAGTTTTTTCAATTGAGGAAATATACTCGAGAGTGCATTCCAACCAAGACTGCAATGTGTAAGTGATTTGAAGATGGATTAAACGAGGATATAAAGCTTTTAGTTGAGATCCTTGAGTTGAAAGAATTCATTGTTTTAATTAATAGAGCACATAAAGCTGAGGAAAGAGAAAAGACACTGAATTTGAAGGTAGAGATTTGAGAAAGAGATTGACGAGAAAGTCATACCAGTCAGCATCGAAGAAATCTAAAAAACATCACTACCGTTCTACTGCTACTATGGGATATTCTAGTAGAGATAGAGATACTAGACGCTTCAGCCCTAAACCTCGGGCTACATCTATAGCGACTGTGGGTAATGTCAGAAACACCAGACTCGAGTGCAATCACTGTAACAGATCACATTATGGTGAGTGTCGAATGAAGAACAAAGCGTGTTTCAAATGTGTTTCCTTCGACCACTATCTTAGAGATTTCCCTGAGAAATCTGAGAAAGGGAAAGTTCAGACTGCGAGACTGAGCAGCACTGCTGGAAATATGATTGGTAGTTGTGGTGTAATGAAAGACTCTACTATGAGATTTGAGGCACGAGTACCAGCTAGGGCTTATGCTATACGCGCTCGTGAGGACGCTTCTGCGCTAGATGTTATTACTGATACTTTCTCTATTTATGATACTGATGTAACTACTTTGATTGATCCAGGATCAACCTATTCATATGTGTGTACGAATTTAGTGTCTAGTAAGAATTTACCTATTGAGTCCACTAAATTTGTGGTTAAAGTATCGAACCCCCTAGGTCGGGTATTTGCTAGTTGATAAAATCTACAAGAATTGCCTTTTAATGACTCGGGTTACATTTTTTTGGCTGATTTGATGTTGTTGCCATTTGATGAATTTGATGTAATTCTAGGTATGGATTGGCTAACTCTACATGATACTGTTGTAAATTGTAGAAGCAAGCTTATTATTTTGAAATGTCAAAACAATGAGATGCTTTGTATTGAATCAGATAATCCGAGTGGGTTACCTATTGTTATATCAACTATGTCGGCACAGAAATATGTGAGAAAAGGTTGTAATGTTTATCTTGCTTACGTACTAGATACTAAAGTGTTTGAATCAAAGCTTGAACTAGTGCCAGTGGTTTGCGAGTATCTGATGTATTTCCAAAGGAGTTACTTGGATTACCGCCGGTCAGAGAGGTTGAGTTTGCTATAGAACTTGTGCCAGGAACATCACTGATATCGATAGCACCTTACAGAATGACTCTTATCGAGTTAAAAGAGTTGAAAGCACAGTTACAAGAGTTGACAGATATAGGTTTTGCTCGACCTAGTTTTTCATCTTGGGGTGCATCGGTTCTATTTGGTAAGAAAATGGACGAATTAATGAGATTTTGTATTGACTATCTTCAGCTTGACAAGGTTCCAATCAAGAATAAATATCCATTGCCTCGATTTGACGATTTGTTCGATTAGTTGAAAGGTGCCATAGTATTTCCAAAAATTGATCTCCATTTCGGTTACTATCAGCTATGAGTAAAATATTTGAATGTGCCGAAAACTGCATTTAAAACTAGGTATGGACACTATGAATTTCTTCTGATGCTGTTTGGTTTAACTAACGCACCTGCAGTATTTACGGATTCGATGAACAAAATATTTAGGTCGTATTTAGACAGATTTGTTGTGGCATTTATTGATGACATTCTGATATATTCCCAAGACGAGTCTAAACATGCCGAACACTTGAGAATTGTTCTACAAACTTTATGAGATAAACAACTGTTTTTTAAATTTAGCAAATACGAGTTTTGGCTATGAGAAGTCAGTTTTCTATGACATATAGTATTGACTGAAGGCATCAGAGTAGACCCGAATAAAATTTTAGTAGTTATTGACTGGAAACCACTGAGAAATGTATCTGAAGTTAGAACTTTTCTAGGATTAACTGGCTATTACTGGAGATTTATCAAAGGGTTCTCAATGATAGCTACACCGATGACGTGACTATTATAGAAAGATGTAAAGTTTGAAGGGCCTGAGAAATGTCAACAAAGTTTCAAATAGTTGAAATCATTATTGACAGAAGCACTAGTTCTAGTTCAACCTGGATTGGGTAAAGAATTTGTGATTTTCAGCAATGCATCTTTAAATGATTTAGGCTATGTTTTGATGCAGGAAGGTAAAGTAATAGCTTATGCTTCTAGACGGTTAAAGCCACATGAAAAGAACTATCCGACACATGACTTAGAGTTGGCAGCTATTGTGTTTGCATTGAAAATTTAGCGACACCATTTATTCAGTGAAAAATGTCACATATTTACTGGTCACAAGAGTTTAAAGTATCTAATGTTGCAGAAAGATCTGAATTCGAGACAACACAAATGGCTTGAGTTGTTAAAAGATTATCAGTTGATCATTGATTATCATCCGGGAAAAGCAAACCTACTTGCTGACGCTTTGAGCAGAAAGTCCTTATTTGCTCCGCGAGCGATGAATACACGACTGACATTATCTGGTGATGGTCCAATCTTGGCCGAGTTAAAAGCTAAACCGATTTTTTTACAACAGATCTACGAAGCTCAAAAATGTGATAGTGTGTTGCTAGCTAAACGGGTACAATGTGAATTGACTTTTGATTTAGATTTTCAAATAGGACCTGATGATTGTTTACTGTTCAGAGGTAGAGTTTGTGCACTGAGGAATTCGGAGCTTATATAGAAAATTTTGCACGAAGCTCATAGTGGTAGCTTGTCTGTTCATCCGGGAAGCAATAAAATGTACATCGATTTGAAACAGGTGTATTGGTGGATGGGAATGAAACGCGAGATTTCTGACTTTGTATTTAGATGTTTGATATGTCAGCAAGTAAAAGCTAAACATCAGGTACCTTCAGGACTGTTACAGCCAGTGATGATACTAGAGTGGAAATGGGATAGAGTTACTATGGATTTTGTATCAAGTTTACCCCTATCTCCGAAAAAGAAAGATGCATCTCGGTTATTATTGACCATTTGATGAAGCCTGCACATTTTATTCCGATATGTACAATTTCTCCCTTGATAAATTCACTGAGTTATATATTTCTGAGATTGTCATATTGCACGGAGTGCCAGTCACTATTATTTCAGATAGAGATCCTTGGTTTACATCATGATTCTGGAGAAAGTTACAGAAAGCTCTTGGTTAACGGCTACATTTCAGTACTAGATTTCACCCTTAGACCGATGGCCAATCTGAGCATGTGATTTAGATTCTTGAAGATATGCTTTCTTGCTGTTTATTAGAGTTCGAAGACAACTGGGAGAAATATCTATCGTTAGTCGAATTCGTGTACAATAATAGTTTTCAATTGAGTATAAAAATGGCATCGTATGAGGCTTTGTATGGTCGTAAATGTCGAACTTCGTTATATTGGAGTGAGCTTAGTGAGAAAGAGATACATGGGGTTGATTTGATTCGTGACACTGAAGAAAAAGTGAAAGTAATCCAAGATAGCTTGAAAGTAGTTTCAGATCATCAGAAATCGTATGGAGATTTGAAACGTAAAAATATAGAATTCCAAGTTGGCGACAGAATATTCTTGAAAGTATCGCCTTGGAAGAACGTTCTTTGATTCGGTCACAAAAGAAAGCTGAGTTCGCAATTTATCGAGCCGTATGAGATTACTAAAAGAATCGGACCTGTTGCATACCGATTAGCTTTACCATAAAAATTCAAAGAATTCATAATGTCTTTCACGTGTCTATGTTACGACGGTACCGATCTAACCCTTCACATATTATCTCCCCGACGGGTGTCGAGATTCAGTCTGATATGTCGTACAGTGAAGCACTAGAGGTGAAAGAATTGATAAATAAAGACATAGCTTTAGTAAAAGTTCTCTGAAAAGGACACGTAATAGAAGAAGCCACCTGGGAACCTGAGGAAGCTATGAGAAAGAAATACTCAAACCTCTTTTCTGGTAAGATTTTCGGGGACGAAAATCCCTTTAGGGGGAGAGTTGTAACAGCCCGTTTTCAATGGAATCGAAATAGTGGTTTTGGAACCACAAATCTGAAGTCAAAAAATTTATTTTATTACTTTTTTATGGTCTACAGCATGATAATATTACTGTATAAAACATCGTTAAAAAATTTTACCGTTTACATGCTCAATTGGATAAAAATGACTAAATCGCGTAAAGTGAAAAAGTTGAGTTATAATAGCTAAAGGTATTAAATAGCTATGGAACTTTAATGTGGAGGTTCTTATATGGTAATTAGACCATTAGTATGTTAGTGGATAATAATGGCTTGACAATTTTGAAATTTGGCTTAGTTATTAAGGTTAATTTTGGAAATTAGTAAATAAAGATTAAATAAATAAAACAATTAAAGTCTTTATCTTTTAGTTTCTTCTTCAAACAAATATCAAGCAAAAAGAATCCATTTTTGCACTTCACATTCAACCAAGCTTGTAAGCTCAATTAGGTATGCTTTTTTGTCCTGTTTTTTTATAATTTCTATGTTTTCGAGATCGTTGTAGTTTAATCTAGCTAGCCTGGGGACTAATTTGCAAAACTGTTAAATTATTAGGGTTTTTCCATTGATGAGTATGTTTTAGCTTTGATGTTTGATGATAGAAAATGAATTGTTGTTGTTAGATAAACAACTTCTGTAAAGGAATTTTTGATGAAATTATCAATCAGGAGTTAAATAGAAAAATGTGATAAATTCATTGTATAATTTGTAAATTTGTGAAATATATAGGCTGCTATTAGTATGTATAGAAATTGGCTAGGCTTGAGAAAGGATTAAATTGCATGAATTTCATTTTTTTAGCCTAGGGACTAAATTGTAAAGAATTAAAAGCATATGGGAAAAACGGTAATTTTTCCAAAATTACATGTTAGACTAAATTGAATGTGAAATATATTGAATTGGATTAAATTTATTCATTAAGATCCAATTAGACCTCGTACAGAGTTAGATCGGGGCAAAGAGAAAGTCTCAGATTAATCGCCTCCGTATCTACGTACACTCGTCGTGGTAAGTTCGCTTAATTAAATTGTTTATTTATATGCTTTAATTGAATTATATGTGTGTGAATTGTATAATTGCCATGGATAATTACCAATCGTATATCCGATGATTTACAACGACTACTAATCCCAGTTTGAACCTTAAGAATTCGTAGGATACAAATCAGATGTCATTAGGGTTACCAATTTCAACTCGTGAGAGCTTACCGATTCTCAGCTCGTATGAGCTTACCGTTATTCAACTCGCATGAGCTTACCATTACTCAGCTCGTATGAGCTTACCGATTATAGCTCGTAAGAGCATACCGATTCAGAGCTTGTATGAGCATACATGTACAAGAATTGACGAATTACAGTTCAAAACACCTCGTGTGTGTTACCCGAGTATCCAACGATATTCTAAATGGTACAACGGGAAATATTCTGTTACAAGATTATATGAGTCCGGTGTGAACTACTATAGGTAATTACATGAAATACATGGAAATGATGTTACATGATATATATTGATATATGAAATGAATGATTCATGTTTATGAAATTTTAATATTAGTTGAGTTCATCCATGAATATTGGATATTATATCTGCTTTACATAGCTAACATGTTGGTGATTATGTGTTTAGGCTTTTGGCCAATTTGGTTGGGATATGCTATGTTTACTTACCTTAATTGTGATTAAATGATAAGTTAAATTCTATGTTATACGAACTTACTAAGCTTAAATGCTTACCTTGTTTATTTTCTGTGTTTTATAGTGAATCAGAAGCTTGTTCAGGTTGGAAGCTTGTCGGAGCTATATCACACTATCCATCGGCTCCTTTGGTACATTTGGTTGTTTAATTTTGGTTTTAATGGCATGTATAGGTTATTTTGGCTAATGTTGCCCTATATGTTTTGGTGTGATTATAGCCATTTGAGTTGGCATATTTTTTGGTATTTTTTTGGGTATGTGCATAATATGCCTTACAAGGTTGATATGTAAATTGACTTGTGGTTGAATGATGAAAGGTAAAATAGCAGTTGATTATGCATATGAGGTATGTTTTATAACTTGGTGTGATTTGGTGCTATGCTATGGTAAGCATGTATGTATTTGATGCTATTGATTAGATGTACAATTGGTAAGTTTTGGCAAGTGAATTACATGCATGTACAATTGGTAAGTTTTGGTAAGTGAATTACATGTTGTGTATTGAAGCAATTATACACATAAGTTGGTTGATTACTTGGTTACATGGACCACATGGTTGAACATAATTATACTTATCATTTGAGGTGCCTGAGGGCATATTGGTTGTATGTAAATATACCACATGTTTAAAGCTTTCTCATGCTTGTTTTGGATGCTTGATTATAGCTAGTGTATGTCTGCATTTTAAGGTGTAGGTTGGTGCCAAATTGGGTGAGAAATATGGCTTGTAAAATGGCCTATTTTCATCTATACGGGCAGAGACGCGAGCGTTTGGCTTAGCCGTGTGTGACACACGGCTAGGTGACATGGCTGTGTGTCCCCTGTATCTTTCAAAGGGTTGTAAGTCAGGTTGATACACGGCCTAGCACATGGCTTGGCACACAGGTGTGTAAGGATACTTCCAAGGGTATATGGCCTGGCACACAGGCGTGTGGCTTGGCCGTTTGACCCAAGTTAGTGAGTTATACGGGTAAGGGCATGGGCTGGGACATAGTCGTGTGTCCCTATTTCGAATGCTCACATGACCTAAGACATGGGCGTGTCTCTTGGCCGTATGAGTCATATGGCCTGGCCACACGGCCGTGTGACCCCTGCAACTTTGAAAATTTGCAATGTTTTCTGAAAAATTCTACGAGTTTTTTATTTAGTCCTGACTTGTTTCTAACGCGTATTTAGGGCCTTGAGGGCTAGTATAAGGGACAATATGTATGATTTTGATTGGTTTTATTATGAATATTGATAAGTTATGAAATGGTCGAAATTCTATTTGTTTGTACTATAAACTTTGGTAATACTCCATGACCCTGCTCTAACAATGGATACGGGTTAGGGGTGTTACATCTCTTGAACAGCAAATATTGCAGTCCTTGAAGCAGTTAGAGCAAATGATGTCCCTTTTTGAAATTCAACAATTTCACCTAACTAGGGGATGGTGCAGGCCTAGCAAGAGCAAGCTGAATATTGGATTTATGTGTGGAGTAGAGATTTGGCTCTAAGGAAATCCCTGTAAAAGAATTTTATGAAGCCAAGGCCATAAGTTGCTCTCTTCTTAGCCACCTTGCTCCCATTTGTTGGTGCTGCCAAGGAGCCCACTCAAGCTACTGTTGGAGCACCTACTCAACTTGCTGCCGCGACACCTACTCAAACTGCTACTGAAGAGGCCAAAAAGGTGATATCCCTAATTGCTAAGAAGGAGGAAGAAGGAGAAAAGGATGATACTGCCACCATTTCCACCACCAAAGGGAAAGACTTTGTTCCACCTTCGCCACCATCTCCCGTATCTGCATAGGACCATGACATTGATTGTCTGATCAATGAGCTCGCGAAAACTAACAAGGAAGGGGAAGAAATGACCCTTAAAAAGAGGAAATGATGGTACAAGGTCAGTGCTCGAAAATCTACTCTTCGGGTTGAATGAGGTATTTACATGCTAGTCTAGGCCAGCTAAGTTTTTTTTCTTTCATGCATCTTGCAACTCATTTTATTGTGCCATGGTATTTTTTGCATACATTTCTATTTTTATTTATTCTCTTATATAGTTGGTCATGCATTGAGGGTAATGCATCCCTTAGGTTTGGGGGTGTGTTGTGCATTTAGGCTGCATTTTATATTTAGCATGTATAATCACTTTAGTATAATCATTTTAGTTCTGTTGAATTTGTTTTGCCATGAAAATGTAACTATTATGTACTATTGTCTATGAGGAGTACAATCTGTACTTATGATGTTCGATAATAAGCTTAGATTCTTCAATACACCTAGAACATGTGGCAGTGGATTGGGTGAATTTAGCTTAGGATTGGTTGCTTGGAAAATTAATTCCTAAAAGTGAGATATCTATACTCATTTTAGAAGCAAAATTCAGTCGTTTTGCCTTGGCATTATTAACTAAAGGAAAGTAGGCACTCCAATGCTTAAAATTGCAGAGTAGGTCAGCACCACTTTATTTGCCCCATCGTGTTGTTGATTAGAAAGGTGAGTTTACGTAAGAGTGTATAATAGAAAGTAAATGAATTAGGGGCACTCAACAATAGTAACAGGCTGAGTAGCAAATGAGTTAATTGTTTGCTCCATCCATCTTCTAAGTTAAGAACCTTAGCTTCAAGAGTGATTTCTGTTTAAATTGTGACATGATTGAGTACTAGGTAATTCAGTGTATGCTCCATTGTGATTATCAGGTCAAAGAATTTTTTGACATGTTAAATCTCCTAATATACATATATTTTATTTTAAAAAACAAAAAGAAATTAGTAAGCTTGTACAAGTATGCTTAGAGCAGGAGTGACCTGATAACAAATGAACTGAGTAAGCTAGGAGATATTTGTTATGGCCAGAACATATATGAAACTTAGAAGATCTTATTTTTAGGGAGAATTTTTTTGCACTACCTTTGTTAAATCAAACCTTTGAAACTCGAACGGGTTTTTAATGAGAGACGATGGCTGAGAACTGATGTATACATTGGTCTTCGAATAGATTGACAATAGAATATGGGTACATGCACTCGCAATACTGCTACATACTCGCATTCATGCACATTTTTTTGAGGATAATCAATAACTCAATTTTAGGGTGTGATAACTCTTGGAAAGAGTTATATTTCATGCCTTTAGACCTAGCTAAATGTTTGTACTTAGTTACACTTAGTGGCATTTTAGGACATTTTATTAGTATTTTCATCATTTGCATTAGGAGGTTGAACTATGTTTACATGTTAGATACCTTTAATTACTTGTGGAAAGGTTGTGTTTGGTGGTTTGGCAGGTGCAGGATGTGGAGAATGAAATAGAGGAGTAGAGGTTTGCCGGGGCAAAAGGTTGGACAGTTTGCCAACTTGTATGGCATGGAAATTCAGGAAGATGACCCAGTCAACATTCAACGCATACCAATTTCAGCCCAATGCTACTTGTACTAGAAAAATTTTCCTAAAAAAAGGAGAAGCTATCATGGACTATTGGAGCTATCCTAGGGAGAAAAAGCCTATAAAAAGACAAAGGAGGAAGCCCTAAGTGTAGAGATCCGAAGGAAACAATTGAGGGTAGTGACTGAGTAGAGACGAAAAGGGGAGACCGAAGACAGTCCCTCTCAGCCCTCACAGGATGTTGTGTTGTTCGATTGAGGATTGATTTGGTGACAACCATCTTCCTAAGTTCTTCCATTATTTCATATTCTGTTTTCTGTGAATTTATTTGATCAAAACGATGTTGGATGCTATGACAAACTTGAATTTTAATCGCCAACCCATGAGCTAAATCTCATAGGGTTGGGATTACAAGATGAAAACTTTTATTTTCTTTAATGGTTGAAGCATATATTTTATTTAATCTACTGTTTCATTCAATTTTTTTTCTAAATGAATGTGTATATTCTCTAGACATAGATGAATGTGTAGCATGCCTATAAATTAAATCAATTCTGAAAAGGTTGAATTCGTTGGACCAAAATTGAATGATACAAGTGAGTATTCGACCGAATACTCATAACAAACTCTAGACATAGAGAAACGTTTGTATAGAATGAAGACTAAATAGTCCAAGGTATCATGATAAGGCCTATAGACACAAGCCAAGTAACTTGAGACCTTGCTCTTGAAAGAAGCAGGTCACTTTAGGTCTCTTTTCCGCAGTAGATTAAGTACAATTGTTTAGGCATTATTGAATGTAATGATAGATTCTTAGTAGTCCCAACTTTCCAAATCAACATCATAGACCTTCAATCCTTTGCCCTAGCATCTTTGCCATAGCATTCTTAGTTATTTATTTGTTCACTTGATTATTCTCATAATTGACATTACATTTTTTTCTTGCTTTACCTTAGCATTTTTCAATATTAGTTAGTATATATTTTTCACTCATCCTTATTATTTAAATTATCACTGTGTACTTAACTCAATTTTGCCATAACATTAATCATTGTCATAACTTGACCATTTCTATACTTAATCCGATCCTTGTGGAGACGATCTCACTTATCATTTTATTACTTGATTTGACGTGTATACTTGCACAATTCCCATATCATATTCACATGCGCACATTCCAGCCGTAATATTTTACACCAAAAAGGGCCCGTCACCCGAAGCCCAACCCACCTCACACATCCGACGAGTGAGAGCTCCCACCAAAGATATGCCTTGGGAAAAGGGAAAGCACTAATTGAAAGAAGGCATTTGCCTTGTTTTGATGATTCAAATGATGATTAAAATTGAATTTTTTTCTATTTTGGGATTGTATTAATTTTTGGATGATTTTTAATTTTTAAAAAATTGTGAAGGCAGGAGTAATAATAGATTATTAGTTATTTAGATTTTTTATGTAGGAACCTCACATGGAAGGGGCACAACAATCTTGAACCTTAAACAATAAAAGGAGGAGTCACCCACCAATAGCCTACAGAACTATCACGACCAATCGAGTAACTTCTTTCCTTATCTTATTCGGGGCTACACAATGAGGACAATGTGTTATCTAAAGTGTGGGGGTTATCATAGAAAATTTGTTTAATTTCTATGCTTTTCTTTGATTTTCTTGTTGATTGTCTACTTAAGCTTGTAGAAATACAAGTGATTGGTAAGGAGCATGTACATAGGTTGATTATATTTACGGTAAATTTGGCATGATGATAGGTGATTTTAAATTTTTTATTCTTCGACTACTAAGTTCTCTATGTTACACTATAAATAGACATTAAGCAATTAAATGTACCATATGATATAGGAAATACAGGGAAACGAGCGTGCTAGTATGTATGATAAATTGTTGAAAGTTGAGATTATTTGGTTGATTAAATTTGTAATATTGAAATACCTAGGGATGACCTAAGGCATTGTTTGGTATATACCCAGAGCCAAAAAAGCTAACCCTACTTATTCATCCTTAGTACCTATATTTAAGCCAGAAAACACTTCTTGATGAACCTTCATGTAAAATCGGAGGCAACAACGTCAATTTGTATTTTCCCTTTTTCTTTTGTTTTGAATTGCACGGCTATAGACGTATGGCCATACGTATTAAGGGTTAAGTAGATACATTATGACGAAATTTTGTAAAAATAGAGTAAAATAAGAAAGATCAATGTGATAAAGTAATTATAGGTTAGCAAATATGTACAGAAAAATAAAATTTCAAAAATGAAATAAAAAGCGAGTATAAAAAGTCTTTGAAAGTAAAAGCATTTGTGAATGAGAAATGTAAAGAAAAAGAAGAAAGAAAAGTAACAAAGTCACTAAAAATAGAGAGACTCGTTCATTAGTGTACACAAACTCGTGAGCTAGCCATAGTTGTTATATTATGCTATGATTTTCTATGGAGAAATAAGGAAGGTGAGAGAAGGAGAATAAGATGGTGAGTAGGTAAGGGTCGCTAAGGGGAAGAATAGGGAACAATACGATGTGCCAAACTATTTTCGTGCTTGAAACTATTTTGATGCTTATTGTTCTTGAATTTCATACCTATCCTAAGCCCCAGAACGTTACAAGCTGAAAAGCCCTATGTGATCTAGGTATAATTATTTACGAATCAACATCATATTGAATAATTGCATGTACAATTTCTTGTATTCTACTAAGATAAAAAAATTACCTGTATAACTTATTGATGGATCCTTACATTCGAAACCCTTAATGCTTGTATGCTTTGTAATATACTAAACTTAGGTGTTTGACACTAAAATTGGTAAGTCAACTATATATCATGCCCCAAAGCTAACATTTGTATAATACTTACTCAAGGGTTGTCTTTTCATTTAGATTGCTTGAGGACAAACAATGACTTAAGTGTGGGGGAGTTTGATCTGCCATAATTTAGTGTAGTAGATTAAACATTTAAGAAGCTTGAATACAAGCACTTTCATTAAATTTTAGTTAAGTTATTATTACTTTATTTAAATTAAAAAAATTGTAATTTGAGTCTTTTATTGACCTTAGGGGCCGAATGAGGCCTAAGGGTGAGCTAATATGCTTTGTGAGTGTGCAGGAGACCATTAGAAGGTGTGCAAACTCAATATTGGTCATAGTGTTGCAACACAGAGATTTGGATGTTGCAATATAGGGAACAAAGTAGAAGAATTTCAAGACTACCTTCAGTGTCGCGACACACCCCTGAAGATACCCTGAAGATGAGCATATTGCCTTCGATGTCGTGACACAGGACCTGGTGTGTCCCGACATCGACTTTGTGTGGGAAATAATTACGAGTCAATGGAGTTTTGGTCAGCATGATCAAACATTAAACGCGAGAACAACAGCTGACTTAGGGTTAAGGACGACGACCACTCTAAATCTATAAATAGGCTTATTTAACACATGTTATGGACATATTTTCATATTGTATAAATTTCTTCATAGTTTTAGTTTTTAATTTTTCCTTGTCTTACACTTTTATGTTATTTTCAGTTCAGGGATTAGAATTGTGAACTTGATTAAACTCTGTGAGGATTTGACATTCTATTCAATACAAATCAGACTTTTTCTAAACTTTATATTCTTGAATTATTATTCATGTCTATTTTATATATCAATTTTATGTTTTTATGAGATCCATGAGGAACTAATCCTCCTGTACGGTTTTGTAGGGTTCTCTTAGCGGATCAACTGTTTAGGAAAGGAAGATTTTAAACCCTAGGCTTGACTACCCTAGGAAGTTATCAAGATGGGAATTAACCCAAAATTGGTATGGCCTATTCGTGAACACCTTAACCCCGAACTGATTTTGACTATGAGGTCGAGAGATAAGTAGTTCTTGCCGACTCGTTATTCTAGTGGAAGATTGGAATATCCTATTAGTGTATCGACTAGTTGATTGAACAAGAAGCCTGAAGCAATAGTTAGTTATGATTACTAAAGTGAGCTAATCACCTATACTTAGATTTGATAAATTCTACTATTTGATTTCCCGCTATTTATTTAAGTTTTTTTTACTTTTATTATTAAAAACCCCAAAAATCCCTCTTTTATATTTCATCGTAATATAATCTTTTTAAATTACTAATAGATCTATTTGTGCTTAGGTTATGATTAATTTAGTGCTCGCCTCCCTTGGTTATGTTCCTCAAAGTACTCATCTACTCCATTCTAACTATATTACAACCTGACCTGTATACTTACAGATATCACCTTTTTAATATATTTTGTGCAGGATTTCTTCTATGGACGTTTGTACGTTTGGAGTGGTCATTAATCAATGATGATAATTTATATAGATACTTGTATGAGCAATATATATGTAACTAGAGATCAAGAAGGGCAAACAAAGCCTCAATGAATCAACAGAGTTATGATCGCATGCATGGAGACTACGATTATTCATCCAAACAGAACCCCTCAGTTTTTCGCTATGGTTATGCCTTCCTACTTATGTATGGTATTTATAAGGAAACATCTCCGAGTATCTAAAATGTTTGAGCTCATGACCGCATAACAACTGCCAATTGGCTCCCAGTTATTCTCCGATCCATGACTACATAACTACTGTCAATTGGCTCCCAGTTATACCCTGATCTAAAACCACATAACGACCATTGACTGGGACCAATACGTAGACTTCAATTCATGACCATATAAAACACTGTCACCTCGAATCTCGACTTGTATAGGATAGATTTTTGAGGTAATTGTCCCATCCCGACACGACATATGAAATGTATGTCTCGAAATTATATTGCATCACCGACAAATCAAGAATACCTTAAGCAGGAATAAATATTTTTGACGAAAAATTTGAACACTAAAGCGAGAAAAAAATCGAGAGAGAGATACTGTAAAGTAGAAGGATGATGGCTAGGAGAAATGATGGGTTTAGGGATATTGGATTATGGAGGGAGAGACCTTTTTTTATAGGCGTAGGGAGGAATAAGATTGAAAAGAAAAAAACTTGAGCTTGAAAATGCGTATCCGAAGAGGTGTTTTCAACGAATATCAAACAGAGGTGCCTTAAATCTTACCCAGGATTCTCGGGCTCAGCATATCTTGGTAGGCTTTGGAAGGATGGTGGATAGAAAGCGCGACTATCTGGGCGAGCTTTCCTTCTAACATGTCAAGGAAAGCGCGCCTAGTTGGACACTCTTTCTAGTAAATACAAAGAAAGTGTGTCTAGCTGGGCGCGCTTTTCCTAACATGTCAGTAGGAAAGCTTGCCCAGTTGGACACACTTTCTGCCCACCACCCCTCCAAAGCTTGGCAAGATGCCCTACCCACGACAATCCCAAGTAAGCTTTCAAGCACAGAAAACCATTTCATTATTATTATTCGAAGAAAACATATCTACTGAAACACGTTTTCAAGCACCTCTGAAGCATTCATTATTATTATTCGATGAAACGCGTTTTCAATCACCTTTGAAACTTTCATTATTATTATTTGATGAAAAAGCATCTTCTGAAATGTGTTTCCAAATACGCCTTCCCTCTCTCCTCATTCTTTTTTGCTATTAAACTATCAAATTATTCAATACTAAGAGAGAAGCAATTTTTTTCTTTTTTGAAGAGTTGCACTATCTCCATTTCTTTAGATAACCATCTAAGTTTTTTGTTCTAAATATTTAATTCATTTTAAATTGAAATTAGTCAACGAGTGAAATTCATAATTTTTTATGACGGTTAAATTTGTAATACAAACATTGGGGTCGTATTTGCAGGAGCCTAGTTCGTGGACTTGGTTTTCAATTGTAGCATTCAATTGAGTGAGATATAGATAAAAATTAGGAGGAAAGTTGGGGGTTCAAGCCGAGGAAGAATTTTAAGCTTGAAATGTAGATATCTGGCCTCATTAGTCCCCTTTAAATATAAGCTATTTGATGTTAAAGGTGAGATAGAGCTTGAGGCGATCCTAGATTCGTGTTTCTCAACTGGAAATTCTATACTCGAGTTATATGTCAAGTTTGTCGAGGTTGATGGAGTTGGCCTATCTTCAACTAATGTTCTAGATAATGCGGGAACCGAAACAGAAGTAGAAAGTCTTACGACACGGTTGTACAGTGGGTTCACTATTTTGTTACAAAACTCCAATTATGATGTCTCGAAATCATCAACAGAAGTACATTCATGTGTTTCAGGCATCGATTACAACTTTGGCGACCATTTGGTCCATTAGTGGGGGTACCTCAATAACCCGAACCTTAACACCCGGGCATAATATTTAGTCAATGCATTAAATTTCAACTCCGGTGGTTTGATATCATAGGGCAAAAGCATTTATATTGCTATGCCATCAACCTACACCGGTTGGCAATCTGGTGGAGATTTTGACCATAACATGAGGTATAGAAGAAATGATTATTTACTCCCTATGTTCAGAGCTAACGAGGTGACATCAAATCCTTTGGTTGAAGATGATGATGAAAATGTAGCTGAAAAAGAAGATGCAGGTGCGGAAGAAGGGAAATGGATGTTGTTCATGGATCTGAATCTGATCCTAGTTCAATTTGGTAGTCTGGGTCGGATGGTTTGGAAGCAACATTTTTTTCTAAATCAGAGCAGGCTCTAACTGAGCCAGAACCTTAAGGTTCTGATGGTGACGGTTCAGACAATGCTCTGACCCAAATCCATAATTCAGGGTATATGAACCTCTATCCCACATGCATAATGTTGACCTCTCTGCTAAGGGTGGGTTAGAGTTCCCGCACCTCCCACACAAAAGACCTAGCCATGAAAGTTCTTCTTCAACTTTTTGGGAATTAGAACTTGGCATGGATTATTCCTCAAAAGATTCTTTTCTTGTTGCACTAAAACGGTTCAGCTTCAAGAATGGCGTGAACTATTATGTCACAAAATCCCTTTCGGAGAAATTCAAGGCCAAGTGCCCAATACGTGATGGCAGGTGCCAATGGAAAATCATGACATCTTTTCGAAAGAAGACGAGCTTGTGGTCAACAAAGAAGTATATCAGTCCACATACTTGTGTTGCAGTAGGTGCATCATGCGATCGCCCGATATTTTTGTATTACCTGAAAATGGCCTTTGTATTTGCCAATAAAGTAACTTTGACTCCTCTTTTGCAGTTGTAAGTCAAGATCATCCGAGGTTAGATTTCGAAATCATAGCTGACATAATTTTACCTTTGGTGAAAGCGGGTCCTAGGATTCCCGTGACTTTGTTGATTGCCAATATTCGTAGTTAGTATGATTACATGCCATCGTACTACAAGGCATGGGTTGCAAAACAAAAGGCTATGGAGAAATTGTATCATAAGTAGGACATGTCATATAATGATGTGTGGTAGTGTTGTCAGGTATTGGATCGGTACGTACCAGGTTCCGTAACCAATTTAGAAATGCACCCAGCATTCTTCTGTGATCATTTGGTCCCTAGGAAAAGAATTTTCCATTTATTCTTTTTTATCTTCGACCAATGCATGGTAGCTTTCTGGTACTGCAAGTCATTGGTACGACTTTTCCGATAGCGTTTGCAATAACGTTGGGAGAAAAGGCAGATGATTAGGATTTCTACCTTAGCCAATTCCACCATCATATTGTCCCATAACCCAACATATGCGTCATCTGATATGAGGGACCCGGAATCTTGGTCACAATTGAACGACATGTTAGCCTTTGGGATTGCACATAGCATAAGGGCACGTTTGGTTCGCTGTAATGGAATAGAGCTGTAATTGAATAAAGCTATAATGGAATAGAGCTGTAATGGAATAGAACTGTAATAGTAATTCAATTGTTTGGTTGAATGTAATGGAATAGAACTATAATAGTATTCTTGTGTTTGGTTGAATGGAATGATGTTGTAATAGCATAAAGAAAAAAACTAAAATGACTAGAATACCCTTAGCAAAAATTTTTTAGGTAGATGATTATTGTTATTATTATTAAATTTTAATAAGATTGTTATTAAAATAATTTAATAAAAATAATAAATAATTTAACCATATTTTAACATAATTATTATTAAATATAATTTAATAAAATTCTTAATATTATTATTATATGAATTTATTAAAATCATAATATATAATACTATAAAAATAATATATAATCTATTTTATTTTTTTTAAATTGCAATACATATTTAATGTGCTAAAATATCATTAGGGAAACAAATAATTTAATTATTCTACAATGAAATACTAGATATTAGAAGTAATAAATAACTTGAAAATTATATTTCACATCTAAACATAATATTCATATATTAACAAAAAGTTACATGATTTCATTAGTTTATATGTCATAATCCATATGTTATAAAATTTTACAACATTAAAAAGTTATAACATTGTAATGACATTCTATCATGTCATTATACCATCCAATTTTCAGCAATAAAACACTTCAATTTACAACATTTATACACCTCAATTACAGCAATAAAACATCTCAATTTTCAGCAACTAAACAAATCAATTTGCAGTACTTAAAACACTTCAATTTACAACATTTAAACACTTCAATTTGCAGCACTTTAACACTTCAATTCACAGCATTTAAATACTTCAATATGCAACACTTTAACACTTCAAACATGATAAAGGCAATCTGTAAAACAAGCATTTACAGCAACTACAAGAATGAAGGGCACCACAACACTATCAAACTTGAAGCGTCCTTTTTGTAAAACTTGCCTCAGCATCCCGCTTAGAGGCCTCAATGGCAGCTTGAATCATTTGTTCTTCAATCTCATTACCATAGTCTGGCAAATTATCAAAGGCAGGAGCGCTGGGTGTAACATACAGGTTGTTAGAGTTATCATTCTGCCACCTTGGCTGCGCAATTGAATTGTCACCTACTTCATCAATTGTAACAGTCTCATGGGAATTCCGGCCGAGAGCTTGTGCAGTTTCAGAGGCATCCTCAACAGCAGGAGCATGACTAGATGGCTCATGGCTATTCTTAACCTATCTCACCTCTGTTGGATGTGTAACCATTTGTTCATGAGTTGAACCAGAATCACCATCGAAGAAACTGCTATGGAAGTTTCAATCATGAAGAGACGATTGCTCGTTTGTTCTAGATAATGGTAGAAATGGAAAGACTGGCCCATTTGGTACAACTTCATTTGGATCATCTATATCCATGGCATCATCTACAGGAACTATGGTTGATGTTGGCCTTTTTTTGTAGGAAACATGAGAAAACAAACAAACAAATAAAGCTATAAACCTAAAATTACTTATCATAAAAAAAATTAGCATAATTCAGAAATATATACCTATCACCCTCGCTGAAATATGCATTTACAGCTGTATTGAGATTGCCAGCATGCTCCAGGTGCCAAGTGAAACAATTAACAGATAACAATAAGATGTTATATCTAACTCAATTTTATGATATGATGCAAAGAATCCAAAACTCTAAGAAAACGCAACCCAAATAGACATTAATATGATGGTAAGAAGCATTTTCCAGCAATCTCAACATTTGTCTCCAAAAATACCTACAAAAAGGCCCTTAACAAACAACAGAATCAAAACCTAAGAATCTACTAGCTAGAATTAAACCTCAAATCAACCATCCCCGGTCCCTTAGGAGTTTAGCTGCAAAGAGAGTAGCAATGACGTATATGAGCTTCACTTTTAAATCACTTACTACATTGAATGAGACTTCTCGGTGTTAGCTGCCCATGTTTATGAAAGCATGACTAAGGCATGGAGGTTTAAAAAAACTTGTCCATTATCGCTGGCCAAACATTGTATACATTTTTCTGAAGCCATGAAGAGAATACAACTCTATATTCAAAACATTTACAACTTTTAGCTTTGCCCCTTTCTAGTGTCCAGTCAACCATCCAATTTCTTCGTTCTTGTTCATTTTTTAAAGCCAGTTCATTTGACTAATATAAGTTAAATCCAAGTAAAACAACTAATTGAAATGAAAAATAATAAAATTTTCAAATAATTCATTCAAACCTTAAATTAACCCTTTGATTATAGTCATTGGCTAAACCCAAGTCCAATTACAACCAATAAAAATTCAGTTATCTTCAACAAATGAATGAAACAATTATTAGAAAAATAAATCAACAACATTAAGCAGTATATTATAAACCCTAAAAAATTAAAAAAGAAGAAATCAACCGATCATTGATCAACCTACAATCAGAAGCCAATTCGATAATCCAGTTTAAAATTTTAACAAAATGAAACTAAGATTTAATTAAAGATTTTCCAAAAACTACCTTTAGCATGGAAATAGCAACAGCTTCGGGTGCCCCAGTGATAATGATGAAAGTGTCAATTGCTTCTTAGGTCTCACCATTGCAAAATAAGAGAGTGAGCGAAACAGTTGGGCTGGAGATCTGAGACGGTGGAGCTGGTGAAAGATGCAAAGATTAAGAGAACTTGAAGGGCGCGTAGCGTATGATGAAAGTGAATAATCGAAGCCTTGACTTTGCTTTGCAGAAATAGCTTTTGGATTGGCTGTCGTTTTGAGGTGAGAATTTGTGAGGGTAAAGTTGAGGAGGGAAGGGAATAGAAATCCCTTTACAGCTTACCTAGGTTTCCTCTGCAATCAAAGGAAAAAAAGGGAAACGTAGAGATGGAAAGGAAAGAAAGTTACCAGACTGAAGGAGAAGATGATGGTTCCATTACAGCTTCTTCATTCTCTCTGGGTAAAGGTGAGGGGAAAATTTTAAAATAGGGAAAAAAATTACTCCCGTGGAATGGAATGGCTATTCACTAGTGAAGGAAGAGAATGGCTATTCAACCTTTTCCTGTAATAGAGCTGGAATGGATTCAGGCTGTAATAAAGAAAGTTACCAGACTGAAGGAGAAGATGATGGTTCCATTACAGCTTCTTCATTCTCTCTGGGTAAAGGTGAGGGGAAAAATTTAAAATAGGGAAAAAAATTACTCCCGTGGAATGGAATGGCTATTCACTAGTGAAGGAAGAGAATGGCTATTCAACCTTTTCCTGTAATAGAGCTGGAATGGATTCAGGCTGTAATGCCATTACAGCCAACCAAACTAACGTTTGGTGGTGGGCCCACTGAATTGGGGTTGAATGCATTCCTATTCCCCAAAACCAAACATGCTCTAAGTACTGTATAAGACATGTCAGCTCCAACTAACACACAAAATGGCCTTTGGATAGTGAGCGGGATCAAGTCATTAACATCGGTATGTAGTTGCCAATATTTCCACAATCATGCTATAACTTATTTCATATTGTTTGCATTCATGGGCATACTTTGTACGACAATGTACGAGCTCGTCCAACACCGTTTCCATGAAATGTCGAATAACTTGTGTGTCATCAACAGTTCCGCTGCAACATATCTCGCTAACATAACATTTGACCAGTGTACACAATCGTATGATGGGGGTCTATGATATAGGCATATAACAACGAACCTAACAGAATGCATCAATTCCATATTGAAGAGGACAAGTAATTTGTCAATAACCCTAAAAATCGGGTTAGTAAAAGTGGGTAATTGATCGTAGCCTCGAGAGAGATATTAGGATTAGAGTTGTAGATATTAAAATAAATTAAAATTAAAATAATTGGTTTTAATAAAATAAATTAGTAGAGATTAAATTGAAAAGAATTTTAAATTAGAGGTCAAATATGTAAATTAAGAGTTTTAATTGAAATAAGGGTTAGTTGGAAAATAGGGAGAATAGGAAGGAGCCCTAGGGTAAATAAACCAAATTTTAAAAATTGGTTAGCTATATAAGACCACCCACCATCCCTTCCCTCCACACATTCATCCATTTGAAAATTTTGTTAGATCTAAAATTAGGAGTTTTCTCTTAAAATTTTCTCCATCATTTTGATTTTCCAAGCATCCAAACACATTTTTCTTCTTCAATTTCAAAAGAAATTCATCATATCTCTTTAAATTTTCTATTATTACTTAGCTCGATTTTTGCTCAAATTGATCCAAATCTCGTGGAGTTCTTCAAATCAAAGGTAATATTATGATTTCTTATTGTTTAAACATTATTATGTTGTTTCAATTTGAGATTTTATAGATCTAATTAATAAATCATAAGATTTATGGTTTTAAAGCTTATTTTTTACTGAAAATGGTAGATCTCGTAATAGAGAGCTAAGTGATTGTTTCAAAATGATCTTCAACTTATTTTGATGTAATTAAGAGGTTTATAAACTTGATTTAAGCAAATCATTAAAGAATTTGAGTGAATCAAATGATTTTTCTTCTTTGAGATTTAAAACGAACGTAATTTTTCAGAAAATGTTAATTTGATTAATTGAATAAAATGTATGTGAACCCTATTGAAATGTGTACAAGCCTCCTATATTATATGCAAACCTTGAAAAATTGTACGTGAACCATATATATTATGCGAACCCTATATCATGTGCGAACTCATATGCTATGCGGTTACATATATGTATGAGAGCCTATTTGTTTGCGAGCCTATCTGTTTGTGAACCTAAGTGATATATGTGAACCCATGATACATGTGAATACATGTAATATGCAACCTCATGCTATTATGCGAACCTTTGTCATATGTGAACCTATATGTACTGCGAGCCCTGTAGATATGTGGGCTCTGTTAATTGCAAATCGTGATTTTGTGAACTGTATTGTGCAAGCTCTACTGTATTGCGAGCCCTATTATATTGTATATTGTGGATGTGTTTTAAATGACATGTTGACATTATGACTCTTGAAACCATTAGATATCATTGACATGCCATAGGATTGTGAGTACTCACCCTTTTTATTATGTGTTAGGGCATTGTAGCCCAAAGATAGTGCTAGAGAGATAAGGGAATGTTTAGCATAGCTCCATTCACCATAGATAACGTGGAGTGTTTGTAAAGTGTGAACACCCGGGCTACGTTTATCGAAGATAGTGCAAGACTCCTTGATTCATTTGGAGTATATGGAGATCCATTTATCCAATGTATAAAAATTATGATTATGTTTCACATCCACAAATTGCAAATTTATCACCATGATGTGTATGGATATTGTGTTTTATATGAACTATTATAACATATCTAATTTATAGCATGAATGATGTGTCTATATGTGTTATATGCTTGAGCACTCACTAAGCTTCAATAAGCTCACACTCCTTGCATATACCTCACAAATAAATAGCTGGTGCGATAAGTGGTGAAGTGTGGCATTCTGATGATCCATCACAAGGGAAATTCCCTTGAGTATGTGTCGTGTTTCCAAATTTAAAAGAGGAAGGCAATGTGGGACTGTTCTAAGTGATTAGATTTAGACTTGGAATTTTAAATAAATTTTGATGGGCTGTAAATAGACATTATGAACTGTTTAATTTTGGGTTTTTCAACTTTATAACTATTTGATTGAATGGTTGATTTATTGCATTATAATACATGATTTTTTCTTGATAATTTGTTGAACTAACATACTTATACATAACAAGGAGTTCGTTGGACATTGAGGTATGCTCTTTATCTCATGTTGTATGAATCAATATGGTAACTTAGTATGCATGAAAAGCATGTTGTAATATGTTGTAAACACCTGCGAATTGGTTAAGGGATTTGCTAATGGGTAGACAAGAAACATGTAAGGGTCACAAGTAACTATGAGGGATGTCGTTCAGAACAACAAAATAAACATTGTTGGGTAGGGTTTGCCAAAACATAGTGTTAGTCATTAGGGTGCTTGCCAATAGGCGATCACAAGACTGGGAGGGGTTTGCCAAACAATAGGGAGTTCACAACCACCGAGTTCACCAAAACATAGTATTCACCAATAAGGGGTTCACCAAAGATAGTGTGTACGACATGTTAGATAGGTCCAAATAGAGGAGTTCACGAGAAAAGCATTCATGAAATAGTTTGTAATGCAAGGGAAGGTATGTGTATGAGTTTGTTGGATATAAGTGTTCACCAGTCATTAAGGATCGTAGGGCAAGGTGCGAACTGGGGTTCGCAGGGTAGGTCAGTAGTTGTTATTCGTAAGGTAGATGTGAGCTACTAGGGTTTTGGTGAGGTTCACCACGAGGTGGGTTCGCAGGTGTTACAAAATTTTATTTCTCATGAGTTTTTTCTATGTTTTGAATAGAAGAGCATGATTTAGGATCTCTTTCAAAAATGATTTATGTTGCAATTGTGTGGTGTGATTGGTTGGATGGTGTGTTTCTTGGTATTTTAAGGGAGAGTCGCTTTGGTGGCTAATGTGAAGTTTGAAGTTCGGCTCAAATCGTCCCGACCAGGTTTGGGGCACCACAGTCACTTTTGGTGTGAGGATGTCATGAAAGAAATTAAACGCAATGCAAAGAGAGGATACACTATGTATGTAGTGTGTCACTCGTGTCCAAACTTGATATTTTGGGTCACGGAGTTGGCTAGACCCAACCAAGACATGTCAGGGGTAGCATACCTTATTTCCCTAACACAAGGGACCTACGATTGTGGGAAATTCCAGGCACTTCGATTCTCATGCGCACAAGTAATTGTTGCATGTGCGAATGCATAAATACAATACGCACCTTATATTAACGATGTGTACAGACTGGAACGCATGTACAATATATGGAGATCTAAATTCCCACTGATCGTAGATGAGAGGATGTGGCCGCCAGTATCGAGCGCCCCATTCGATTTGGTACTGAATATTCAATTGCGTTGCCTCCCAAAAGGTTGGTTGAATTTTATTCGAATACTCAGCAATATGGATGTTCAGGAAAGGACCAATCAATAGAGGTTATGCAACTATTGTAGGAACCAAGGGTATACAAAGGCAACTTGTCCATACTTGAGGTAAACATTGAGGAGAACACCTCATTAACATATTTTATTCAATTTTTCTATCACAATTTTATTCATTTTCATTGTACACCAATTTATTCTTCCTCTATTTTGTTTTGTATAAAATCTTTTAACTCTTTTGTATACCTCACAGATTGTTTGGTCACATTGCAATTTTTACTTTGAATTTTTTATATAGATAATTTTTACCCCATTTACTATTTTGTTACCATGGTGAAATAGTGAATAGGAATAAACTAGGTGTATTACCTCTAAATATTTATAAAATTATCATTAAATGTTTGATATCAAATATTAATGATGGAAATTTTCATAAAATATATATTAGAATTTAACAGAGTGAATTATGAGTTGCAACGCAAATATAACAAAAAATGACCATATTTTATTGATATTAATTATATTTACATCACAAAAATGGTAAAGGAAGAAAAATCATCTACGTCATCGGGCCGAATCTGTGCCATAGGACAGTGGCCAACGGTTGCAGGTAGGATTTTTCGTACAATTTGGGGTGTCGCCTTCACCTCTTCATTGTCTTGATTGTCTTCATCATCACCTTGACCTTAGTCTTCATCATCATCTATTTCTTTCGTGGTTGAATGCAATGTCAACCTAGCCTCCCATCGGGTTTCCCCCATTCTACAAAAAGGTGGTTGCGACAATGAGTCATGTTGATAAAAAATGACGAGGTGCGTGTTTGCAACACTATGGGCCAATAACTATACAATGTCGAATAACTCGATTGCACATAATATCAGGTAATCATTGTTGTTGGCGGATACATCAGCATTTGTGTCAACATTTGTGTTGGGATTTGTGTCGGCATCAGAGCGTAATATGCTGGGGGCAGAGGTGCGGAACGACAGAAATCTGCAAGTGTACACAATCGTATCAAGTAATAAAGTGGCAAGTAATGTTGAGTTATCGTACCCATAGGGACTATGAAAGAGAATATTGTGTCAATTAATTATAATTTTGATTTTATTAATAATTAATTCATTCGTAACCTTACAATTATAATGCAAGTATAACATAAGCATGGTTTTATTTTATTGAACAATTTAAGCGAACACAAATATGATTTTATTAATATAAGTGAACAAAATGAAATCAACCTAACACGATTTAATTTTAATTAATTTTAATTAGATCAAGAACAATAACACAAAAAATATTCATAATCATAATCACAACATAAACGAGAAAAAATAAAGAGAAAGGAACTAGGAAATAAATCTTGGTGTTTCTCTGAAGCTAGACTAGTGCGTTGCTATTCTTTTCTGTTCATCCTGTTGATCCAAGGCCTTCATGAAAACTTGAATGCTGCTACTCCAAGGGGCGTTCTAGCTCTTTTCAAAAGGGGAAATCGGAAAGGGAAGGAGGACAAAGGAAATGGGAAAACAAGAAAGGAAATGGAAGAGAGAAAGATGTGTGAATTGAGGATGTAAGGGATGATTTTCGAGGAAAGGAAGAGGGTATTTATAGGTGGAGATGACTACTAAAAATAGAAAAAAAAATCATCCACTCCCTCTTCCTTGGCCGACCATGCTTTTGAGCAAGTTTGATTGATTCAAACTTGCTATTTTTAGCTTAAAGTTAAAAATAGAAGGCATGAAAAGAGGAGGGTTTGAACGGAATTAAAGGAAACTTTAAGGGCTATTTTGCAGTGATAAAAATCATCTAAAGAAGCCGATTGGGTCAGCTATATGGGACAGTTTAGGCTTCCAAATCATTGGTGGATCAGTCCTTTTCTCTTAACACAATTGGGCCCATTTTTCTTTTTCAAGCTTATAATTAATTTTTAACTCAATTGATGTTGGATCAAAATTAATTATAAAATATGTTCAATAAATATTTTTGGATCGTCCATTGCTGGAAAATTATTTATCCATACTCTTGATTCAGTAAATGCAAAAAATCATCCCAACGGTTCAAGCCTCTCGAGGTGAGTACCAAGTCGATTTTCACCATTTGTGCAAAAATATCGAAAATAAATCAAATTTGTGTACATTTATTGTAAAAATAATTAGAGAACAATATGTTAATAACTTGAGTGCAAATTAATTATTTTATAATTAAAGTATGATTTCCGACAAAAATTACTACAAAACGACATGAATTAGAGCTTAAAAGGTGCCGAAAAAGTCTATATATTTTTGTGTTTCCACACCCCCCAAATTTAATTCACTATTCATCTCGAGTAATGCACAAATTGTAAAAGGAGTTGCTTGAAATCACCTTTGAAAAATTTCTTCAGAAAACATTTCTCCCATAACTATGATTTTAGTGTAATTATGCTCAAGAATAAGAACTTTGAAATTATGCAACTTAAATATGCATATTGTTCGAATTATTCTCAATTATTATCATGATAACAAGAATAGACTAAATGATTTCTCAATAAATATATGCTAAATTCTTACCAATTAGTTCTTATTCCCTTTTGAGACTCAACTGCAATCACTAAGTTTAATTTATGCATTCATATGTTGAACTTAGCAATTTCTCTCCACTAATGTAGGCAACACAGAAATCTAAACCAATAGGTATTTTAAATAGTTTGTAACATGGCTAGGCTAGAGGTAGGTAAAAGATAGATAATTTGAAGCTTAAAAACCCTAGACTTAGCTTGCATCAGACCTTTGGAATAAATACCTTCAAATTCACCAACCTATTTGCATTTGAGTTCACATGCTCTTTGTACATCTATTTCTTTTGAGTACATATGTTCTTTCTTTCTTCTTATTTTTTCGAGCATATTATTGTATGTACTACAATTTTAGAGCATTTTAATACTTCTTCTCAACTCCCCCAAACTTATTTTCAAAGAATATTCTGGATAAACTGAGTCTAGTGTTTAGGACAATTTAAATATAATTATGACAGAATGAATGGCTTATTATTGCAATGGTTCAAATAAAATCAGGCCATATAATCTCAAAGTTGGGTTTCAAAGGAAAATATTCGTTGAGGTTGGCTTGAAAGACTCAAACGGTACAAACAAAAGTTTGTCTAAGTCATTTTCAAAATTCCATGCTTTTTAGGATTTCGCCTCAAGAAATTACTAAGTCAATTCTAGAGGCTTAAACTTTCATGCATGCCTAGCTCTCCTAAGGAATTAAAAATTTTATGGTACGATTGACAAACTTTATTAAGAGTAACATTTATGTCATAATTCAGCTTGCATAGCAATTATTGAGATAACAGAACTTTATTTATACTAAATTTTAGCATAATTAAAAAAATTCAAAATTTTGAATAAAATATAACTTAATCATAATTATAAAAAAATGTATTCTGAAAAAGAAAAACAATTTCAATTTTTGGTCCCCCTATTTAAAATGAACAATGTTCTCATTGTTAAAAGCAATAGAGATAACGAAAATATAGAAGTGAATAGATACTGTACACCAAGTAGGACCCTAGGAAAAGGAGGTGAGTCAAGTTTGACTACTTAAATACCAAGCTTTTCCTAAGTAGATCCAATCCTAAACATGTACATATCTATTGCCACACTTCTTATTTTACAAATTGTTTAATTTTATTGATGATTTCCACCTCTTATTTTATTATGTGAGAAATAAAAATATCCTAAAAGAACCTAAACCTAAAAACTTAAAATATCCTAAGAAATAAACTAAAGTAAAGACAAGATCCCCTCCTTTTTATTTATTTGCAAACCCTTCAGAATCCGACCCATCTTTTGCTTCATCATCCTCGTTTTTACTTGAATCACCTCGTTCCCTCTTCGACATTGAAGTCAATGGTTCAAATATAAAGTCTGAAAATTCAGGCACAAAAGCAAACATGTCATGAAATATTTTACTAAAAGTGTCTCTCATTTCGTCGTCTCATATTTTTTTGTATCTCCAGTAAGCTTGTTGCTGCCACTACATATGTTGCATTATGTCCATCAACAGCTCATCATGAAGATTTGGGTGAGGCAAATGAGTTCTAAATGTTGAGGTAGCCATGTCAAATTCGGACATTAGTTCAATTGCCTTTGCCACATCAAGAATTTCAACTGGATGCGTTGGTTCTATCTCTGTAGGATCTTCTTCTTCTTCTTCTGGTTCCTCGCTCGATTTAGCTCGCTGTTGTAGAACATAATTTCCTACTACTCAGAAGAGGTCCCAATTTGTGATTGTGTCTTGGCTATACCCTGTCTTTTTTACATTTGTAAGAATTTTAGCTTTTAAGCACAAAATTGTTATCGTAAAGGGAAAGTATGCTAGTCCAGGACGTCTAGCGGCACAATTCTGAATTTTGTTTAGAATAATTTTTCCCACATCAATGGTCTTTATTGTAATAATTGAGTATAACAACACCATTCGTTCTACTGAAATTGTAGTCCTACGTGAAATAGGCATAAGGGTAAACCAAATGAAATAAAACCATACCTTCGCTAATGGTGTCAAATATTCTCTGCGAGAAGTGTGAGTCCCATGCTTTGACACAGTCCATTTAGAACCCGAAACTCTAAGTTCCTCGAGAATTTCTTGCAATTTCTTGACCTCAATATTTTCCATTAAGGAATAACATCCATCATCTTTGAAATCAGGTAAATCAAAGAATTCATTAATAGTATTTGAGTTTATTGGTACCTTGGTTCCTCGAACAGAGACTTCTGTTAATTTGCTTAAGGTCAAATTTGTATAAAATTCCCGGACTAACTCTTCATTTGCACTAGATATTTTCTAACAAAACACTTTCCAATTTAAAGCTTCAGCAACTTGTCGAATACTCACCATGAAATTAGTGTAGTTGCTTTCTTTCAATGTAAAACCTTTTTTTGGGAGTATTTGTTTATTTTTTGAAGATGTTTTCGTATCTTCATTTGGCTTCTTCACAATTGAATTTGTTTTGTGATTCTACAACTTGGAGGCATGAGTTTTTTTGCATAAATGATTTAACCTGAACATCACATAAGATGGAAACAGATAATATTTTCCCAAAAATTTAATTAGCATAAAAAACTAACAATTCATCAAATTTAAAATTTAAATAATTAAATCAAATTATAATTTAGGGGAGAAATTTTCTTACCACCTTTGTAAAAATTAATAAGAACTTCAAAAAGAAAAAAATAATAATATGAAAGGGAAGCAAGGTGACGTTGGCTAAAAGAAAAAAATAATAATATGAAAGGGAAGCAAGGTGACGTTGGCTAAAGTTGGAGGGCTAATAGGGCAGTAGATATATGCGGTGCAGTGTTTCTGAAAGAAGATAGTCGAATAGTGACTTGAGGTTTCGACAAGATGCAGTGAATAACAGTAGCGACTTGGTGCAATGGAAGCAAGCACGTGAGTAGGCTGGTGTGTGTGAGGTAGGACGCACGAGGGAGCAAGGTGGACAGCTTGTGTGCGTGCGGGCAAGGGCATGTGCAGGCTGGCTAGTGAGGTGGGCAAGGGAGCAGGTGCGAGCAATGGTGTGTGCAAGCGGAGCAGAGGCTGGTGCTTGGTGCATCGGCTGGTGGTGGTGAGGGTTACAGCACTAAGGAGTTTGGAGGATGGCTGGTGTTAAGAATGATAAAAGAAAAGGTGAATAGGAAGGTGGTATTTAAAGTATGAGTATGGGGGGAGTTTAACTCAAATTCTAGAACAAAATAATAATAATATACTATAAATACTAATGCTATATAAAGTTAATAACAATTAATATACAATACAAGTATATTAATATATTATTTATTATTACCTTATTTGTTAAAATAGAAACTCTTAAGTAAAATAATGATAAAATATTAAACAATTCTAATCATATACAATGTTAATAACAATTAATATATATTATATAAAATATAATTATATATTAGTTGCTATCATCCTATTTATTAAAAATTAAAAACTTTTATTTTAGTTGTTTTAAAATATTTATAGAAAAAGATAGGTAATTTCAATATTTATAAAAAGGATAGCCAATTATTGCAAATAATTCAATTAAGTACCTGGACTTAAAGATAATTTGAAATTTGAGTTGTAAACTAAAACTTGGATCAAAATTGACCTTTTTTTTTCGAAAAATTAAAAAATTATTTTTTCACCTAGGAAATATTTTCTTGGAATATTATGTTAAAATCAATTCCTAGGAAAGATTGGAGGGGTCATAAACGGTCCCGCTTAAATTACAATCTCCTAGACATTATTCAAATAAAAAAACTGACAATATAAAATAATGATAGAGAGAGAACTCTCTTAATGTTGTTGAAGATCGTCACTGTAACAGCCCGTTTTCAATGAAATCAGAACAGTGGTTTTGGGACTACAAATTCGACGTCAAAAAAATTATTTTATTAATATTTTAATGTCTACATCATGTTAGTATTGTCGTATAAAAATTTCGTTAATAAATTTTATCATTTGCATGCTTAATTTGATAAAAAGGACTAAATTGCATAAGGTGCAAAATTTGAGTTCTATAAGTAAAAGGTGTCAATTTTTTATGAAATTGGAATGTGAGTGGCCTTAAATGGTAATTAGACCATTAATTAAAGCAGTGGACAATTATGGACACCATTAATGTAATTAGTAAAGGTTATATTAGTAATTTAATAAATTAAGTTAGTAAAATGATAAAAAAAAAGTTGTCATCTTTGTTTCTTCTTTAGCCGATTTTTAGCCTAAGGAAATCACCATTTTTGAGTATCGAAGCATTCGGCCAACTCTTGTAGTGCATGTAAGTGCATTTTTGTTTGGTTTTTAATGATTTTTATGTTTTTGGAGTCGTCGTAGCTTAATCTAACTAGCCCAGGGACTAATTTGCAAAATTTTTAAAAGTATAGGGTTTTACCATGAATGTATGTTAGTTGTTCGGTTATAATAGATTGTTACTAAATTGCATGAATTTTCATTTTTATGAGCTAGGGACTAAATTGTAATGAATTCAAAATTTTAGGGGCAAAAGTATAATTTTGTCAAAATATGATTTTTGGATTAAATTGAATAGAATGAAATTTGAATGATTTAAATTTGATTATTTAGATCAAGAAAAGCAACGTACGGATTTACATCGGGGAAAAGAAAAAGTATTGGACTAACCGATCGTATTTCTTTGTTCGTGTTTGAGGTAAGTTCATTAATTTAAATAGCATTGAATTATGTTCGATTTAATTGCTTTTATGTTATATATATTGATATTACAACTCTACGGAAATATCCAATGAAGTTTCAGCAACTTTCAGATCTCGTTTGAACCTTAGGAATATATAAGATACAAATGACATGTCATTAGGGGTTACCATGTTACAGGTGCTGGTCTTGTACATCCTATCTGTGGTTGAGTTTTCGATAAGTGTTGCAGTTACTTGACAGCTTGTGTGAGCAGCACCGTGTAGCTACGTCTTGACCAATAGCTTGTGTAAGCAAACCCACTTATGGCTCGAGAGACAGTATTTATATGAGATATGAGAAAGTTGTGGTTTCGACCACGTGTTAGCACATAGTGTGCGAGATTTTAAGTATCCGATATTATTTTAGTGGTTCAATGGGTATGTAAAAGGGAAATTTCGACAAATGCTTCAATAAATGATGCTATGAAAATATGAAAAAAGTATGAGTTGATGATGTTTTAAATATGCTTAGCCATATGCATGAAAGTATGAATGCTTATAAGTAGTGTGCAAAAAAGCTATGATGTTTTGAGATGATTTGTTAAGCTATGTGGTTATCCAACTTGAAAGGTTATTGTTTAGGCTAATGCCAAGTTATGTTGGATTGTCTCAAATTGTTTTTATGCTTATATATTAAAAGGGTAAGCTTTGTTTATGAATTACGAACTTCTTAAGCATTACATGCTTACTTCGTGTTACTTCCTTTGTGTTTCTAGATAATCGGAAGCTCGTTTAGGTTGGAAGATTGTCAAAGACCCATCACACTATCCATCAGCTAAATCGGTAGATTTTGGTGATTTTGAGTCATGGTTATAATGGCATGTATAGGTGTCTTGTTTGATGAAATTGGCCATTATGTGTGGCTTGTATATATGTTGATTTGGTTGATGAACTAGTTGGTATAACAATGTAATTATATGGTATTTTGTGAGGTTGTTATTTTGATGGTGTTTTGGATAAAATGATGGTAAGGAAATGATATGGTAATGGTATGTTATGAAGTGTTGAATGGTGTGAATAGAGATAATCCATGATGTTGCTAATGGCTTGATTTGGTAGTTTGAAAGTGATCTACTTTTGGTCAAATGGGTATGACACATGTTATTTGTGAAAATGGTCATTTTATATTGGTTGTGCATGCATTTTGGTATATGAACATATGGATAAATGTGGCATTGAAATTGTTCAATTGGTAGTTTAATTGATGAATGAAATGGTTAGGTGTTTAGGTAAGTTTGATTGTTGAAATTTAGGTGTCATTTTGGCATATTGGTTGAATGGATGGTTTCTATGTTGTGTAAGCTTAAATATGCATATGTTAGATGTGTTTTGAATGCTTGATTATAGGTACATTTGGCTTGTGCAAGAGGTATTAGTTTGGGTGAGAAAAATGGCTTGGAAATGGCCTATTTTTCGTCCACACGGGCAGAGACACGGGCGTGTGTCTCAGCTGTGTGTGACACACGACCAGGCAACATGGTTGTGTGTCCCCTGTAGCTTTCTAAGGGTTGCAAGTCAGGCTATTACATAGCCTAGCACACGGCCTGGCACACGGGTGTATGGCTTGGCCATGTGACCTAAGTCAGTGAGTTACACGGGTACAGACACGGGCTGAGAGACTACTGTGTGTCCCAATTTCGAATGCTCACATGGCCGAAGACATGGGCGTGTCTCTTAGTCATGTGAGTCACACGGCCGTGTGACCCTTGCAATTTGAAAAATTGTCTTTTTCCAAAAAATTTCATATGTTTCCGATTTAGTCCCGATTAATTTTCAATGTCCTTTTAGGGCTTCGAGGGCTCGTAAAAGGGATCGTACGTATATTTTGGTTGATGTTGCTATGATTTACGATGTGATTTGTTTATGATAATAAAATGTTCAGTATATGATGTTATGCTCTGGTAATACTCAATAGCCCTAATTCGACGATGGATACGGGCTAGGGGTGTTACAGTCACTGGCCAAGGAGGTGTCAAATGGCCATTTGTCATACCAATTGTACCCGATTAGAAAGAGGAAATAATCTTGGCCTGCAATTTTGTTAAGTATTTGATCTAGGAAAAGAAACAGGAAATGATCTTTCCTGGTAACCTTGCTTAGCTTCTTATAGTCTGCAAAGAATCGCCAACAAGTAACCATCCTTGTTGGAATCAACTTGCTCTTTGCAATCGTGAAACATCTTTCATTCGGTGCATATTGACCAGGGTCTATCTAAAAATTTTCATATATGGGATAAATGATCCCCGCTTCAATCATTGAGACTTGAGTTTCCCAGGATCAAATATTTGAGATTGAATCAAGCTCCTTTGCCCCTCAATAGACACCTTTTCAGTTTCTTCTAGCAATAACTTGTGAGTGCACGTAGAATGATAATTACCTCAAATATTAAGGACTAAATCGTTTAGTCAGTTTATGTAAGCCCTATAAATTTTAGCTAAATCCGAGTTTATTTTCTATGTCTAATTCAAGTTTTATAATTAAGGACTAAATCGTAACAATTTCAAACTATCAGTACAATACCCAAATATTAAATTGAGAGCGTTTCTAACAAATTTTATCAATTACAAGTCTAATCCTAAAATATTATCAAGTTTCCTTATCATTTAAGGCTCTAATTAGACTTATCAAGTTACAGGAGTAATTTGTAATTTAAACGGACTACATAACCAATTTAAAAAGACCATAATTCAAACCCCCAACAGTCCATTGCAGTTTTTTTATTTGAAAAGTTTGATTTTAAACTCGATTTTGAGTATTTTGATAGCCAATTAAACCCGATTTAGCTATAATTAAATATCATACATATTCATACACCTTCAATTGAATTTATTAACACCAATTAAGCACAATTAAATAGAATTAAACATTCAATTTCATGCATATCACCTACCGGTTAATTCAAACAAGTGGCGTACCTTAGTCGCTAGTTAACCATTCCATGGAAGCTTCATTTCAACAATGGTTAGTGTAAATATCATGCCTCACACACCTCGTTATTAAGAAACAATACACCGTAAATTATTCAATAATCAAACTCAAACATGCATATATGATATTATAAAACCATCCAAAATTAAAAATGTCCAATATCCAAGTCCAATTACAACCAAAATTAAACTGTCTCGGAAGTTCCACAATGCCCGATTAACATCTCTAAAATGTGTAACTAAATCTCTACCGAGCTTTAATCTCTTGAAACTTTTTTGCTTGGCTCCTCAGCTCCTCAATTTCGTCGATTAACTACACGAATGTGAGGGTGTGAGCTTAAAAAGCTCAGTGAGTGTTAATAAAACAAAGAGTAAATTAACACCCAAATCATGCTTAAATTGAAACCAATCAAATACAAATTTTACATCACAATATCAATCCATAATAGTTCAATGCCATATGCACAACCATGTATAAAATATCATAATTAATCATGGCCTATAATCATCAATTTAGCATATAACATTTCAAACATTTATATTGGCATATACAATCATAGCCTAATCAGGTGATCATACATCGGATAAACGGATCTCCTTACTCCCAATTAGAATCAGAATTAGTCTCAGATTGAGCGGGCCAAGACCACATGCTCCCTTATATCGCCTCAAATCAGTCCCGTTGAGTGAAGACACAAGCTCAACACTCCCTTATCTACTCCAAATCAGTCCACCTAGAGCCTCATTGCTCACAAATAACATATCAATATGGTGAGTACTCACAAATCCTATGGCATGCCAACTATATCCAATGAACCCACCATGCTATAACGCCAATATATCCAATCAATCATAGCATAATTTTAGTCAATAATGTGCTCAATTTAAAGTGCCAAAACGCATATATAAATCATGTAACATATCCATTTTAACATCAAATTAAATCTAGCACACCAATTACCTATTATCAATGTTCATTTATTAATTGAATATCAACATACCATGAACTAAAACTCCAGTATGTTTGCTTAGTTCACCATTATAATCAATTAAATCAAGCACACAAAATCAATAAATGCTCACTTACCAACACTTAACAAAAATTTTATCACTTAAACATATATCAAGAATCTTACAAAATTAACCAACCAAAACTCAATTAAATAGTTTCAATTACTAATTAATCATCCAATTAAGCATAAGTGAGGGTCAATTTACCAAATCACCCTTTAATAACACTCACCACACAACTAACTCAACCACAACCAAGTAATCAACCAAGCAAATCCAAGCTTCAATTTCGATTAGCTCGATCCTCTTCAAGATTCGGAGCATCAATAGAGATAAAATAGCTATTACCACCTTTTAAAAGATATAATAAACACAAATTTTCATCAACTAGGCTACACGAAATTTTCACTCAAAGTTACCTTACTGGATTTGTATCATCAAGTCGAAAACTCGATTCTTCACAAAATCGATCACTCCAGCCCTCCTAATCATTTCCAAACATCAATACTAGACCAAATAAACATATACTAAGCATCAATTTCATATTTAAATCAATTTCACAAAAATCTGAAAAATCGATTTTTGAAGATGATGAAATTCGAATTTCTTTAAATTATGTTGCAAAACATGTTTAATCTTGATAAATAAGACCAAAAACCTTCTAATAGGTCCGTTTTGAGTTGGAATATCCAATGATTTGTGGATTTCCTCTCAAAATTCAAGATCCACCATTAAAGCACCTTAAACTTTTGAAGAAGATGACATTGATAAAAAATCATGTAGTTATCACTCAAATAATGTAAATATGCTTATAATCATCATGAAAATAAGTTTAGAAATAATTATTACCTTTGATTCATTCTAAATCCTTTGATTGAAAATCTTGATTCAAGAATCTTGAGAAATTTTAGAATATTTTTGGCTACTTTTGTGAATAATTTAAGGTGAAAAGAGAGTATTTTGAGAAGGAAATTGTTGACTCTATTCTCTGATTATAGATCTTTAAAACCATGCAAAGAAAGAAAATTTTATAGCTCTCTAATCTGATGTAAATGGTGTGAAAAGTAAGCTAGATGCATTGTGTTTAAAACTGAAACAACCCACCAAAAATTTAAAAATTGGAAAATTTGCCCAATGGCCACTCCCAAATTTCCCTTACTTTACCAAATGATCTTTTCCATCTAAAATTCAAAATTTAAAGGTTTATTTGCCAAATAAATGCTCCAAAATTTCCCTTATTTTACAATTAAATCCAATTTAATTAATATTTAAATTTAACTCAAATTAACCCCCAATAAAAATTATTTTAAAATTCTTTTTCAACCCAAATTAATTATTTTCACTAATAATTATTTAATTACTTTAAAATTAATTTTCCAAAAATATTTTTATTTATTCGGATTACTGTTTAATCGATTTTAGATGAAATTGACCTCCTAAATTAAATTCAAAAATTACTATTAACCCAATAAATTCCTAAATTCACGCTCAGAACCCGAAAATATACCCGAAACTATTAGACTCGATTTAGGGATATTACAGGCCTTCTTAGGATGATTGAAACCCGAAAAATATACCCGAAAAATCTACTTCAAAGTCGTAAATAACAAAGTCAGCAGGAAAAATAAATTTATCTACACATGCCAATACATCCTCGATTTTTCCTTCTGGAAATGCTAAAGATTGATTTGCTAACTGAAGTGTAACCATAGCAGGTCTAACTTCACCTATCCCCAACTTTCTAAATATGGACATGGGCATCAAGTTAATGCTCGCTCCCAAATCACATAGTGTCTTACCATAATAAGTTGCTCCAATGTTGCAAGGTATGGTAAAACATCCAGGGTCCTTCATCTTTGAGGGTAATTTATCTTGTAGATATGCACTACATTCCTTCGTCAGAGCTACCGTCTCAAATTCTTCAAGTCTTCATTTCTTAGACAGGATATCCTTCATGAATCTGACGTAGTTTGGCATTTGCTCAAATGCTTCTACCAACGGAATGTTGATATGAAGTTGTTTCAGTACATCTAAGAACTTCTTGAACTAGACTTCTTGCTTTTGCTTCTGAAGTCCTTGAGGGTAGGGTGGTGGAGGATTCTTAACTTGAACTGGGCACTTGTACATTTAACAAAGGTGTTAGTTTATCAGAATTGACTGGGCCAAAAGTTACCTTATCAGATTTTGCAGACTCTAGTTCTGGTGAAGCTGGATTTTCAACACTTGGTTGAACTTCCACTTTATCTTGAGCATCAGTTGGCTCTTCTTCAACTTTGACAGTGTTAGGCTCTATCGTCTTTCCACTCCTTAGTGTCAATGCTTTACAATGCTCTTTTCTCAAATTTCTTGGATTCTTCGTATCACTAGGCAAAGCACCTTGTGGCCAGTTCCTAAGTTCTGTTGCAAGCTGTTGCAAGCTAACCCACTTGATTCTCCAAATTTCTTAAAGTGGTGTCATTCTTTGCCATATATGCCTTCAATAGGTTCTCTAGGCTATTGGAAGGTTCAATTTATGGTGATTTTTGAACTTGATGGGTAAATTTAGATGGCTAGGTCGGTCTAGGTTATGCATAAGTGTTACTGGGTCTAGCCCCTTGATTACTCCAAGAGAATTTCAGGTGGTTTCGCCAAGATAGGTTATAGAAATTTGACTGCAGTCCCCGCCTACCTAGGTTTTGGTTCTGGTTACCCATGTAATACACGGATTCTGGGTTTGATGGGCATTTTTTAAACAAGTTTCCTTCCCAACAATATACATAGGCTACATTTTGAATTGATTCGGTAGCTGAGCTGCAAAATTATTAAACCCATTAGTAGTAAAGTTCTTAAGCATTGAAGATATCGAAGATACTTGAGATGCAAGGAAAGTGAGAGCGTACACTTCATGTATTCTTGTGACTCGATTTTCTAACACTTCTCGATTGGTTGGTCATTGGTAATTGTTGCTAGTAAATCTCTCAATGATTTCATAAACCTCATTATAAGACATAGAAAGGAGAGCAAGTGTCTACTACCATCCTCGTGTGAGCATTTAGACCGTTATAGAACATCTCTAATTGGATGTAATGTGGGATTCCATGATGAGGGCATCTTCATAATAGTTCTTTAAACCTTTCTCACGCTTCATACAAGGACTCATCATCGATCTATTGGAAGATAGTGATTCATTCTGTAACTTAGCATTCTTGCTAGGTGGGAAATACTTCATAAGTAATCATTCTACTAACTCTTAACATGCAGTGATGGAATCTGGTGACAATGAGTCCAATTGGCTCGAGCTCTGTCCCTTAGTGAATATGGGAACAACTTTAATTTTAATACTTCTTTGGGTACCTCGGTTAACTTGAATGAGTCACTCACCTCTATAAGCAATCTGAAGTGAAGGTGAGGATCCTCAGTTGGCATTCCACTAAATTGGCCCACTATCTGAAGCATCTGAAACATGACTGGCTTCAGCTCAAATTGTTGTGCCTCGATTTTGGGTCTCCTAATACCCGAATTAAGCTCATGAAATACTAGCACGACATAATTTCTTAGGGCTCTATCCTTATCATCAGTAATAAGGATAAGATTTTAAGCATGATTTGTTCCATTTCCTTGATTTTGGTTCTCAAGGTCCATCTTTTCGATCCTTCTCTAAACTGCTTGTCTCCTTCTTTGTCAAAAAGTCTTTTCAATTTCAGGATCTACAGGGAGTAAGTTGATAATTCGATTAATACTCATAAACACCTGAAACAATCACAGAAAAAAGATTAAATTAACATTAAATAGAAAAATAAACCAAAATTAACAATTAACAATTTCACAAATAGTGTATTTTAAAACAGTCCTCGGCAACAATGCCAAAAATTTGGAACGACGAAAATATGCAAGTGTACACAATTGCATCAAGTAATAAAGTGACAAGTAATGTCGAGTTATCGTACTACAGGGACTGTGAAAGAGAATATTTGTGAAATGCAAATTTAAACAATTTGGTGATGGAAAATATGTTGATTTGAAGTGGTGATATAAAAACTAAGAAAATTAATTAAGTGCTAACTAAGAAAAAGTAAAATTCCAATGCACGATTTCTCAAAATGAGTTTAATCAATATGACATAAATGTGTTTGATCAATTTAATTCTTTAACTTAGAATTACTAAAACTATGTTCATGTTGTTACGAATAATTTCACGACAATTTGATATTTTGTTAACTAAAGCACATACATACTTACTAAATCAATTGACCTCTTAAACATATTCCTATGTCAATTCAAACAATTAATCAATTTTCATAAGCAAGTATAAGATAAAGTGAGGTAACAATATATTTCTATATTGAAACAATTTAATCACAATAATCTTACAAGTTATGCAATGCTAAAGTAGAGTTTAATATCATTGTTAATTTAACCCTCAACTACCTTAAAAGATTAAACATGCACCAATTAATACTATGTTAATTAATTATAATTTCAATTCGATTAATAATTAATTCATTCATTACCTTACAATTATAATGCAAGTATAACATAAGCATGATTTTATTTAATTGAACAATTTAAGCGTACATAAACATGATTTTAATAATTTAAGCAAAAAAAATGCAATCAATCTAACAGGATTTAATTGTAAGTCATTTTAATAGATCGAGAACAAAAACAAAACAAATATTCATAATCATGATCACAAAATAAACGAGAAAAAATAAAGAGATGTGAACTATGAAATAAATCTCGGTGTTTCTTCGAAAAAAAAAACTAGTGTACTCCTCTTCTTTTCTGCTCGTCCTATCAATCTAAGGCCTTCACGAACACTTGAATATTGATACTCTAAGGGGCATTATAGCTCTTTTTCAAGAGGGGAAATCAGCAAGGGAGGGAGGACAAAGGAAATGGGAAAATAAGAAAGAGAATGGAAAAGAGAAAGATGTGTGAATTGAGGATGTAAGGGATGATTTTTGAGGAAGAGAATAGGGGTATTTATAGGTGGAGATGACTGCTAAAAATGGTAAAAAAAATCAGCCACTTCCTCTTCCTTGGCCGGCCATGTTTTGAGAAAGTTTGATTGATTCAAACTTGTTATTTTTAGCTTGAGGCTAAAAATAAAAGACATGAAAAGAGGAGGGGCTTGAACAAAATTAAAGGAAACTTCAAAGGATATTTTGCAATTGTAAAAATCAACTAAATAAGTTGTTTGGGTTGGCTATATGGGACAGTTTGGGCCTCTAAATCCTTGGTGGATCAGTCCTCTTCTCTTAACATAATTGGGCTCATTTTTCTTCTTCAGGCTTATAATTAATTTTTAACTCAATTGATGTTGGATCAAAATTAATTATAAAATATCTTCAAAAAATATTTTTGGATCGTCTGTGGCTGGAAAGTTAATAGCCGTACTCTTGATTCACTCGATGCAAAAATTGTCCTAGCAGTTTAAGCCTCTTGAGGTGACTGCCGAGCCGATTTTCACCCTTTGTGCAAAACTATCGAAAATAAATCAAATTTGCGTAAAATTATTATAAAAATAATTAAAATTCAATATGTTAATAATTTGAGTGCAAATTAATTATTTTATAATTAAAGTATGAATTTCGACAAAAATTACTATGAAAGTGCATGAATTAGAGTTCAAAAGGTGCTAAAAAAGTTTATATATTTTTGTGTTTCCAAGTTGTCATGACATACACACCTGTAGAGGTGTAGATGTAGGATACTGACGTGGTGTATAGTGTGGCGCTTGTGTAAAATACATGGGGTTAGTGAAAGGAATAAGAATATATGGAGGGAATTGATCGGGATGTGGTGTAGACATCCATACCCATTGTTGGGTTAGAGTCGATGACAAACCCGTCGGGGCACTTGCTCCAGACCTATGATTCTGGAGCAATCGTCGTTGCCTCCTCAAACGAAATTGCCTACTCCTCGCCTCCACCAATACTAGATATAGCTTGCCAACAAGTCTAAACCATGTCATGTACTCCGCTGAGGTCACCGTATCCGGGGTGAAAAAAGGCTCGCGTATGGGTATGAAATCCTTCTTACGATCCCAAATGTTGATATATTCCTTGTGGAATTCCCGTCAATTTTCTTCGATTTTCCCCCATAAATCAAGCTTGTACAGTGCTTCGATGTTTTGTGGTGTTGGTAGAATATTTTGCCTTCACCCGAACTATCGCATCACTCGATCCGATTCGTGTATCTCCACCGTCACATAAACTACCAGTGGCACTTTCGCATTCTACATACTCCAAATGGCCAAAAATTCGAGCGAGATGCATTTTACGATTTTCAAATCAGCATATGGCATCCACTCAAAGTGTAGTGCATAATTATAAATTTTTTATCTACAAAATTTTAAATTTCAAATCATTGCATAATTATTATATGTTTGAAAAATTCAATAACTAATATCGGCTTTCGAGTGTTGATCTAGCAACAGTCAGATATCTTCTAGTTGGTCCAACAGTCTCACATAACTCGGCCCATGGTTTCACCTACTCAAACAATATGTTAATTCAAACATATATGGTTCCAGCTACTCAAACAACATTTACTATGGTAACTATATATTATTATCAAATGAATTTTACCTTGTCACCAATGGGAATGTATAAGGAGTGTCTACTAGGAGACGCAAAAATGGTAGTTGCCACTACGCCCATGGCTACAACAAGAGTAGACAACTACCGATTGACACCTTATCTGGTTTCGTCGCCTGACACAACTCCCTGTACAATGTGGCCGAACACGGCTGATTCCCAACTCAGTTGACCACATTATTTGAAGTCATTCAGATGTAGTAGCCACCTTATGTGTACCAAATTTCAAGATTTATTGGGTATTAGAATGTCCCCAATTAATCTCAAGATGCATGCTCGAGCGTATTGTTCTTTAACCAAGTCAGTTGCGTCCGCAGGAAGGTCTTTGAAATTATCTTGCAATCATTTCATCTTTATCCAGCCACCTTGAAACGTGTTCGATACTTTCCATAAAAAAGCCTCATAAAGGTCCTCCTTACCGAGAATGACAACTAGCCTCGTAACGACTAACCCATCCACAGGTAAATCGAGTTGTAAAGCTACGTCCTCGAGTGTAATTGTACACTTACCGCATGGAAGATAGAATGTACGTGTCTCACGTCTCCATCTTTCCACGAACGTGTTGATAAGTGTGGGATCCAATTTATAGCCCCTAAGCATACGAGATGCATGTAAGAATCTCGCATCTTGCAAATAATGATGAATTTCACTCAGTGCGCTCTTAGATAAATTGTGTATGAACCCCTTCAAAACCCGATCATCCGCCTATTTATATCAACAAGATAATTTTAAAATTTTAAAAAATTTAATAACTTTAAAATTAACTTAATTGAAATTAATGAAAATTAAAAATTTTCCTTATCATTATCGATTGCGTAGCAGAAATGTGTTCGTCGTCAAAACGAATAAAAGAACTTGTCATTCATGAAAAATTAATCGAAATGAATAGTTTATGAAATAATAAAGTAAAACTAGAATATTTTTATACAAATTTATTGGAAAAATTTGAACTAATCTTTAGAGAATAGCGAGAATTGAGAGTTTAGAGAGAATGAAGTGAGTTGGATTTGAGTGAAAAGAATAGAAATGGCCTGAGTATTTACAAGACAAAAAGTTACCGTTGGGCTGGGTAAAATTTTATTGTTAGGGAAATGATTGTTGGAAGAAAGCGTGTCCAGCCGGATGCGCTTTCACACACTTTTTTCAAAAATGACCTATTCCCCTAAATTTTCAAAAAACAAATCGACCTATTTGGCCAATAATTTTTTTGGCATATATGGCTAATTTGGCCATTTGGTAATTTAATTTTATAATATCATTATTTATTCCAAATTATTAACATTTAATTATTTTGATTAAAATGATTGTCGAAACCATTTTTTTTGAAAAAAACAAAAATTTTAGGTTGTCGACTTTAAAAAATGAAAATTGAGAGTCGCCACCAATCTTTTATTAAGGTGTGATTGGGTCACCTAAAAATGACTTTGGTTTACAAATTTTAGAAAAATGGGTCCGGGAGTCGGTTACGTATGAGGAAGGATTAGCACCCTCATTACGCCCAAAAATTGGTACCTAGTTAATTAATTAATGTCTTAATGTCGAAAATTTGAAAATCGTAATCCTTAGCAAAAACTTAAAACGTTACGTATTAAGACCCTTCTCATTTTAGAGAAATAAAATACCACACCCAATACGTTAGGGCACGACATTCTAATTTTCCCCAAAAAATGAATTAGGGCAAAATACTAGTGCAATAAAAAATGTAAAAGAATATCCATTTATTCAAGATTTAAGAAATCGCGGCCCAATACGTTAGGGCACAATTCCTCTAAAATCCCAAACTCGGAATATTTCCTTTATTATTTTTTAAAAAAATTCATTTCGAGAAATCAATGCGTCACATCCAATACGTTAGGACACAACGTGTTGAATTCCCAATAATGAGTTCTTATTTTTTTGATTAAAGAGAAATCCTCGATTGTTAGATTTTCAAAAAAATCAGAACCCAATACGTTAGGGCTCAATTTCCTTGAGAAATCCTAAATACGAGTATTACCTCTATTTTGAAGCGTTTTATTTTAAAATTAAATAAGAGATAGGGTAATGTTATGTTGAATATGTGAATGAATGCCCCTTAAACAAATATCAATAATAAATACAACAATTTCATAGAAATAATATGAATAAACAAATAAATAAACAAAATAATGACGTGCAAAATATCAAATAAATAGGCAAAATAATAATAAAAATATGCAAACATAAATTAATAAGCGAATAAAAAAATGTACCTGTACACATAAAAAAATACATAAGTTTTAAACAATTAATATAATATTAAAATTAATTAAATAAATTAAACATGTGTATATAAAATATAAGTATGCGAAAATTTTAGTATAAAAAAACATAAATACATGCTTAAATATACATATAAAAAATAATAATAATTGCATATGAGAATTATAAAATAAAAATTAAAAGAATACAATTGCATTATCAAAAATATTGATTTTTAAAGAAAATATGAAAATGGACTAAATTGGATCGCCAGTAAAGATCCGGGGTAAATTCATAAATAAATAAAGTCTGGAGGACTTAATTGAACGCTCGAATTACATAGAGGGGCTGGAAGGGCAATTTTCCCTTCTCCTCTAAACGGCGCCGTTCAAATTAGACCAAATTAAAATAAAAATAAATAAAAGGGTAAATTAAAAAAAAACTTAATTACAAAAACATTAAAAGGCGGAGGGGCTAAATAAAATAAATAAAATTAGCAGTGGTATCACCTTCTCCCTTTTTTTAAAATCGTAAATAAGTAAAAAATATTCAAAAGAAAAAAAATAGTAAGCCACCTTTAAAAAAACTGCCAATCGTACTCTTTTTTTTATTCCTCCCTTTTTTTTCTTTACAATGAAGGGAGAGACCTCTATTTATAGTTGAGCCTCCCCAAATCCAACGGTACAGATCAATTACATCAACAGCTGAGATTAAAGGGTATCTACAAATTAAATCTATAATATTACAAAATCATATCTTCTAAGATTGCATATCATATCTAAGATTATATATCATATCTAAGATTGCATATCATATCTAAGATTATATATTATATCTAAGATTGCATATCATATCTAAGATTGCATATCCCTGAAGATTATGTTTCCATAAGCTTGTAGATGGACCTTCAACCTTTTCAAGTAATGGGCAATTCCATCGGGCCAAATGATATTACTTTGGGTTTTCTTTTTTTTTTGTGAGCCCGGGCTAAAATTGGGTATTACAGCTGCCCCTCTTTGCTCGTTGTCGTGTAACAGGAATGGAGCAAAGACTTTAGAAATGACCAATTTTTTCCTAGTCACGCTAGATCTTAGTGCTCTTCTTCTTCAAGCAGCCACATTCCATCCTACTGCATCTTCAAATGTATAAGAATTGGTGCTTCAATCTACTCCACTGCAATATCAAGGAGATAGGACTTACAATCTTCAACCTATTCCACTGCTGACCAAGGAGATATGATTACTGGCTTGAATGTACTCTACTGTAACCACAGGGAGGTAAAATCCGCCATCTTCGATCTGCTCCACTACTGCTTAGGGAGATAAGATCTGAAATCTTCAATCTATTCCATTGTTGCCTAGAGAAGTAGAATTACTGGCTTCAATGTACTCCACTATAACCACAAGGAGGTAAAATCCGCCATCTTCGATCTGCTCCACTACTGCTTAGGGAGATAAGATCTGAAATCTTCAATCTATTCCACTGTTGCCCAGGGAAGTAGAATTACTGGCTTCAATGTACTCCACTATAACCACAGGGAGGTAAAATCCGCCATCTTCGATCTGCTCCACTACTGCTTAGGGAGATAAGATCTGAAATCTTCAATCTATTCCACCGTTGTCCAGGGAAGTAGAATTACTGGCTTCAATGTACTCCACTATAACCATAGGGAGGTAAAATCTGTCATCTTCGATCTGCTTCGCTGTCAATGCAGGAAGGCAAGATCTGCTATCTTTAACCTGCTCCACTACAACCGAGGAAGGCAAGGCTTTGTTTTCGATCTGCTTCGCTGTCGATGTAGGAAGGCAAGATCTGCTATCTTTACTGATCTGTTCTCTAGGGAACATGACCTGTATAATGAACCTAATTATGCCTAATGATTAGGATGGCATGATCAAAATGCATCAAATGCTCCTAACTAGACATGTGTGAATGGTGTTTGCATGAATGCAAAATTTTATTTTTCTAAGAATGACCGCTTAGGTTGTCATTACTCGAAGTTTATTAAAGCTTTGTGACTGATGTGCTACAACGCCTTCTTGCTTGATTGGCTTTTCTAAAGAAACATTTAGCCAGGTTGCCCCCACTGTAAACCTCAAAGTTTAGGTAAAAATATATGGCTTTTCCTTAATCCTTTCCTATAACAATTCAAGGATACAGGATCTAAATCTTTCTGGTCCTTTACACCATTCCCAGGGTGTTGTACCAAAGACTCATGCACAAATAAAGACTCTCTTCTCTGAGGTAACCTCTTCATATTGTCTGGTGATCATTATTGCTTGTTCATTTAAGCTTTGTCACCAAAATGACATCTTGTCATGTTGTTCAATCAATGTTTTTGACAACAAAATCCAAAGAGAAAGTCTTAATTTAGACTTTTCCTTCTCAGATTTCCAGCCTTTAAACTTGGTGCTTTCTAAACAATAGTCCTATTTCAGGTTCCTGTATTATTTAGAAACTTCTAGAGTAATATGCAAAACCTCCATTGTGAAAGTTTTATTAGTTCATTAATCATTATTCCAATGCAACATGCTTGCAAAAAGGTCATAACAATGGATAAGAATAAAGTTAGTTCTGATCATAGCTCGAAAGGAATAAAATAGTAAAGAAGGGTAACAAAGAAATTGATTGAGAATGTGTATCTTGGAAAAGAATGAAGTATTCCAAGAACAACAAATTCAACATAAATAGTATGAAAATTGGGTGCCCCAGATATCACAGTTTGAGCTTCTCTGTACAAACTTTCTGAAGACCATTCTGAGTTTGACATGTGTTTAGGAGATCTACAGTACTTTGTCGATGCCCCAAGATGTCGCCTAACCTTTCCTGTTAATTTAGGTATAGCAAGATCATCATATGCCCCAATCAAAATCTGAACTGCTCTGATTACCTCATGCCCTATTCTGATCAAATATTTGAGCTGCCCTTTTCAGGTTTTCAACTCAAATCCTCTTTGGTCTCAAGGCGTCCTTTGCGGATTTTTACCTTGGCCTCTCCTTTTCTTTTTTCTTTTTTTTTCTTTTTTTTTTGATTGAATCTGAACTCATAGGATTAGGCATGTCCTTGTTATCCCTTCTAATCAAAATCGACACTTTTCCAGAGAAGGCCTTCCATATAAGGTCCTTTCCAGCTTAGGATGAAGTTCTTCTTTGTATGGGAAGGATTTTCTTCAATACCAGGTCCCTCTCAAAGAATTCTATAGGGCGGACCTTTTGTGAGCTCGTATCATTTGCTTTTGGCGCATTTGACCATGATGAATAACTTTAAAATTTCCTCTTCAATCGGAATTAATCCAAAAACTCAGAGAGAAAGAATCCTATCTTCAATAGGCAATACCACAATGGGTCCAGGAGAAAGGCATTACCCTGGTGGAGTTTTTTTTTTTGCGATATGGCATTAATCGCGAACAGACTACAAACCTTTGATATTGTGCTGTTGTTCAAATTTAGTACATTATCAGATATGATCTTTTTGGGGTTCCATACTGACATTAAATTCTTCAAGAATTTGCTGACTGTCGACTTTATGACATTGGCATACGAGGCAGCTTCCACCCATTTAGTAAAGTAATTGACGACCACAAAGATGAATCGATGATTGTCAGACTCTTTTGGCTAGATTGACCAAATGACCTTCATGCCCCACATAAGGAGAAGTCATGTATCCCAATGATTCTTTGTAGGGTAAGATTCGTTTCTCGACTTGTTCTACCATCCTTAACAGGTCTAGAAATAGGCTACAATCTATGTCATCTTCAAAGTCATGAGATCCCTCTAAACACATGTCTCACTCAAAAAGAAATTCTGAGCCTGTAGCAGCGTCACTCATGTTATTGATATCTAGGGACCCATAATAAATATAAAAGAATATACAAAAGAATGTATTTATGAATAACTATAATGAAAGAATGATGTGGAAGAAAATCCAAAAGAATGAAAGAACAATTATTTCAAAAAGAATGAAAAAATATTGGCTCAAAAATGAATGCAAAGATGTATCTTATTAGAATAATGACGTTCAGACATAAGCCTATTTTATAAAGGAATTCTTATTGCCTCTAGGATAAAAGCAACAAGTGTGTTCTGAACATTACTCTAAGTAAGCCCTAAATGCTACAGGAATTTCTTTCGCAGTTCAATTGCTTAGAACACTCCAGATTTATAAGGGCGAATATCTAACAAGGTCCCTTTTCATTTGTGTCCTCATATATGTCATTGATGTGAACGTTTCTTTTAAATCCTTCACAGAACTTCATTTTTTTATTATCCATCATATTTTGTTGGACCTTAGGTAACGCTCTTGTAGCAGTAGCTGGTCCTACCTCTCCCTTTGGAGTTGTTCAAATCTTTCCAATCATTGGTCCATTACTTAGTTTTGGATCGAGTACCGTAGCAGTGTTTGGTAGGTTGGTTGGTTTCCAAGTTAACTGAGGAATGATTTTAATCGATTAGGCTCTTTTAGTAGAATTTAATGTTTATGATGTCATGCAATGCGAATGCATGCAATGAATGCAATAAATGCATAAAGAGATGTTGATTCTAATTCAATTCCATTTAGAAAACTTTACTAGAAAACAAATCTCTTTACATAAAATGAATATTTATACGGCCTTGCCCTCATAGGCGGAGATATTCAATCATCTTCTTCATTCGAGCGTTAAGATAAATCTCACGAACTCTTCAAAAAACGTCTCTTCTATCTCCTTTTTGCTCAATCTGGGCCGTAACTTGTTGCTCACTCATCCTCATGATGCTCGTTGGCTTCTCTTTAAGAAGGTTCAGTAGCTCTCGAATAATTTTTGTCATCTTGAATCCTTGGGCAACGGAACCATAGTCGTGTAGTCCTCCATTAAATTATCATTCTTCTCTTATCACGTTTTCTTGGGTCATATTCGGACAACCATATTGTCATCCACTTTATCAAGAAACCCATTTCCTTATGACAAGCTCTCTATTTAGCAATTGAACATGAATCAACACCTCCTTTTTTATGATGAAATGAAATGTCATGTCATGCAATCAAAATAAAACACAAATTCAGTATCATAAAATATAATCAAGAAATAGTAAAACACCTAATCGGATATCTACTAGGGTTCAGTATAGTTCTGCTTAAGGTGGATTCCTAAGGTTCACTATATGAAGTTCGGCTTCTAGGGCAAGGGTACCTGAACCAACAAATTCCTCGATCCTCACCCATTATAGGCTCATATGGACCGAGTTCAGTTCAGGGGAATACATTTCCCTATGGCTGCACGGAGATGAAAATCTCACGAAGACATAGGTACGGATGTATCCCGGAAGCGGTTCACTACCCTGCACGGAGGTGAAAACCTCACGAAGGACTAGTTTCTCACTCCCACTTAAAAGGGTTAAAATTATTCAACTCATGTAATGTGTAATGCAAACAATACTTAAATCCATTAAGCAAGAAAATAATGAATGCAAAAGGATATCGTGAATTTTTTTTTAAATTTATTTTTTCGACTATAAGACAAAAATTAATCAACTTTGTGGCTCGACTCTCTTATTTTAAAAAGTCCCAGTGGAGTCGCCAAGCTGTCGAAACCATTTTTTTGAAAAAAACAAAAAAATTTAGGTTGGCGACTTTAAAAAATGAAAATTGGGAGTCGCCACCAATCTTTTATTAAGGTGTGATTGGGTCACCTAAAAATGACTTTGGTCTACAAATTTTAGAAAAACGGGTCCGGGAGTCAGTTACGTATGAGGAAGGATTAGCACCTTCATTACGCCCAAAAATTGGTACCTAGTTAATTAATTAATGTCTTAATGTCGAAAATTTGAAAATCGTAATCCTTAGCAAAAACTTAAAACGTTACGTATATCATTTTAGAGAAATAAAATACCACACCCAATACGTTAGGACATGACATTCTAATTTTCCCCAAAAATGAATTAGGGCAAAATACTAGTGCAATAAAAAATGTAAAAGAATATTCATTTATTCAAGATTTAAGAAATCGCGGCCCAATACGTTAGGGCACAATTTCTCTAAAATCCCAAACTCGAAATATTTTCTTTATTTTTTAAAAAAAAAATTCATTTCGAGAAATCAATGCGTCACATCCAATACGTTAGGACACAACGTGTTGAATTCCCAATAATGAGTTCTTATTTTTTTGATTAAAGAGAAATCTTCGATTGTTAGAATTTTCAAAAAAATCGGAACCCAATACGTTAGGGCTCAATTTCCTTGAGAAATCCTAAATACGAGTATTACCTCTATTTTGAAGCGTTTTATTTTAAAATTAAATAAGAGATAGGGTAATGTTATGTTGAATATGTGAATGAATGCCCCTTAAACAAATATCAATAATAAATACAACAATTTCATAGAAATAATATGAATAAACAAATAAATAAACAAAATAATGACGTGCAAAATATCAAATAAATAGGCAAAATAATAATAAAAATATGCAAACATAAATTAATAAGCGAATAAAAAAATATACCTGTACACATAAAAAAATATATAAGTTTTAAACAATTAATATAATATTAAAATTAATTAAATAAATTAAACATGTGTATATAAAATATAAGTATGCGAAAATTTTAGTATAAAAAAACATAAATACATGCTTAAATATACATATAAAAAATAATAATAATTGCATATGAGAATTATAAAATAAAAATTAAAAGAATACAATTGCATTATCAAAAATATTGATTTTTAAAAAAAATATGAAAATGGACTAAATTGGATCGCCAGTAAAGATTCGGGGTAAATTCACAAATAAATAAAGTCTGGAGGACTTAATTGAACGCTCGAATTACATAGAGGGGCTGGAAGGGCAATTTTCCCTTCTCCTCTAAACGACGCCGTTCAAATTAGACCAATTTGAAATAAAAATAAATAAAAGGGTAAATTAATAAAATAAAAAAAAACTTAATTACAAAAACATTAAAAGGCGGAGGGGCTAAATAAAATAAATAAAATTCGCAGTGATATCACATTTTCCCTTTTTTAAAATCGTAAATAAGTAAAAAATAATCAAAAGAAAAAAAATAGTAAGCCACCTTTAAGAAAACTGCCAATTGTTCTCTTTTTTTATTCCTCCATTTTTTTTCTTTACAATGAAGGGAGAGGCCTCTATTTATAGTTGAGCCTCCCCAAATCCAACAGTACAGATCAACTACATCAACGGCTGACATTAAAGGGTATCTACAAATTAAATCTCTAATATTACAAAATCATATCTTCTAAGGTTGCATATCATATCTAAGATTATATATCATATCTAAGATTGCATATCATATCTAAGATTATGTATTATATCTAAGATTGCATATCATATCTAAGATTGCATATCCCTGAAGATTATGTTTCCATAAGCTTGTAGATGGACCTTCAACCTTTTCAAGTAATGGGCAATTTCGATCAGGCCAAATGATATTACTTTGGGTTTTTTTTTGTGAGCCCGGGCTAAAATTGGGTATTACAATGATGACATTGGTTTTTTAAGGAAAAAAAAAACCTTCCAGCTTATTATGTTTGATATTGATTTTTTTTAGAAATGGTGTTTTATAGTGTTGTTGGAACCAGGTTGAAAAGGTTAGTCGAGTTTGTTGGAATAAGAAATGACTAATATATCGGTTTGGATAAAGGACTTGGACAAGTCTTTAAGCAAATCATTAGGAACCAATAAAAAATTGAAAACTGAGATAAAAATCGATAGTTGAGTTTATTTATAAAGTTTTTAATATTTCATTAATTTTTATGAATTTTTAATTATTGTTGGATTAATAGTCAAACTGGAACTCAATGATGTAAATGATTCTTCCATCGATTTGATTTGAAAAATATGTTCTAGTATTTTAATAAAAAAAAGTATAAAATCTAGAAACTCAATTATATAGTATTTATACAAAAATATTAAATCTCAAATTTAACCGTAATAAAGCAACAAATATCATAATCTGATGAATCACAGCAAGATTTGTTTTACAACATTACAAATTATATAACATTAAATGTCAAAAAAAAAAAACGAATTTAGAACTGTAAATTGTGTGATATGAAATAATTTCCTGGATAGGTAGGTAAACAAATAATACATGGTTTATGAAATATTGTGTCAGCTTTAAGAAACTATCTTTCTCGGTTGAGATCATATTCAGGTTGTTTTGAAATTGAATAGTTTGGAGTTATTTCAATTTCGGTGGTGGAGCCGGAAGGATTAAGACCATATTCACTTGTGGTTTCACTAAAGCTATCATTGTTGTTGCATAGTTGAGCATTTTGGATGAACGTTGCTGAGGAAGTGCTGTTAAATGAGTTTTTCCAAAACCTGCTTCCTTCCTCCAGATATGGTAATGAAATATTGTCTTCTAGAGCTCGAACCACCTGCATTGATTCATTTTCTTACTATGTTCTAAAAATTCGAATCAAATTATAAATAATTAATAACCTGAATATATCTCATCCTAATCGAAATTGACACAAACTTAGAAACAATTTAAATCTAAAAAATAAAGAAAATGATTTAAATTTGAACCAACTAATACTAAAAATTATTTGAATTCCAAAAATACAAACTTTAAATGGATCAATCCGGAAATGATTTAAACTTAAATGGTCAAAAATTAAACTCTAATCGAAAAATGATTTGATCAGAAAATTTAAAACCCAAAATTAATTCAAGGATCCTTTCAGTCGCACCGGTGAAATATGAGATGAAATCTTGACATTTTATGAAGGATTTTTTCCTCCAATATCACCAAAACATCATTTGGATGTTTACTAGTGAGGCTGTTAAGATTTTAGGATAAACTACGTTTACCCCTTAGGTTTTAAGATTATCCCCTTATCCTTTCTAGTTTATAAAATCTCATACAATCTATTTACTAACAAACTTCAAATTAAGATACAATTATACCCTTGTCATCTATGTATTTTCTATTTATTTTATTCATTTCTCATTTCTTAATTACAAAATACTGAAGAAGTAATTACATATTAAAAGTATTATAAAATTAAATATATTTAACAAAAAATTTATTAAAATAACACATAAAATATATTAAAAAATGGAGTGAAAAGCAAATGCTGAAAATAAATTGTTTTCAATGTATCTCACGGCCTAACATACCGGTAACACCACTTGAAAATTAACAAAATCATTGTAGAATCATTTCAAGGGAAAATTTATTTTTAAGCAAAAATTTTACCAACAAATATAGGAAAATTACCAATAAAAGCCCCTTTATTTTCAAAATTACCGAAATAGGCCAGGTCCTAAATTAATTATCGGAATGGGCATATTTCCCCCAAAACTCGTCCACGTCAACGCGTTGTCAGGGGGTAAAGCAGGAAAACGCTTCCTTGAGGAAGCATTTTGTCTACGTGGATAGAAAACGCGTCCTTGAGGGTGTTGTTTGTGTCCACATGGACAAAGCGCTTCCTTAAAGAAGCGTTTTTCCTATTTTTTAGGGTTAGGGTTTTGAGGTTTTGGGGGTTTTAAATTTTAGGGGTTTAAGGAAAAATTAAATAAATAAGGGTTTAAGGTTTAGGGTTTCTTAATTAAATTAATTTTAAATTTTAAAAAATTAGATTAGGGTTTAGTGTTTATGGTTTTTAAGGAAAAATCAAATAAATTAGGGTTTAGGGTTACTTGAGTAAATTAATTATAAATTTTAAAAAATTAGATTAGGGTTTAGTGTTTAGGGTTCTTAAGGATAAAATCAAATAAATTAGGCAACCTCTAATTGCAGTAGTGATGGGCAACCTCTGATTTTCGCTTTATTCGGTCGTGTCACCCCGTACATCTCCCGGTACAATGTTGCCAACATGGCAGACCCCCAACTAAATTCACCAGCTGCTCTAAAATCAACGAGTTTCAACAGCCATCTCAGATGTACAAGGTTTCGTGACATGTCCGGCATCAGATAACCTCTAATTATCTCAAGAATGTATGCCCGAGCATATCGTATTCTTTCTAGTTGGTAGAATCATCATCCGGCTCCAGAAATGTGTCTTATAACCAGCCCATCTTGATCCGACCTCCGTTAATATTATCCAGAATAGCACCCAAAAGTTCGTAGCATACCGCTCCCCAATCACCAGATTGAACGAACCCGGAGACTGCGTACCCATCCACTGGTAATCCCAATTGCAAATCACGTCTTCCTAAGTGATAGTACACTCTCCACATGAAAGATGGAATGTGTGCATCTCAGGTCTCCACCTCTATCAACGCACTAATGAGTTTCGGGTCCAACTTGTACCCTCGGCCTATCGCCGCCATGTGCCAAAAATCCGCTTCCCGCAGGTAATTCTCTATCAACGGTGATGGAGGACCAGGCATTTTATGGATATAACATTGCAATATCCGATCTACAGACTTTTATAAGAAATAATAAAATAAAAATTATTTAAAATTGCATAAATGAAAAAAATCTTAAGTAATATTTAAAAATTAAATTTAACACTTACCATTTTCATTTGTTCGACGGATATGTGTTTATCATCGAGACGAATTAATTCTCCGGCCAGTGCTAACACGATCAAATTTTTTTATTTAAAAAATAAATTTAAAAAAAATAAAATTAGAGCTTTTTCGAAAAAAATTAAAGAGAGCTTTGAGAGGAATTTGAGAGAAATTTGAGAGAATATTGAATAATTGAATATGGAAAGGATTTAAGTGTGAAAAAATGAAAGAAGGGGTTTTATAGTTTTTTTTTACCGTTGGGGGGTTATCAACGGTAAAAAAATAGTTGTTGGTACTGTAGTAGACACGGGGAAAACGCTTCCTCAAGGTCCTGGCCCATTTCGGCAAATTACCAATAAAAGCCACTTTATTTTTAAAATTACCAAAATGGGCCAGGTCCTGAAATAATTATCAAAATGGGTCATTTCCCCCAAAAACGCGTCCAAGTCAGAGCATTGTCAGGGGATAAAGTAGGAAAACGCTTCCTCAAGGAAGCGCTTTGTCCACATGGACAGAAAACGCGTCTTTGAGTGCACGCTTTGTGTCCACGTGGACAAAGCGCTTCCTTAAGGAAGTGTTTTCCCTGTGTCTGCTACAGTACCAACAGCTATTTTTTTTACCGTTGGTAACCCCCAACGGTAAAAAAAAACTATACGACCTCCTCTTTCATTTTTTCATACATAAATCCTTTCCATCTTCAATCTTTCAAATTTCTCTCAAATTTCTCTTAAATTCCTCTCAAAGCTCTCTTTAATTTTTTTCGAAAAAGCTCTAATTTTATTTTTTTGAATTTATTTTTTTTAAATAAAAAAAATTGATCGTGTAAGCAATGGCCGGAGAATTAATTCATCTCGATGATAAACACATATCTGTCGAACAAATGAAAATGGTAAGTGTTAAATTTAATTTTTAAATTTTACTTAAGATTTTTTTCATTTATGTAATTTTAAATGATTTTTATTTTATTATTTCTTATAAAAGTCTGTAGATCGGATATTGCAACGCTATATCCGTAATATGCCTGGTCCTCCATCACCATTGATAGAGAATTACCTACGGGAAGCGGGTTTTTGGCACGTGGCGACGATAGGCCGGGGGTGCAAGTTGGACCCAAAACTCATTAATGCATTGATAGAGAGGTGGAGACCTGAGACGCACACATTCTATCTTTCATGTGAAGAGTGTACTATCACTTTGGAAGACGTGATTTGCAATTGGGATTGCCAGTGAACGGGTACGCAATCACCAGGTCTGTTCAATCTGGTGATTAGGGAGCGGTATGCTACGAACTTTTAGGTGCTATTCTGGATAATATTAACGGAGGTCGGATCGAGATGGGCTAGTTAAAAGACACATTTCTGGAGCTGGATGGTGATTCTACCGAACTAGAAAGAATACGATATGCTCGGGCATACATTCTTGAGATAATTAGAGGTTATCTGATGCCGGACATGTCACGAAACCTTGTACATCTGAGATGGCTGCTAAAACTCGTTGATTTTAGAGCAACATTGTACCGGGAGATGTGCAGGGCGATACGACCGAATAAAGCGAAAATCAAAGGTTGCCTATCACTACTGCAATCATGGGCACGGTTTCGCTTTCCATTTTTACGTCCTCAAGTGACCACCCATATACATTCCCACTTATAACGTGGTAAATTTTCTATTAGATTTTACAATTATAACGTAGATTTAAAATATAATCGTATGCTAAAATTTTATTTAATTAGGTGGAACCATTTGGCAAGTTATGTTGGATTACCTACCTCTCTTGAAGATATACGGCTTCTATTAGACCAACGGTCGGAAGCACAAGTAAGTATTAAATAAAATAGATATACATAATGAGATAGTTGGTTCATATTTAGTATTTAGTATTATGTATATAACTAATATTTCCATCATATTCATATAGTTTTAATGGACACCATACAAGGATCCGGCAATTCGGGCAGTAATTCCAGATGAATACTTGCAAAATTCGAACGCTTGGCTTGTGAATGTCCCATTGGTCAACTTTGCCTTCGTGGAGATGCACCAGTCAGACAGAGTATTACGACAATTTGGATTCCGACAACAAATTTTTGTGGCACCTGAGGTGTTGGATGGTCATCATAGAATCGACTTACGGCAATTGCATACGAATTGGCTGAGATTCTGGTCACACTATATCCAAAATGTGGGAAGATCGGTATGATTATATACCTACTCGGGAACCGATCATCGTTCCAGAGTTAGCGTGCGTGCTGGAATACAAGTCATGGTTTAGGTTCCATGGCAAGCCATATTTACTGTCGAAAGAGGAGAGGCGGCGGTAATTGCGTGTCCAAACAGAACAACATGGCCCTTTAAATCCAAGAAGAAGGGATGACGATGCAGGCCCATCAACAGTGCTCACACAATCACCCGGCCTATCAACAGCGCCCATACAATCACCAGGCCCAGCAATAGCACCCACACAGTCACCCGGCCAAACATTTCAACCGACAACACCCACAGCACAGTCTTTTCAGATGATACCATGTGCATATCCTAGCCCTTTTATGTATCCTAACCCTTATATGTTTCCTTTTTCTAATCCTATGGTAGGTTGGAATGCATGGCCCAGTTCCTCTCTATTTTCGATTACTCCGAGTGGACCGCCAATCTATAGGCCACCGTTGCATGAGGGATCGCAGGAGGGGCCGTCGAGGAGCTCTTCTTTTACCATCCCCATCACCTTATGGGTTTCAAACACCTTCGCCATTGGTGATGCAAACACCTCCGCAGTCAATATTCTATCAAGGTGGGTCATCCTCCCAACACCGACAACCAAATCCTTACCGAATGAACCAGAATCCCCGCCGGAGTAACCACAACCCTCGCCGAAAGCTGGACAAAGGAGGAATCTAGTGCGTAACCGTCGACGACCTTCATGTGGCACTGAATTCGGCAGGCACGGACATTGATTTTTATTTTATTATATTTGTACAAACATTTTGAATATTTTTATATTATTTCATGTAATAAAAATAAAAGTTTGTTTTGAATAAAGTAATTGTAATTTACTTTTATAGTTTTAATAAAATAGAAATTCTTTTAAATAAGGCAATATTTTGAATATTTTATGTTATTTTATTTAATAAAATATAAATAATACAACATAGTTTTTTACAACAACTATCAACTATTGCGATTTGGACATGATCTACTTGTATGGCCTAGGTTCCTACACCATCCGCACAACTTCTGTTGATTGGTTGTTTCTCGGATATCCATATTGTTACGTATTCTAGTCGAGCAAGGTCGACCCTTTGGTTTGTGACGCAACCCTCTATTCGGTAATAGCTTAAAGGGAGCAAGCAATACAGACGGCCACTTACGTTCATCTGGGACCGGTGGAAATATGTGTCACCAGGCATTGTACATGTATTCTAATTTGTACACTTTGTCGACATAGCTCATGGGATCCAGACGGAGATTCTGACAAGCTGTAATTACATGAGCGCATGGATAACGAAGTGCGTCAAACGTCCCACAGTCGCAAGTCCTATTTCTTAAGTGTATACGATATTGTCCGCCAGTAAAACCTTGGTGCGGTCTGTCAAACCCCGTCACACGAAACCATAAGTTGTATCGATCGTGACACACTGTGTGCATGGTGTTCGCCCGCGCCTTCCCCTTGTTAACTTCTTGCAATACCTTTTTGCACCATACATGGCCTCCCTACATTTGGCCTGCATAACTCGCTACTTACTTTGGAAAATGGCGCTGCTAAACGAAAATATATCTCTCGCACAACCGATGTTATCGGTAAATGGCGCGTTCCTTTTAGAACAGAATTTATGCATTCAGCCAGGTTTGAGGTCATATGACCATATCGTAGGCCGCCGTCGTATGCTTGTGTCCACTGTTCGAAGGTATGTTATGGAGGTAGTCCGCGCTTTCGTCGTTAACTGAACGCAAAACCGCTAACATCTTATTAAAATGATCTTTACTTATTTCATACCCTGCCAATATAAGTTCATAACGAATATTACATACCACTCTTTCATTTAGAATAAATTCAAAATGACAAACGAAATTATATTAAAAGAGACTAAATACCCATGTTGGTCACTTGTAATCGTTCACTTTTAGATGAATATTGCATGTAGTAGTTGGTAGAAACGTTCCTTAGGCAATACCGATGGTGTGTACACTGTCATAGGCTTCCCTGTCGCTCAATTGCAGCTAGTATTCCGGTGCTCCGATCTGAAATAACGCAAATATCAGGTTAGGGGCACACATGCCTCCTTAACCTAAATAGAAAGAAATCTCAGTCATTAGTTGACTCCCCCGATGTTATTGCAAATGCAATTGGAAGAATTCTCCCACTTCTATCCTGTGCCACTGCTAGCAATAGCCAATGGGTATATTTACCAAACATAAAGGTACCGTCAATTGGTACCAATGGCTTGCAGTATAGAAATGTGTCTCGACATTGCTTAAAAGTCTAGAACAGACGTTTGAACACTTGGTATCCATAGAGCAATTGGTCGTTGTAGTAGGCATGTTCCGTTTTAAGGTCTGTTATGCAACCTGGGACATATCTCTCTAGCACTTGACACCACTGCCATATTTCATTATATGAAGCGTCCCACCTACTATGCATCTTCTCCAACGCCTTCTGCTTAGCTATCCAAGTCTTGCAGTAAGAGGGCGTGTACCCCATTTGGCTACGAATATTGGCAATTAAGACCGACTATCCAACCTGGGTTCTGCCTTTACCGTGGGTAGTATTAAGCTAGCTAACATAGTTGAATCCATCTTGGGATAATCTTGTGAAATACCTGTCAACGAAGTACGTTAAATAATGCAACATTACATAATAACAGTATTATTCAAAAACCCTAAATATTGTACCTGCAACACATGTATGTGAACCTTTGTACTTTTTTATCTCCTACAACCTTGTCCTTTTTCTCAACGACGCGTAGATTTTCCATGAACATGTACCGTCTTACACTGCACACTTCGCCTCAAACTTATCAGATTTGGATTTAACCACATGGTAGTTAAGGTCGTTATTGATGCTATGTTGTTTCAATGCACCAAGAAAACTATCCTTATTGGAAAACTTCTTACCAACTTCAAATTCACCCGAATCCAATAACGAACTTGTACGATTACGCATTCTGTGTGGTAGATCTGGAAACTCTAACGCATCATCTGCAAATAGATCGACATATACATGTGGGTTGGAGGCGAGTATACCCTGAATAGTGGATCTTCTTCATCTAAACCCCCATCAACATCTTCAGGTTCGATTGGAATAGGCTCTGATTCAAAAAATAATACAACTTCTGCACCATCGAGGCCGGGCTCTCGAGGTGGATCCATATCGGACTCATCTTCTAACCCACCATCATCTGCAACGTATGAGGTCCCCTCACCGGTGGACGTCGTAAGGAATACATCATCCCTTTTTCTGGGCAATTCATAACATCCCAAATTGGATGTAGATTGCCAACCACTAGAAGTTGATGTCGTTCTCCAGTACTTATTTCCACCATCAAACATCGACCCACCGAGGTGCATGTCTCATCCACTGACGGAGTGTCATGCAGGGGTTGTGTATTTCATACCGCTACCAAACACGGGCGATTTCGTGTTTTGTAACCCACTAACAGAGTGTCGGGTAGGGGTCGTGTATTCCTCTCAAATAGCAATCGCAAATGCATCATTTGGCGATGCAAATTGTACATATAACTCAATATAGGGTGATCCACTAGCGAGATGAGTTTGCACCATTGCCTCTAAGCTACGAGCACCTTTGATGTCGAATGAGTCATATGTCACCAGATCAATAGAAGCACAAAATCAATACCTAATAGACAAAACTTTCATTGGCCTCGTTTCGAATATTTTACACCTAATTCTTTTACGAAATTCTGTCAAATCTATGTTCTGGTTAAAAACCAATCGCACTGAATCTCCAATAAAAAAACAACACCGTTCTCGGTGTGACGAACCTCACCATCATAGTAAATAACAGCACTAATATGTTCACTCATCTTCAATTTCTATTCTTCTTAACCTCTCTAATTTTTTTTTGCTGTAACTTATGCAACCTGAGAAAAAAATTTGGCTTATTTATAGCCTCAGGCCAAATAGGAACTACTGTAGCAAAAGAGCGTCCACGTGGGAGCTTCTTTTAGTACTTTTGCTGATATTGCATCCTGCTTGAAGCGTTTTTAACACTATTTGCTCAGAAACATCTTCTCAAAATTATTTTTTCAAAAACTACTGTAGCAAAAGAGCGTCCACGTGGGAGCTTTTTTCAGTACTTTTGCTGACAATGCATCCTGCTTAAAGAGTTTTTGACACTATTTGCTCAGAAACGTCTTCTCAAAATTATTTTTCAGGAACTACTATAGCAAAAGAGTGTCCACGTGGGAGCTTCTTTCAGTACTTTTGCTGACAATGCATCCTGCTTAAAGGGTTTTTGACACTATTTGCTCAGAAACGTCTTCTCAAAATTATTTTTTCAAGAACTACAATAGCAAAAGAGCGTCCACGTGGGAGCTTTTTTAAATTAAAGAATAATTTAATTAAGTAACCCTAAACCCCAACCCTAATTTATTTGATTTTTCCTTAAAAATCCTAAACCCTATTCTATTTTTTTAAAAATTTATAATTAATTTACTCAAGTAACCCCAAACCCTAATTTATTTGATTTTTTCCTTAAAAACCCTAAAGACTAAACCCTAATCTAATTTTTTAAAAATTTATAATTAATTTACTCAAGTAACCCTAAACCCTAATTTATTTGAATTTTTTCTTGAAAACCCTAAACACTAAACCCTAATCTAATTTTTTTTAAATTTATAATTAATTTACTCAAGTAACACCAAACCCTAATTTATTTGATTTTCTCCTTAAGAACCCTAAACACTAAACCCTAATCTAATTTTTTAAAATTTATAATTAATTTACTTAAGAAACCTTAAACCCTTATTTATTTAATTTTTTCTTTAAAACCCTAAAATCTAAAAACCCCAAACCTTCAAAACCCTAACCCTAATTGTAAAAAACACTAACCCTATAAAACGGGGAAAACGCTTCCTTGAGGAAGCGTTTTCCTGTATTATCTCCTGACAACGCGCTGACATGGACATGTTTTGGGAGAAATTGACCCATTCCGCTAATTAATTTAGGACTAGCCCATTTCGATAATTTTGAAAATAAAAGGGCTTTTATTGGTAATTTCGCCGCAGGTGACACCGAACAACATTTATATCTACCTTTCTTTTCCAGTCAAAAAGATAGCTTGAGGTGTTAAAATCAACCGAGAGAGAAAGCTTGGGTTCATAAATAGTTTTAAAAATCTCATCAAAAACAACTATTAGAATTCAAGTTCAAGAATATATTGTTTTTCATCTCTAATTTTGAGTTTGAGTTGATAAGATAACTTTTAATTTATTTTATTTTACTAGTATAAATAGTCATATTACTATATTTTGATAATAATTTTTAGTATGGCATGCAAATTATTTTGTTGGATGATAAGTTTTTTTTTAATTTTTTATTTATTCAGTAGATTAGTAATTGAGCTTTTAATTAATTTCATTAAGTTACAGGTTTTTAATTAAATTTGTTCATTAATAAATTATATCTATATAGTTTATATAGTTTATATTATCCATAATTTATGTGTGATACTTGAAGGATAAAAGCTGCTATTATATTATATGTTTAGAGGGTAAAATGTTGTTATTATGTAGTCATATTTATTTAGTTGGTTAGTATTATATTATATGTTTGTTGAAATTTTTATATTTTGTTTTTTTTATTAAGGTTTGAGTTTTTAGATATGATATGTGATTTATAGTAAGTTTTTTGAATTAATATGTTATAAATTGTTTTAATAGCAATTAATATATACTTTTTTTATTTTTAATTTGTTTTATAGATTTAGTATAGAAGATGAGTAATTAATTCTTTGTATATGTCAATTTCTATGGGGTAATTTTTCATACGAAAGTTGGTTGTATATTTGAATTTTGCCATCAAATTGAAATGAGGTTCAACAAGAGTGTAAAACTTAATGAAATGAAAGAAAAGATTGGTGTAAAAACCATTCGATGTTATGCGAGGAGGATGTTCACACTATTTTACAAATTTCTAAATTCGTCAAATCCGTGTAAATATAGGGAGATGGAACTCGCAAATGATGATGTGGAGACAATGATCGCATTGTATTACTTAACTGGTAACATTAAACCAATTGAGCAGTTTGCTAAGTTGGTGAATGTTGAGCCAGTACAAAATGTCACTCTATTAAATCAACAACATGGAGTTCAAGACCCGTATATAGAGGTTCCGAGAGTGTTTGTCATAGGCAATATTTTGTACACGGGTTTTACTTTGATATAAATGTTGGGTGGGTAGAATCGTGTGATTATGGAGTGACATTCACATCAGGCGACAATCCACATAATGTGTTTTATTTTGTATAATAACTCTAATTTAGGTCCCATTTTACATATACATCCATTGGTGATTGGTATCCATACAGATAGTGAAGAAGTACCCAATAATGATGATGGTCTAGATCACTAGGTGGAGGAATTTAGTGGCCCCGATCTTGATGAGGTGTTGAATGATATAGATGATGAAGGCAAAGGCGATGATTAGAGGTGAAGCCAGGAAAAAAATTTAGGGGGTTGAAATTAAATTGTCTATATCTTTATAATTTTAAAGGATTAAATCAAACTTTTATCATTTTTAGGGGGCCAAAGTGTAATTTTACCTTTATTAATTTAAAATTTTTAAAAATTTAAAAGGCCAAAATGGTAAATTTTCCATTTTAAGAGGGTTGGGGCCCCTGCCAACCCTCTTAAATCTGCCTCTAGTGATGATCATAATGTAGACACCCCTCCAGTTATGAGTTTGACTCGTGGCATTGTTATATTGAACGAACCTTCAACCCACATATTGAGTGTAGATCTCAATGCAACACATGAATCTGAATTCCCAAAATACCCAGATATAATATCTTCCCGCATATTGGTGCCAGAATTTGAATCAGAAGAGTTGGTTGTAAATCTACAATTCCTAAATAACGGGGCATGTGTAGCTACCACCAAGCAGTATAGCATGAAAGTGTCGATAGACTACAAATTCGTTGTATCTAAGCCGACATTATATATTAGGGAGTGTTGAGCTCTACAGAAGGGTGTAACTAGCCGGTACGAGTTGCATTGATGCAGAGGTCACAATTGTAGGTGATTTGAAAATTTGTAAGGCCTCTTACATGCATTGTTGCAATGATGACTCAAGATAATCAGAAACTTGATGCAAAATTAATTTGTAGTTGCATCACGCCAATGGTGAAAGACATGTTTGCCATTCCTATATCTGTCTTGATTGCCAATATGCAATCTTGGTTTAGGTACAAAATGTCATATAAAAAAACATGGAGGGCTAAACAAATAGCAACAAAATAGTTTTATGCTGATTGGGATACGTCGTACAATGAACTTCAAGAATGGTTAGTTGCAATAAAAAAGCATGTGCCAAGAACAGTGGTTGAATTGAAGATACTACCTACTTATGGCCAAGATGACCAACTAGTACTAAGGAAAAGAATTTTCCATTGCTTGTTCTGGACATTTGATCCTTACATTAAGGTCTTTCCTCATTGTAATCCAATTGTGCAGATTGATGGAACATGGATATACGAGAAATATACGCAAAAACCTTCTTATTGCAGTTGCACAAGATGATGATCAAAACATACTGCTGATAGTCTTTGTCATTGTGGACAAAGAGAACATGAAATCATGGAAATTTTTCTTGATGAACTTGCGGAAGCATGTTCTTAGACAAGAAAACATTTGCTTGATTTCTTATCGAGCAAAAGGTATCATTGCGACAATTAGGTGTTCTAGACGAATCATTGTCTACTTTTTTTTTCAAGAGTTTATAATACTCCTTTCTTTCAATTTTTTTTATAGTTATTCAAATGTGTCATTTGTATCCAATTGTACTATACTTATAATTTCAAACAAAAAAATTCACATATATTAGAAAATGTTAATATAATCAGGTCCAATTTGATACCTATACTTTTTTTTAGTCTATTTGAGTATGTGAACTTGGTAATTAAGTCTTTTTTAACTCATAAACTTGAAAAATGTAAAAGTTTAACGATATGACATTTTGAGATTGTGTCATGGCATCACTTGAAAAAAGTGAACCTAGTGACATAGAAAAATCTCAAAATGTCACAATATTAAACTTTTACATTTTTTTAGTTGCCTTGTGATATCAAAATAGACAAAAAAAAGAAATACAAGTACGAAAGTAGATTTAATTGTCAAATTTAAAGGCTAAAAATTAAACTTATATATATTAATTAAAAATGGATTATATATGATTATATTAGAATATAATATGATTTATCATTTAATTTGGTAATAGTTAAAATAGTTTAAAAGTGTAATGTATAAGTACCTGGATCATTCGAGGTCTAAGCCACGCTGATTGACGGAGACAAGCAGCAGCACAAGTGACCATGTTTGCCATCTGACTCTTGCTGTAGGCGCCGTTTAACCTCTCATCAACTAGGCTCTCGTATTCATTTGCTTCGATTGCACCACCTAGCAAAGGCCTCGCCTGTTTCACCCAACACATTCAAAATAAATCCCCCTAATTCTATGTTTGGATCCAATATGTCCATTAATTAAGCCAGCTAGGGTCGAGTTTAAGTCAGATTTATGTATTATACCAATTATACATAATTGTTATATCTTGGCTCGACCTAAAAGCATAAGATTTAAATTTAAATTTAATATTTATATTCAAATCCTCTCAAATATCGTGAACAAACAATAGAGGATGATGATGTACCCAATCAACTAAGCTATGATTTGTGGAGGATGATTGCTGGATGATAGGTGGACGTCCAGTTATAAGCTCTAAAAGCATGACCCCATACGAATATACATCTGATTTATCCGTTAATTTACCGGTCAATACATACTCAGGAGCAAGGTATCTGCATGATCAAACATCTTGTTAGAGCAAAAATATATTGAAATTCATAACAAACAAAAATTATTCATTCAGTTTAGTTTTAGGTCAATGATCGATAACAATATCACATGTAGTTACCCAAGCATAATATGTACTGAAATTTAGTTTAAGTCTGCTTATGTATATATACAAATGGTTAACCTAAATCTATTTAGGTTTGCCATATTATTTTTAAAAAGTATATTAAGTTTTTATTTAATATTTAGTAATTATATATGATTGCCCTTTTATTAAATTTATAATCATAAATAACTTAACATAATTTTTAATTGTAATTATTTGATATATAATTTGCGGAGTTTAAAAATTCCACAAGTATAATTGATCATGTGACAAGCATCCTATTTATTTATATATCTATTTTTAAAAAAAATATTATTTACTATACCCTATAAAATACATGTCATTCCTTCAACTCGTTTATGAAATCTAAAAAACACCACATATGATGTATCCAATAATTTTATATTTTTTAATATTTACATTATAATATCATATGGTGAAAATTATAATGATAATTCTTAAAATGAGAACTTTAAATTGAACTCTTCTAGGCTATAGATTTACAATATAACCTATCTCACTAAAATAAAAATTATAACGCTCAACTTTTTTCTTTTTTCTAACCATGAGCAAAGGGTCTAAAGAAATCCTACAACTCAGATTCTAATTTCAATTAAGGCTCAAAACCAAGGGTGAATTTAAAACATTTTTTAAAGGGGTCAAGATTGAATAATAAATTTTTGAGAAATTAGGATATAATTTTATTATGTATTAATTTATTATTTATCATTTTTAAAAGGATTAAACATAACTTTTTTTCATTTTAAGGGTAATGTGTAATTTTATTATAAATTAATTTTTAAGGACTTAATATAGTAATTTCTATTTGAAAGGGGTCAGGCCTGCCTACCCCTTAAATTCACTTCTGTGAAACATTGTAGTTTTTATTTTAAGAGGTTTTATTATAGTCGCCACCGTATTATATATTTGATTTTCATATGATATAAAATACATAATATATAAATAACAAAGAACTAACATATTGTGAAATTGAAAAACAAGTTGAGTAAGGCTCGTGTAAACCTATTCAAGTGATGAGCTACTCACCCAAACCCAAAAGCCTGCTCAAAACATTATGATAGTTTAAGTTAGGCTCAAAAAATGAGTTTGAAAAAATAAATTCATTTAATATGTGGGATAAGCTCGAGTATCAATATTCAAAGTCTGAGTTCAATCCAACCCATTTTCAAGTTATGATATAAATATAAATTAGGTAATTTATAGCATATGAAAATTAAACATACTATACTACAATGTAAATATTAGAACATATGTTAAGTTGTGTCCGTTTAGATAAAGAAAAATATATAAAGGTAGTAAAATATATATAATTACTAAAAGTCAAATAAAAACAATTATGTTTTATAATATATGTATATATATACATATAGACTGGCATTAAAAGGTTTAGGTTAGTTATTTATAGGTTTTGACAATTACACATAGTATTAATATAATGCACATACTCGGATCTGATTGAATCAATGAACACTTTGAATCATAAAGCTTAAGTTTAGAGTATATTTTAAATTGACATTTTTTTTATGGTTAATATAGAGTTTTCTTTATGAATTTATCCAAAAATACCTAGTTGGTGCTTGAACTTTTTTTTGGACTTAGTTGATACCTGAACTTGTATTTCGTCATTCAGGTTGGTATTTACGCACTAACCCTATTAGTTTGTGTTGACATGGCACTGATGGCCAATCTGGTGGTGACACACGACAAGTGGCGAACGTAAATTAAATTTTTTTAAAATATATAAATGAATAAAAGTATAATTTTTTTTCACATAAAAAATGAACTTCTACAAATGATTGTCTAGAAACATTTCATCTAGACACTCAATTGTTCAGATTCATTCTAAATGTATTTTTAATAATTTTTTATAATTTTTTTTATAAAATATCAAATTTTAGGTTATTATTTTTAAAAACATATAAAATATAAAGTTATAAATTATGAAAAATATATAAAAATATATGACTATATAAAAGAACTAAAAATTTATAAATTTATAAAATATATAAATAAATAAAAAGAAATAAAAAGTATGTATACAATGAATTTAAACAAATGGTTGTCTAGATGGATTTAAATTTGGACAATAATCTATCTAGGTTCATACTTGATGTAAAAGTTATTATATTTTTATTAAATTATATATTTTAAAATTTTTTAAAATTTTATATAATTTCTAATTTCATAATAAAAATAATAATATAAATAACCTAATATTTTTAAAATAAAAACTTATTAACTTATTAAAAAAAACATCTAGAATGAATGAATCTGGACAACATCTGTCTGGGTTCTCTTGATGTGCAAAAATTACATTTTATTAATTTTAAATTTTTTAATTTATACCTGTCACATGACATATTGAGAGGCCGACACGTGTCACTATCAAATTAGCTCTTAGTACCACATCATCACAAATTACCGCTGTTAGTGCAAAAATACTAACTCGAATAACAGAATACAAGTTAAGTACAAAATCCATTTTTTATGCTTTTGTCTAAAATTTTGAACCAACCTCCCTACTCAAGCGAATAGTCCGATCCTAGAAAAGTTTCAACATTATAGTATTAGAAAAAGGAATGGAATGGGATGAGAAAAGAAAGGACCTAACCCAAAAGTTCCCATAACTCGGGTAGAGATGTGAGTAATGGAGGGACTCTCATCAAAGAAAATTTTGGCAAGTCCAAAATCAGAAACCTGAAAATGCAAAAAAACTTACAGTTCATTCACTGTCAAACACTTTACCATACAACAAACAAAATCACTATATGTATATCTATAGATTTTGAGATCTACCTTAGCTTCAAATCTCATATCAAGTAGAATATTAGCTGCCTTGATATCTCTGTGAATGATTGTTGGACTGCCTGTAGGAACAATCTACTTCAATCACAACTAGAACTAGATTATGAAATTTGTGAAATATAAGACACCTCGAAATTCCGACCCAATCAACTTAAACACGAGTTGAATCCACCCCAGTTTAGCCGTAAAAACGTCAACAAAACAAAGCTGTCCAATCCGAATCCGGATTGAACTAATCTCAAAGTTGACCCCGAACAACTAGCACTAAAATGACCCAACCGGGAAAATGGAACCTCAAACCCAAATAATCTTAAATCCGAAACAACTTGAATTGAAATAAAAATTTTAAAACAAGAATTAACTCAACCTGACCAATTGACAGGCCGTAAATTTTTTTTTTTTTGTAATGAGTAAAAGCTAAGAAATGAACTCACAGTCCTCATGCAGATATGCTAATCCTTTTGCAGAGCCTATAGCAATTTTGAGTCTGCTTTCCCAAACTATAATAGGTTGTCGGTTTTCTACAACACAATTAATTACAGATAAAAATTGCAACACATTGAATCACCGAAACATTCATTGATCATAGAGAATGAAGAAAAGGAAATAATAATACTAACCATGCAAGTGGAATTCCAATGTTCTGTTAGGGACAAACTCATAAACAAGCAATCTCTCAGCCCCATTGATGCAGTATCCTACCAAGGAAACAAGGTGTTTGTGATGCACTCGGCTAATGGTCTCAACCTCGGCCCGGAATTCACGCTCCCCTTGCCGGCTCCCAGCCTTCAGTTTCTTAACCGCGACGTCTTGTCCGGTCAGCAGACGCCCTTTGTAGACGTAACCGAAACCTCCTTGTCCAATGAGGTTGGATTCGGAGAAACCATTGGTCGCAATGACTAATTCCTCATAAGTGAAAATGCCACTTGAAGGATTCAATGCGGTATCTGCTGCAACTGTTGCTGAATTGGAGACATTTTGTTGTTTTTGTTGCATTGAAGCAGCAGAAGGGCCATCTAAAAAACCAAACCAAACAAAACATTGAAATTCTATCAGATTTGGGTTCTTAATTAAGATTTGAAACAAATACTAGTTGTATTAAATTCACCTTTTGTGACAGTAGAACATTGTTGAATTTTAGTGTCTGAAGGCTTGTGTTTTCTCCTTCTACCTTTGAAACAAATGCACACTAATGCAAACACAACAAATAGTAGAACTGCAACACCAACGGATGCAACTATAAGCCCAATTGGAGACTGTGGCCTGTGCTTTGCGGCTGCCAAACCTCCTTTGCTCGCTGTTAGCGCTAATGCTGGTGGTGGTGGTGGTGCAGGCGGTGGAAAGGCCTGAAAGAATCCTGGAGTTTTAGGAGCTCCGATGGAATGAGAAGCTGCAGGTGGTAGTGGGGGTGGTGTTGATGTTGGTGGCGGTAGAGGTAGAGGTAGAGGTGGAGGCAGTGGAAATGCCCGAAATGGTGTTGGAGTTTTAGGGACCCCAGTAGAACGAGAAGCTGCAGGTGGTGGTGGTGGTGGAAGCACCACAGATGGTGGCCTTGGTGGAGCTGTTGGAAGTGGAGTAGATGGCAAAGGTTTAGATGGCTGTTGAGGAGGTGGAGGAGAAGATTTAGGAAGCAATGGGGAAGGAATAATAACCAATGGTGGTGGTGGGAGTGGGGGAGAAGCTAATGGAGTAATTTTAGTAGCAGCAGCAGGGGGTGTTGGTGAGGGTGGTGGTGCAGAAGTAACAACCGCCTGTGTAGGAGTAGTAACAGGACTTATAGCAACAGCAGCAGGAATTGGAGGTGGGGTTGATATTGGGGCCAAATGGGATGCCAACAAGGGTGGAGGAGAAGCAGAAGCAGGAGTTGGTGGGGGTAGGGGTGGTAGAGGAGGCAGAACCACCGGGAGTGGTGGTGGTGGAAGAGGAGGAGGGGAATCTACGGGGGATGATGGAGACAATGAGGGTGTTAACAACATATTGTAATGTAGAGCCCACAACTCCCACATGCAAATCAATGTACAATAAAATGTTTTATCCTCGGAGTGGTGGATTTCATAGCTGGAAAGTGTTTTAGAGAATTTATATTTTGTTTTGGTTGCAGAATTTATGAATCCATTTTTACTGACATAAACCATAAAAGGGGATAAAAGTAAAACCAATCAACTAAACCACTCCACAAATAAAAAAAGAAAGTTGCAGTTTCATGGCAAATCCCGATACTCTAATACTAATGGGGGGATTTTAAAATAATAATAGATGAGAGTCACGGGCGAGGAAACTCGAATTCACCTCTAACACCTGGGTCCACCTGTTTAGTTTTTTCTATTATATATTTTTCATATTATATGTTACATTTAAAATATAAATATTATATTAACATAAATTGTTAGCTCAATCGAAAAAATAGAGTTTTATTAATGTTAAATAGCACATGTTCAAATTCAACTATGTGTAACTTTTCATTGTTTTGTTAAAATAAAATATTAAAAATTCCTCAAATAATATAACTAATTTTTTAATTACAAATTTATATTTTTGTAATTTCTATAATAAAGTTAGTGTTTAATTAACTCGTAATACTAATTCAATTATGGCTTTAATAGTAGTATAGATCATCTATGGATCATTATATAAATCAGACCAGGTCAAATTCTCAATTTTTTTCTAAACTCAAGTTTAAATTAAGCCTAACTTAATTTAATAGCCCTAAATTTAACTTCAATGTTTAATGGCACTTGAATTTTTTTATCTCCCAATTTTATTCTTGAGTCTAGCTTCATTGTCCAACTTGATACCCATATCAAACAACAAGTAACCCAATGAATATTTGACACATATGCTCTAGTATAAAAATCCATATGTATTTAATTGAGACAGAACAAACTCAAGTATCAAATTAAATAACCTTAAACTATCAAATTGAACATTGAAATCACATTCAATATTTATAAATTTTTTAACTAAATTCAATTTAATTTTTTTTAACTTTTGTGATTGGCTTGTGATTAAGGGATGTCCACTCATGGAACCTACTTAGGTTCGCACAGCTAGGGAGCAAGTGGTAGGTTTTTATTTAAGCAACTCCAGATAGACTTAGTGTGTGCATGGGAATGTTCCTACCATGTGTGCGTGAGTACTAACCCTCTAGTTATACAGTACTAATTTTTTTTTTCTATTTAAGTGAATTTGAGTAAATCCAAACCTATTCGAGGTGAAAATTTCTTGCCCAAGCTCAACCAATCGGATAAGCCACTCGTAAATGATTTCTTTCCATAACGAAAATAAGAGACCATGAGGGAACATCAACAGATATGTACATTTTAATCATGTAGACATATCTATACCTACCAAAATGGAGAGCTTATCATTTTTCTCCTCTGCAAAGTTTCTTTAATGTCTTCCTACTAGAAAAGGAAAGAGCATCTTTGACATCTAGCCATCAAATGAGGAAAGCATTTAGTGCTCAGGAAATGCCAAATTTGGACAAAGCCGACTGGAAAAGAGTTGAGAATACCTGGGATGTACTTTGATAATCAGCTTTGATCTTAATTTGGGCTTTAGCAGATGATGTGTTGATTATACATTCTACGAGATAATTAGATGTCGATGACTCCATTTTTTTGCGCAAAGAAGAAAAACTTTAAGTTCGGGGATTGACCGCCCGATGCAATGCAGTGGATGGAATGGCTTTGCATGTGCCGAACAAGAGCTTGAGGAGCCATCAGTGCCACGATGCCTTGAAGGCTTACTGAGTGCTCCTGGACAGATTACTTGACACGATGAGTTCCAAGAAAGGTGCACATAATCGCATATATAAGCAAAGCTTTCCCAAGTATCAAGAATGGCATAATGGAGAACACATGGTTTCCATTCTAGGGACCATCTAGGAAAGGCCTAAAAGTTCTGTCGTTATAGGGGTATCCATAAGAAGGGTCTGTAAGATCGAATCCAATTGCAATTGCAATTCCATTTCCTATATATTTCCTGAAAAAGTAGTCTATCTCACGAGCTTCATTCATTGTGGGAGTAATATATACCACTCGCTGCTTTTGAAATATTTTACGAACTGCAGGAAGTGAAAAAGTGTTGGCAAATCAGATGTTCGAACGAGACCGTTCAGGAACATAGGTTGTGGGTAACTAAAGAGGTAGCGAGACTGACAGCTTTCTCTATGAGCTTACAAGCTTAGCTTTTGTTTAGCTTTAGGGGTGGCAACTAAAGAGGTAGCGAGACTGACAGCAACTGCAGGAAACGTGACTTTCATTTTTTTTATGGAAACTTGAGTCGTTTAATATCGCTACACAAACCTGTGATAAAGCAACTGGCAATTGGCGCCACCTCTGCTGAAATGTGCTTGGATCCCGGAGTAGCTTTTGTATTAAGCTTCAATTGAGGAGATGGAGTAGCAGGTGCAGCTGCTGGTAAACCAACACCAAGCAGATCATCAATTGCCGAGCTTGCTGCTTGTGAAGAATGGCCTGCTGCGGTGGGATTTGATATTGCCAATTCTCTCTGTGTAGACGAACCATCATAAGGAGCTGTATATGCAGAACCATTATTAGTTGAACCTCTAGTTTCCTCTTTCTCAGAAGTAGTTAAAAGCAGATCCTTATCATTTTCCTCAACTCTCAGAGCAGAAACAACGTTATCTGCTGCTTCTCCATCGATAGATTTCCGAGCTCATCTGAAAACTCAAATGGACCCGTGTTCCTTATCTGTAAACATGTAAGATGGCTGCATATATTTACAAATATCAGTTGACACTCATTATTATTATTTGAGTAACACAATCTAATTACGTTCCTAAAAGGAGATGCAGAGTGGATATTGATAAAATTGTTCTCAATGTAAAATTGTTCACATTCATATAAAATGCTTACAAACTATTTATAAATTATAGATAACCCTTTAAAACAAAAAAAAAATTGAAAATATTAAAATCTAATAATAACCAATGACTCTTGACTTTTCATTCTCCTAAACAAAAACTACTAATTTAAACCCATTAAAAAACAACATAACTCTTGACCTTTCAACTCTTGACCTTTCACTTACATAACTCTTAACTTTTCATTTAAGTTTATTTAACAAAACTCCCCTGTAAACTTAAATGCTTCTACCATCTTTCATGCCGATTAATTTCTTGTAGTTGTCGAAGAGTACCGTCTGTAGCGGTTTTGTAAAGATATCCGCGACTTGGTCTCGACTTGCCACATGCACTAATTTCACACTTCTTTCCTTTACATGATCTCGGATGAAATGAAAACGAATGTCAATGTGTTTGCTTCTCTCATGATTCACTGGGTTCTTTGCCAACTCAATCGCTGATTTATTGTCAACTCGTATCTCAGTTGCACCGAGTTGTTGTTGCTCCAACTCACCCAACAAATTTCTGAGCCATATAGCATGGCACACACACCAAGATGCTGCCACATATTCAGCTTCACATGTCAATAGTGTCACGATTGGTTGCTTCTTTGAAAGCCAAGCAAATGCTGTGTTACCCATAAAGAACACATATCCCGATGTATTTTTCCAATCATCTAAGTCTCCGCACCAATCACTGTCAGAATACCCAATCAATTTGTAATCTTCCATATTTGAATAGAATAACCCAAGTGACACCGTTCCTTGAATGTATCGTAGGATTCGCTTTAAAGCCTTCCAATGTGAATAAACCGACTCCTCCATGAATCGACTTACAATGCCAACACTTAGCGAAATGTCAGGCCTTGTGCAAGTGAGATAGCGAAGGCTTTCCACCAAACTCCGATATTTGCTCGGGTCGACTCGTTCTCCTCCATCGAATTTCGAGAATTTTACACCTGGTTCCATTGGTGTTGATACCGGGTTGCAATGTGCCATCTTGTACTTCTTCAAAATTTCCTTTGCATATGTCCCTTGTGACACAAAAATACTTGTCTCTTCTTGTCTAACCTCCAAACCAAGGAAATACTTCATTAAACCCAAATTTTTCATCTCGAATTCTTGTGTCATCTTACTCTTAAAATCTAGTACCATCTCACCATTGTTCCCCATAAAAATGATGTCATTGACATAAAGAGCAACAAATAACATATTACCTCCATTCTTCTTCACGTAAACGGCATGTTCATAAGGACATTGTTTGAACCCGTTCTCCTTGAAGTATGTATCGATACGAGTATTCCATGCCCGCGGTGCTTGCTTCAACCTGTAAAGTGCCTTCTTCAATTTCAACACCTTCTTCTCCTCTCCATTTTTCATGTACCCGGGTGGTTGTTCGATGTAGACTTCTTCTTCAAGCACACCATTCAAGAATGCCGACTTGACATCCATTTGAAATATCGGCCATTTAAATTGTGCCGCTTGTGCAATGAGCAACCAGATTGTCTTCATTCTTACAACGGGAGCAAATACCTCATCATAATCGATCCCTTCCTTTTGCTTATATCCCTTTGCAACAAGTCTCGCCTTGTACCATTCTAACTCGCCTTGAGCATTCATCTTTCTTTTGAACACCCACTTCACACCAATGGGTTGACTTCCTTTCGGCAATTCCGTTAACTCTCATGTGTTGTTGCGGTCAATTGCTTTAATCTCCTCATCAATAGCAGTTTGCCACTTCTTGTCTCACACCGCCTCTTCAAAACTTATATTCTCGGAATCTGCCAAAAGACATACAATATGTACCTCACTTGTTGAATCATACAAATCTTGCAAACTTCGCTGATTCGGTACATGTGCATAGGCCTCACTACCGAATACTTTGAAATGAGAAATTGATAGTTTTTGTCCGCTCCAAGCCTCTTGTGGTGTTTGATCATCCAACTTCGCATGTGGACATCGATTTTGCACATAGATGGCACACTGCACGGCTTCTGCTCAAAATTCCTTTAGTATCTTCTTGCTCTTGAGCATTGACCGAACCATGTCGAGAACAATCCGGTTCTTCCTCTCGGCCACACCGTTTTGTTGGGGAGAGTACGGTGCAGTTAGGAATCGTCTTATGCCTTGCTCCTCACAATACTCCATGAAAGCTGTCTAAGTATACTCGCCACCTCTATCAGATCGTACAAATTTGATGTGTCTACCAGTTGCTTTTTCCACCATCACTTTGAATTTCTTAAACACCTCGAATGCCTCAGATTTTTCTTTAAGAAAATAAACCCAAGTTTTTCGTGAGAAATCATCGATAAAGGAAATGAAATACCTTTTATCGCTAAAAGATTCAAGGGTGATTGGTCCACATATGTCGGTATGAATTAATTCGAGAAGTTACTTAGCCTGATATTCAACATTCTTTTGAAACGAAGTTCTCACATGCTTACCGAGCACACATTCTTCACAAAATTTTCCTTCATAGTCCATGTTTGGTAGCCCGTGAACCATGTTCTTCTTCGCCAACTCGTTTAGACCACCATAATGTAGGTGGCCAAAACGGAGATGCCATAGCAACGCCTTGTCTTCAACGTCGACTTGCAAACATTTTTCTCGAACGCTTCTCAAATTCAACTTGTACATGCGATTTCTCCCCATTTCAACTTGAGCGAACAAACGCCCTTGCTTATCTTTCAAGTGTAACACCCGATCTTTCATAAATATCGAATAACCTTTTTCCATGAGTTGCCCCATACTCAAAATATTGCTCTTGAGGTCTGGTACGTAATACACATCTTGGATTGACCCAACTAACCCATCATTTTGTAAATAGCAAATGGTACCTTGACCTTTTACCTCAACCTTCGACGCATCTCCAAATGACACATGTCCCGTTTCAACCTTTTGCATCTCTTTGAATAGGTGCTTGAGCCCGCACATATGGTTGCTTGCACTCGTGTCAAGGTACCACACCATGTTGTTGGTGGTGTTGACTTCGTTGTGTGCCATCAAGAGAAAACCTTCTTTTGCCTCCTCATTTTCCGTGGTTAGGTTGGTTGTCTCTTCCACCTTTTTTGAGACGCGACATTCTTTCGCAAAGTGTCTAGCCTTACCACAATTGTAACACTTATCAAAGTTACAATCCTTCGCATAGTGACCATATTTTCCACACTTGTAGCACTCGATATTAGAATAATTTGACCATCTGCCTCTTCCACGACCACGTTTTCTTCCACGCCAATTTTGTTGGTTTGAATGCTCATTCTCCTCATAATTCCCTTCTTTACTGCGGCCTTTTCCACCACGACCATTTCCTCGATCTCCACGACCACGGCCTCTACCTCGAAAGCTTTGAGAATAGAGAACCTTTTCGTCTTTGATTGATGCATTGGTTTGAAGTGCTTGCTCGAGTGTCTCTTCTTTCTTCTTCTTCTTACGTTGTTCATGTGCCTCGAAAGAACCTACGAGTTCATCGACTGTGAGCGTTGCTAGATCTTTTGACTCTTCTATGGCACATACGACATTCTCGAAACTATCAGTTAACGATCTCAAAATCTTCTCCACAACTCGTGCATCGGTTAACGCTTCTCCATTTCGATTGAGTTGGTTCACCATGGTTTGAACACGCGTGATGTAGTCGGAGACACCTTCCGATTCCTTCATCTTCATGCCTTTCAACTCACCGCGAAGAGTTTGAAGGCGGACTTGTTTAACTCGGTCAGCTCCTTTGTACACCTTTGCTAAAATGTCCCACGCTTCTTTTGGATTTGTCGTACTTGCAATCTTCTCAAAGCCCGACTCGTCAACAGCTCGGAATAACATGTACAATGTCGCCTTATCTTTCGATCGCATTTCTTTCAACGCATTGTTTTGAGCCGCCGTATATCCTGCAGTAGTTGTCGATTCTACGAAACCTTCTTGGACCACCTCCCAACCATCTTGAGACTCGAGAAGAGCTTTCATTTGGATGCTCTAATTCTCATAGTTCACCTTTGTTAGTCGAGGCAGCGGCACATTACTGGTCACACTCTCCATAGCTCTGATACCAATTTGATAAAATTGTTCACATTCATATAAAATGCTTACAAACTATTTATAGATTATAGATAACCCTTTAAAATAAAAAAAAAACTAAAAATATTAAAATCTAATAATAACCAATGACTCTTGACCTTTCATTCTCCTAAACAAAAACTACTAATTTAAACCCATTAAAAAACAACATAACTGTTGATCTTTCAACTCTTGACCTTTCACTTACATAACTCTTAACTTTTCATTTAAGTTTATTTAACAGATATGGTACACTAAATTGTTTAATAGAAGAAAGTAAACCCTCGAGTAAAATTAAGAAAATGCTTGGAAAAGCACAATGCTGTTATAACAGCAGAGAAATGAAACTGTGTACTTAGGCTAAGGCATATTCTCTTTAAGTTATGATGCATGGATAGCATTTTCCTTGTAAGAAATTTGGGCAACCTAAAAAGTTGAAATAGTAATTGATACCATCCGTTTTTAACTCATTAACTTTGATTAATTGAAAACAACAAACTATGTAACTAGCTAAGGCATATGCCTTGTCTTTGCCTTAATTTCTTTTCCCTTTTTTATATGCAGATTGGATGCATTAACAGCTCATTACAAGAACTTTAAGAACAGTTTTAACTACAAAAAAGGTGTCCTATAACATGAAGTTGAAAGAAGCAGCTAGCAATTTCAAAAAGAAAAAAAAGCTGCTAGTGTATTAAAAAAGAAGAAGAAGAAGTTGGTAATTACCTTCTGGTATACAACAGATAAACTATTAAAAATGCGATCTTTGATTTTACTGCATTGAATAAAGAGCTTGCTTTGGAGGTTCACCACACGTTTTGCTACAATCGACCCAATTAAGCAACAAATAAAAAAATAGCGGAATAAATTAAGAAATTGGACATACAATTTTAAGGTGGAAAAATCCCTCTAAAGAGGATAAAAAATCACGGGTAAAGATAATTTTACTATAATAGCAAAAGAACAAAGAGTACAAATAATTTTACTATAATAGCAAAAGAACGAAAAGTACAAAAGATAGATATAAAAGCTAAACCCCGAAAACCCAAAAACAAAGAACTCTCAAAATGTAAACACAAAATTCTCTAAATGTGTTATGAGTTCTAATCTCTAATGGGTGTATTTTCTAAGGTTGTAAAATAACCTATTTATAGGCTAAATTAGTAAGTCAAATAAACTATGCTAATAAATGTTAAATATATTATACTAATAAATACTAAATCTTCTAGAAAAAAAATATATTTTGTTTAACTTGACTTGCAAGCAATCTCTTAGAATTTGGGTCAAACAACTCTAATAATCTCCACCTTGACACGAATTCTTACAATTTCATCTTTGCCAAAGCTCTCCACGAGCCTATCTTGAACTATGTAGGGAATTAACTGAGTCAAATTGGTGTTTAGAAGCTGGAAGACTTCTAGCCTTCGACTTGTGCACTCCCAAATCAAAACTAACTTGGGTCTAATTTTCACAAACACAGTGCCCTAACTTTTCAAAACCTGCACCCAAAAGGGAACCACTCTTCAACGAAATAGTCATACATTTTTCCCTCCTATGACCAAGTTGCCTCTGCTCCAAACGAGTTGACTTCGACTCCGTAACGGACGAAGGACGTCCGATTTCACCGGTTACTGTATAACTTTACAAAATATAAAGACTATCGATTTTTTTTACCTTTTAACAAAACGAGATCTCCACGAGATACTTTAATGCCGCTCGACTCGATGTTGATTCAGCATCCTTTCAAGTCTAAAATACTCAAGGAGATGAGATTCTTTCGTAAATCAGGTACATACCTGACATCTGAGAGTGTCCTAATCGTCCCATTTTGTATCTTAATCTTAATAGTACAAATACCAATTACCTTACTAGATGAATCGTTTCCCATATGTACAACTCCACATTCAACCAAACTGTATGTGGAGAACCATTCTTTATTGGGACACATGTGGAAAGAACATCCTGAATATAGGATCCACTCGGACGTGAGCTTGGAGTTATCTCTCATTGACACTAACAAGAAATCATCATCGCTTTCATCTGCCAAATTAGCACCAGCTACATCTTCCTCGTTACTCTTAGTAGCTCTTTTATTTCGCAGTTATAACAATCTACTTTGACGTGACCTAACCTTTTACAATAGTGGCACCTTTTGTCTCGTTTCTTTAACGTTACCAAAACGGAAGCTTGTCTATCTGCCTTGCTATCCAAACCAAACTTATTGTCGAGTTTGTCTCTACTCAACAAATGACCCTTCACATCTTCAAACGAGAGTGTCTCTGCCATAAATCAGGGTCTCCCTAAAAGACTTGTATGAAGGGGGTAAAGAGCACAATAATAGTGTAGCCTGATCTTCATTGTCAATATGAACCTTAACGTTCTTTAAATCATTTAAAAGAGTAATGAATTGACTGATGTGATCTCTAAAAAGCTCACCTTCGTTCATGCGAAACGTAAATAGACGTTGTTTCAACACTAAATGGTTAGCCAAAGACTTAGTCACATAAAGAGTTTCTAAAGTCACATAAATAGTTTCTAACCTTTTCCACAAGGCAAATGAAGTCTTGTTCATCTATACCTCTTGCAATACCGTATTTGTGAGGCACAACTGGATTGCAGACAAGGCCTTTTCATCAAGCTCTTCCCATTCTGTTTAATTTAGATTCTCAGACTTTTTCCCGATAACAACCTTTTTCAAGTCGGTTTGAACTAGAATTGCCATCATCTGAACTTGCCACAGATTGAAATTTGTCTCACCATGGAACTTCTCAATTTCAAACCTTGTTGCTGCCATCTCTGAACGGGCTAATCAATGAAAATTGAACTAGCACTGATACCACTTATTAGGATCGACCCAATTAAGCAACAAGTAAAAAAATAGCAGAAAAAATTGAGAAATTGAACACACAAATTTAACGTGGAAAAACCACGGACAAAGATAATTTTACTATAATGGAAAAAGAACGAAGAGTACAAAAGATGGAGATAAAAACTAAACCCCAAAAACTCGAAAACAAAGAACCTTCAAAACGTAAACACAAAATTCTTTAAATGTGTTATGAGTTCTAATATCTAATGAGTGTATTTTCTAAGGTTGTAAAAGAACCTATTTATAGGCTAAATTAGTAAGTCAAATAAACTATGCTAATAAATGCTAAATATATTATACTAATAAATACTAAATCTTCTAGAAAGAAAATATATTTTGTTTAACTTGACTTGCAAGCAACCTCTTAGAGTTTGGGTCATACAACTCTAATAGATACATTATACTATAAAATCCTATAGTAGAACAAGCTCTGTCATGAACATCTTGCAGTCATGCTGAAGGTTTAATTGATTGTGTCCAGAAAACAAACAGTACTTTTGATATAAAAGTGGGAAGTAAAAGAAGACATTTAAAAAAAAAACCCTCATACAGTCATACCTGGTTTAAATCAGCAATACCTGCAGCCAATGCAGCTACCAATGCATTTTGGGTCTCAGGTGGACTTTTAAAAGAACATTTTATCACTGCAGTAAGAAGATGTAAATGGACCTGTCCAATGGCATAATCCATCAACCAAGTAAATGAGTTAATTAAAAACACAGATCTTTCAAACAGGCAATATTCTATTGTTAATAGATAACAAATACTCAATCTACAACAAGAAGATAGCAGCAGTGCCCTTCGTTGTGGAATGAAATGAAAGAGAAAACAGCTTGGATGGAGAGGAAAAAAGAGGGGGTGGTGAGGTTAAGCAGGGCACTAGATGTGGGTTAACTAAAGTTACTAAACACATAAAATAAGTCCATGAGATCAAGTACCTAAGACGATTAACATTTTTTATGCAACTATACTATTAAGTAAATAAAATTTGCACATTTGCATCACATTGCCACTAGAAAGACATGAACAAAAACATCAAAGGACCAACAGTGGTTGGCTAATGAGATAATAGAAATAGCCGGAAAGTTAAACTAAATGGCTGAACATTTTTTTCTCATAGAAGGGACCAATTCTAGAAAATGGCTCAAAAAAAAAAAGAACATGGCTTAAAATGGAATCATTGGACAATATATGTGAAGAATAATTACCTCGGCAGAATGCTCTTCATCCTAGTTTTGAACTGGACTCTCCAAAACATAAGGAGCATCTTGCATATCCTGTGAATATTCCCCAAACATCCATATAAGAGCTTGCTTTGCCTTTGGTTCTTGTACATTTTTACTGCTTATGCTCCCAACCACAGCAATGCAATCATGGCTCCACTGAGGATATTTTCTAAGAAGATATTTCACAAGCACCTGCATAAAAGAACTCATGTAGATCTAGCTGGCAATAGGGAACTATTGAAAGTTTTCAAGAGAGCATTTAATAAAACTGTTTTGTATTTTATTAATTAAAGAATTGAATTTAAATAGAGAAAAGAGTCTTAACCTAATTAGAGAAAATAATTCCCTTATTCTAATAAACTACTAAAAGATAAAATAATCCTAGAACATCTCAAATGATTTATTCTAATATTTATCTACCTAAATAACTTTAAAATATATCCCCAAAATATATGGGTTTCACATATTTCAACACCCTCCCTCAAGTTGCCCAGAATATATGGGTTTTACATATTTCAACACTCTATCTCAAGTTGGTGCATATATATCAATCGTGCTCAAATTGCTTACAAGAAAATCAAAGCTTCTCTTAGAGAGCCTTTAGGTTAGTATGTCAGCAATCTGTTGTTTTGAAGGAATAAACGGCATGTACACTTGGCCTTCTTCAATTTTCTTCTTAATAAAGTGTCTATCAATCTCAACATGTTTAGTTCTGTTATGTTGGACTGGGTTGTGAGCAATACTAATGGCAGCTTTACTATCACAGTACAACTTCATTGGTGAAGTTATTGGTTTCCTCAGCTCATCCATAATTCTTTTTAGCAACATCATTTCACAAATTCCTTGAGCCATTGATCTAAACTCAGCCTTTGCACTACTTCGTGCTACAACACTTTGTTTTTTTCTTTGCCAAGTCACAAGGTTTCCCCAAACAAATGTACAATATCTTGATGTAGATCTTTTATCTATTATTGAGCTTGCCCAGTCTACATCTATATAAGCTTCAATTCCTCTTTGTTCGGATTTCTTAAAGAATAAGCCCTTTTCAGGTGAACTCTTCAAGTATCTCAGAATCCAAAGCATTTCTTCTTCATGTTCCTCCATTGAGGAGTGCATAAATTGACCCACTAAGCTCACTACGAAAGCTATGTCTGTCCTTGTATGTGATAAGTAAATTAACTTACCAACTAATCTTGGGTACTGCCCTTTATCAACTAATCGACCTTTTTTATTTTTTAATTTTACATTTGGATCAATTGGTGTGTCAGTTGGGCGGCAACCACTCATCCCAGCCTCTTTTAAAAGATCAATCACATATTTTTTTTGAGAGACCACAAAACCCTTATTTGATCGAGCAACTTCCATTCCAATAAAGTATTTCAAAGAACCCAAGTCTTTGATCTCAAACTCTAATGCTATATGTTCCTTGAGACGTCTTATTTCATCCACACCATCTTCTATAAGAATGATATCATCAACATAAACTATAATAATTTCTATACTACCTCTTTGTGAGTGTCGATAGAACATTGTGTAATCATATTGCCTTTGTGAGTAACTTTTTTTTTAACAACTTGAGTGAACCGTTCAAACCAAGCTCGAGGAGACTGTTTTAGACCATACAAAGATTTCCTGAGCTTACATACTCAAATTCCAAATTTTTCTTCAAAACCTAGAGGAGGATCCATGTAAACTTCTTCTTCAAGCTCGAGGAAAGCATTCTTCACATCTAGCTATTGTAAAGACCAATCAAGATTAATAGCAATTGATAAAAGAACTCTAACAGGATTTAATTTGGCTACTGGAGCAAATGTTTCAAAATAATCTATCTCGTATGTTTGAGTGTACCCTTTATCCACCAGCGGGCTTTGTATCTATCTAAAGATCCATCCAATTTGAATTTGGTTGTGAACACCCATTTACAGCACACTATTTTTTCCCTACAGGTAATTCTATTGTTTCTCATATACCTATTTTTTTCAAGAGTGCGCATCTCCTCTAAAATAGCCTTCTTCCACTCAGGAACCTGTAAAGCATCTTTCACATTTTTGGGTATTTTCATAGTATTGAGACACGAAACAAAGGCTGAGAATGTTGAAGACAAGGCTTTATAGGACACAAAGTTAGACATTGGATATATGACAACATTTCTAACACATTTTCTTTTAGCAATTGAAATATTTAAATCAGAAAATTCATTGGTTGGAATATGAGCTTTACCTGGACTTTTGACAAGATCTTGCGGGTTGGATTCTTGGTGGTGAATCTGGTGGATTCCACTTTCTTGATTTCGATTTCTTTTTGAGTAAACAATTAACTCTTTTGTTTGTTCTTTATTCTCATGATCAGACTCTACACTTTCATACTCTTTTTTATTAACAACATTAACATTATTAATTTTACCCTAAGCTCATAAATTCGTCTTCCCCATTATTAGAATCTCTATGTTGTATATTCCTAGTCTTTTTTTGATCAATTATAAAATCTTCCTTATTATAATTCCCTCCCTGAAGATTAGAATCGAAGTAAGATTGCGTTTCAACAAATTTGGCATCCATGGTAACAATAATCTTCCTATCAATTGGATCATAACATTTGTAACCCTTTTTATTAGAAGCATAGCCAATAAAGACACATTTTTTTGCTCTAAGATCTAGTTTACCTTGGTTGTGAAGATGAACAAAAACACTACACCCAAAAATTCAAAGGGATAAATCCGTGATCAATTTAGAGTTAGGAAAGTTATCTTTAAAGAGACAGAAATAAGTTCTATAGTTTAGAGTTTTACTGGGCATTCTATTAATAAGATATGTAACTGTTAACAAGGCTTCGCCCCAAAGATAATGTGGTACTTGACTAATGAACATCAAAGCTCTAGTTACTTCTAGAAGATGTCGATTTTTTCTTTCTACAATCCCATTTTGTTGTGGTGTATTTGTACAAGAGCTCTAGTGGACTACTCCATGTTTGGTTAACAAAAAACCTAATTGTTCACTAAAAAATTCCCCACCATTGTCACTCCGAAATACTTCTATTCTCACATCAAATTGTGTTTTCACCATAGCATAAAAAGACCGAAACACATTTTTAACTTCAAACTTATCTTTTAATAAAACGACCCAACAAATGCAAGTATGATCATCAATAAATGTGACAAACCAACATTTTCCTGAAAAAGTTGAAACTCTCGAAGGTCCCCAAACATCACTATGACTTAATGAAAAAGGTTTTGAAGCTTTATATTTTTGAGGTGGAAAGAATAACCAATGATGTTTAGCTAATTCACAAAATTCACAGTGATATGAAAAAGGGCTTTTATTTTTAAATAGATTAGGTGACAAATATCTTAAATAGTAAAAGTAGGATGTCCAAGCTTATAATGTCAAATCATAACCTTATCAAAACTAGAAACAAAATTTAAACACAAAGTAGTTGTTGGTTGACTTAGATGGTCGTCGTTAAGAAAGTAAATTCCACCAGATTCTTTAGCATTGACAATATCCTCCCCGAGACCATGTCCTGAAATTTACACATAGAGGAGTCAAATATAACATGAAAATTCGAGGACTGGGATAATTTACTGACCGATATGAGATTACAAGCTAGATTTGGCACATGTAAAAAATCATGTAAAACTAAGGATGGAAAAATTTTAACGGTGCCTTTCCTGGCTATTGCCGAGAACGACCCATTTGCTACTTTGATCTTTTTTATTCTTGCATAAGGTGTGTAAGTTGAGAAAATAAAATGACTACTAGTCATATGATCACTAGTTCCAGAATCAATAATCCACGTGTTTGTTTTACAAGGCTCAAACTGAAAAAATAGAAAAATCAGTACCTGATTGGGCAAAGGAGGGAGAAGGATTATTGGATGAGTTAGGAATAGAAGAATTCATTCGAAACTGTGGTGATTGAAAATGCTTGTGTAGATGCTCTAATTGTTCGTTAGTGAATGAAGACCATTCCAAAGAACTTTGGCCCTCATAATTTTCATTAGTTGCTTGGAAAGCTCTGTTATCCCCTAATTGTGAATCACGACCATTGCCACTTTTCTTTATTCCATTCGTCAATTTTTCATGGAGCTTCCAACACGTTTCTTGAGTGTGCCAATATTTTTTGCAGTGATCGTATAAAGGTTTTTTTTCTTTTTTTCACTATCATCATTATTTTTAACAGTTACAAGAGCAAAATTATCATCATTAGTTTCAAATGCTAGCCTTAACATTACTTTTCTCCTTGTCTCCTCTCTTTTAATCTTAGAAAAAATCTCACAGAGTCTTGGAAGCGATTTTTTTCCTAAGATCCGAGATCTCACTTCATCAAATTCTTTATTTAAACCAACCAAAAATAAATAAGCTCATTCCTTCTTGTCTTTTTTTCATAGCTTTTACACCATCTCCGGGACACTCCCATTCATCATTATAACACTCATCCAGTTCTTGCCAAAAAGACATCATCTCATTATAATAAAAAGTAACTTCCTTTTCCCCTTGTCTAGCTTTCCAGAGTTTTATTTTTAACTTAAAGATCTGTGAAGCGTTTTCTAAATCTGAACAGGTGTCTTTCATAGCGTCCCAAACATCTTTAATAGTCGGGAGAAAAAAATTGTTTACCTATGGATGCTTCCATGGAATTAATAAGCCACGCAATTAGCATATAATTTTTTGACCTCCACTTGCTCATATTTTGATCGCCCATCTGTGGTTGCTTGACTTTTCTAGTTAAATGACCTAGTTGCCGCGCCCATCAATTACTAACTTTAAGGATTGCGACCATTCTAGATAATTCTTGCCATTCAACTTGTGAGATGTCAAAGAGAGGTGAAATGCCTCTGTCCCTTGAGTTATTGTACTCTCGGTAGTTGTTTCAACGATAGAACTTTCTACCTCTGTTTGATTGTTGGATCTCTTATCATCAGTGAAGGTTGTTTTAACCATGATGTTACTAGAGATTTAACCTCACTCAGATGTCATGAAAGTTTTCAAGAGAGCATTTAATAAAACTATTATGTATTTTATTAACTAAAAAACTGAATTTAAATAGAGAAAAGAGTCATAACCTAATTGGTAAAATAATTCCCTTATTCTAATAAACTACTAAAAGATAAAATAAAATAATCCTAGAATATCTCAAATGATTTAATCTAAGATTTATCTACCTAAATAACTTTAAAATATATCCCAAAATATATGGGTTTCACATATTTCAACAACTATTACACTTTCTATTTTGGCATAAAACTATAAGAAGAGGCTAGGAAACTATGCATATATTTAATATAGCAAACATCTATTGCGAAATGACTATTCATGTGAACTGCGAACTCACCAAAATTGTGAGCTCACCAAAAAATGTGAGCTCACCAAGACAGCAAGCTCACCAAACTTGAGAGCTCACTTGTGAGTTCTTCACTCTGCAAGTTGGCAAGAAACAGTGATGATTTTTTATTAGACGTTTGGGTTGCTAATTAGACTAAAATCAGCCAACAATGAAGCAAATTAACTAAATCTAGTTGCAAGACTAAGCCAAGTTATAATTATTTTATTATTATTTTTAGCTTATTTAAGCTTTCTTATTCCTATAAACATCATTAACCAGTTTTTAATGAAACTGCAGCTCACAAGCTGTTTCTTCTTCAAATTGTTTGATTCTTTTTGCTTTTATGTCAATCTTTCCTTCATCAAATCTCCACACAACATCTATTATAGGCTTAACTATTTATTCACCAGAGCTTCAGCAGTCATAAACTTTCTCAATTTCAAGAAATTGAAGAAGCCTATCAACAATTGCATTTACATCATACTGCTGCAGTGTAATACCCCTAACCCATATCCATTGCCGAAATAGGGTTACAGAATTACCGAATTTTATAGATCAAATACATATATTTCATACCATTTAACATTCATATCAAAATTCGATCATAATCAATCATATTGTCCCTTATATAAGCCCTCGAGGCCCAAAATACACATTTGAAACAAGTCGAGACTAAACTGGGTACTTAGAGAATTTTTTGCAAAACTTCAAATTTTTTCCTAGGTGTAGGGGACACACGCCCGTGTGACCAGGCCGTGTGGCTCACACAGTCTAGAGACACGCTCGTGTTTTGGGCCATGTGGGCATTCGAAGTAGGGCACACGATCGTGTCCCATCCCGTGTCCAAATTAGAGTGCTCACTGACTTAGGTCACACGACCAAGCCACACGCCCGTGTGCTAGGCCATGTATGCATACTGAATCGCATTAATTAGGTGTAGAGGCCACACGGCCAAGCCACACGCCCATGTACTAGGCCGTGTGAAAATTTTAGAGCATTCTGTTTCTTAATTTTTAAGATGCAGAGGACACACGGCCAGATCACATGCCCATGTGCTAGGCCGTGTGTCATACACGGCTGAGACACACGCCCGTGTCCCTGCCCATATGGACGAAAATAGTCCAATTCCAAGGCCACTTTTCTCACCCAATTTGTCTTCCACCTACATCAACACTTCAACACTTTCACCAACCAATACAAGACATTCAAATCAAGTAAAAACCAAGTTTAACACATATCATAACACCCCATATGTCCTAGCATTCAATCTTACCTAATTGACCATATAAACATATATGCATATTTGTTCAATCATATTATCTAAAACCATACATTACCATATTTAAAAATTATCCATTACTCAACCACATTAAACACATCAAACATATTAAGCCACACATACATATAGATATCTAAATATGTCCAACTCAAGCCATTCCAATGGCTATTTACAACAAAATATTTTTAAGCCAACATTGACTAATTTACCTTATACATTTCATTATAACCAAAATTAGTTTTCTATATATACCGAAATGGGCTGATGGATAGTATGATGTGGCTCTGACCAGCTTCCAACCTTTACAAGCTTCAGAGTACTATAAGACAGAGAAAATAAAATATAGTACGCATTTAATACTTAGTAAGTTCGTATAACAGGAAATTAACTTACCATACATTTGCATTTAAGGTAAGCATACATAATACAACCAAAACAATTTGGCTAGTAACCTAAACACATAATCTCATCAAACATGTTAGTCATGTATTTTACATGAATACCAAGAATCATATATGAGCTCACCAAATATCAAATTCCATGTTCATAATTTCCACTTCTTGTGTTCATACATCAATTCCATATATGTCGTGCATATACGGGTAATTATTCATCAAACTCTTATTTTCTCAGATCAGGATTTTACTTGTTGAATCATTTAAAATGTCGATGGATACACGGGTAATACACACGAGGTGCACAAATCTGAAATCTGTCAATTTGTATTCGAGAATGCTCATACGAGTACATAACGGAAAGCTCTTTCGAGCTATATAACGAGAAGCTCATGTGAGCCATGTAACAGGAAGCTCCGGAGAGCCATTAATCGGGAAACTCACGAAGAGCCTTTAATCGGGAAGCTCCAAAGAGCCATATATCGGGATACTCATAAGAGCTACAGTGTCTCCACAACACATGTAGGATCACAACCAATCGGGATGCTCCGAAGAGCTATTAACAGGAAGCCCGCAATAACCATATAACAGGAAGCTCGCAATAACCATATAATAGAAAGCTCATGAGAGCTAATAACGGGCCACTCTTTCGAGCTGTGGTGTGTCCGCAACACATGCAAGACCACAACCAATTCGGGAACCCTGTATCCATCGAATCTCATTTATCCAAACGAGACTTAACACTTATCAGACATTATTAGATATATGATCCATACATTATTCATGAAATTTTACACATTTAACATACATAACATTCAATTCAAATATATAAATATACAATTTAGTTACACAAACTTACCTTGACTATGTTCGTGTTTACAAAATCTACTAATCCGTCACTTTCTCTTTTCCACAATCTAACTCCGTATTTGATCTATCCAGATCTATACGAATGAATTTAACATCAATTGAATACAATTCATATTCAATTCACATCTCAGGAAAAATTACCATTTTACCCCTATACTTTTGATTAATTATAATTTCGTCCCTAGGCTCGAAAAATGAAATTCATGCAATTTAATCCTTATTCCAAGCCTAGCCGATTTTTACATATAACAATAGCAACCCATGTATTTCACAAAATTCAGAATTTTTCCATAAAATTTTCATCTTTACAATTTAGTCTCTAAATCATGATTTCATCAAAATTCACTTTACAAAAGTTGTTTATCTATCAACAACTTTTCATTTTCTATCATAAAAATTCATAATTCAACTATATTCATCCATGGAAAAACCCTAGTACTTTGATAAATTTGCAAATTAATCCCCGAGATAGCTACATTAAGCTATTACGATCTTGGAAATATAAAATTACTAAAAACGAGACAAGAAAACATACTTAATTAAGCCAAATAAGTTTATCTTTCTTCAAGTCTCCATAGCTAGGGTTTCCATGTTTATTATTTGGGAAAGATGATATAAAATGATTCTATTTTTTATTTAATTAAAATATCATGTTTTATTATTCCATCTTTCCAATTTAGTTTCTTTATTTAATTTTCTATTAATGACTAAGCATACTTATCTACTAACTCCTCTAAATGGTTTATTTACCATATAAGGACCTCTAATTTTGAATTCTATAGCTATTTGATACCTATAGCTACTAGAACTCAACTTTTGCATTTTATGCAATTTGGTCATTCCCATCTAATTAAACATGTAATCGGTAAAATTTTCTTAACAAAATTCCCATACGACATTCCTATCATGATGCAGACCATGCAATAATATTAAAATAATTTTCCTCTCGAACTCAAATTTGTGGTCTTAAAACCACTATTTTGATTTCACTAAAAACGGGTTGTTACATGTAGTGTTATTTTGTTAAGAGCTCTAATTGACTCTCTGGCAATGGGAATATCGATATTTGCAACATATTCACATGATTCTGTCACTGAAATTAGGTTACCAAGATCACATATCAGAATGCTCAAGAGGGAACAATGAAGATTTATTGATGTCATCTGTTTCCAGAGAGGCCCCAAAAATGAAACAGAAATGAAAGGCTTACCGATCTCGTAAGTATTGCTCTCATTTGCCACTGCAGTCAACATTTCAAGGTTCAGTCATTTGACAAAAGATGGTTCATTATACTGGCAATAGAAGTGTTTGTAATATGAGGAGAATATATACAGTGCTCACATCACCAAGAGATGCAGATGACTTAAAACAACATAAGATTGTTTTGGGCTTCCTGAACTAACAAGTGTCAAAAATGGTGCTTTGATACGTTCATACACCTTCACATAAAAGGACATTGTTAGAAAATTCATAGACCCATAAACAAGACATGGTGATATAAGATATTTTTAGTCTAACTAAAACAATCAAGTATGGTTTACTATCAAGGCTGATGATTCGGGGTCAAAGAAATCGGCACGGATATTTTTTTAAAAATGACAAGAAAAAATAACTTAATAACTAAATTAAAAATTTCATAAAGTATAAAAGATAACAGTGAGGAAGTTACTGGTGACTAACCAAGAAGCATGAAGAACAAGATCAAAATTGACTAAAAACAACTGTCTATGCATTGGATTAAGAGTCAGATGAAAGCACCTATTGATGAACATCTACTCCCATTCACTAAATTCCTTGATCCTAGACATAAGAAATTGCAAAACCATTAATCTAAAATAACACCACAGTACTTAGCCTTACTAATACAACACAATTAAGAATAGAACTTTCAGATCAATGACAGCATTATCACCAAAACAATGTAAGAAATGAAATTTATTATCACCAAAACAATGTAAGAAATGAAATTTTCCCTTTATTCTTATATATTTATCATAAAACATACCTATTCAATAGGTAATATATAACCGGTTTGCTAATCAAAGCTTCCCTTTCCCTCGATGCTTCTTAGGACGTGCTAGCTTTGGCACTCCAAATATCTTGTAAGGCAGACAAAAAATTTGTAAATACCTAATGAGACAAATAACTCATTAATCTGCAAGCCAATTAAGCAAATAAATATGAAATTCTTAACAATCAAATTCAAGCCTTTTAAATTGGCTCTCACTTAAGCATCTGAGCCATTGAGCATCAAACGCTTCAACATCGAAGGAAAATTTGCATCAATACAAGTGGAAGTTGAGATATTATAAAGTTTCAAAACCCCAATAACACTCACTATCCTCACGTAACCATTACTATCTTTCAATCTGAATCTTAATAGCACAACCAAATACTCCATCAGTTTCGTAGCATGCAACGAGCACAAGATCCGCAAGGCTAGTTCTTGCTAAATCTAAATAAAAGACTAATGAAAAAATAGACTCAGAGGTGAGGAAGCTAAATTGTATATTTGATTGACCAAATAGCAGTTTTAATATAGGTAATTTCAATAACATTAAAAACAAACTTTAATAGGTAGACATCTGGATAAATAAAAATTAAAAACTATTATTTATTAGGAAAATATCTTAACACCCTCCCTTAAACTATGTCTCAAGACATCAATTTAAGATTATAAAAAATAAAACCATTCAATCATCAATTGTAGCTTTTTTTGAAGAGCTACACCAAGCATCCTTCTAAGATTTTCAAACACAACTTATTTTAATGCCTTTCTTAGGATGTCAACTACTTGAATTTCACTATTACAAAACACTAAATCAATTACACCATCATTACACATATTACGTATAAAATGATCTATGATATCTATATGTTTGATTCTCTCATGAAGAACTAGATTTTCTAAAATATTTATTGATGAAATATTGTAATAGTAGATAGTTGTTCCTTCCTTTTGATGCTGCTAAAGTGTATCAAGCAATCTTCTCAACCAAACAGTTTAACAGGAGGATAAAGCTATTGCAACAAATTAAGCTTCTGTGGATGACAATGTCACAATCTTTTTCTTCTTTGATGACCATGATATTGCTCCAGAACTCATCATAAAGACAACCTAATGTTCTTTATATATCTTCAACATCGTTAGCATAACCACTATTTAGATTTTTCATATAACGACTAATTAAGTTAATACCAAGCTATTGGATTGGGTGTCCTAAGTGTAGTATTTTTGTCTATGCACACATATAATTTTTTCAAATAGATTGGTTAACAAAATTATTTATGAATTATATTAATATCCTTTATATATTGTCCTCACGTGATTTTTGAATGTAAAGAAAAATAAAAAAATATTAGCTCACTGGTTGTTTGATGTTTAAACTAATACTAAGTGGTATTACGTGCTTGGATCGTAATACGGAAAGACAACTTATATTAGTAGATGAACCTAAAGATATCCTTAGTTTAATTAGAAATAAACAAACCGATTAAACTATTAATATGTTGTCTATCAAGTCCAATTAGGGAGATGTCTTATCTTCGGAATCGGATCGGATGACTTTCAAATAATAGAGACATAGATGTGACTAATTGGATTGACATTACATGAGACTTGATCTAAGAAGAATAGATCCTAAATCCGTTTATGAATTTATTCACTTGTGACATTCATAGTGTGTCATACCTTAATCCTGAGTGGATGGCGAACTATTTATATGTGACTCTTATACTTTAATGTAAGTAAAAGTCTAAGTTCAAATAGATACGAAACTAAAAGTTGATGCGTTGGGTATATGACTTTTGTAGTATGTAGTGTCATTCACAATAGTAAAATTCATAGCCTAAGATATGGGTAAATGATATCCTCTCATTGGCATTACATGATAGATGAAAACTAAATGTGAAAACGAGTCATTCATCCTTGTGATGAATGACTTGATTACTATTTGATAGTAATTGACTTTTCATTAAAGAAGATATAATGGTTATCATAAGATAAAATAGGATCATATTGGGAGAACGAATTTATCACAAAGTGATTAAGGATATCCTCTAAGAGTAAACACTTATGACAAGGTGATTGGATGAGCACTAATCGAGTTTCTTTCTTAATGGTATGTCATTAGGGAGAGCTCAATCACAATACTATAGTGGAATGACTTCTTGACTAAAACATTTTATAATTAATAGGTGAAAAGCTAGAACTTAATTATAAATCACTAGAGCCCTAATCACATATGTCCAATCGCCCCTCCACTAGCTCATTGAAATAAAAAATTAATTGTATGTTAAATCAGATGAACAAAAATGGATAGAAATGGTAAAGTTGAGAAATGGGAAACATTCGAAAATGAATATGGTTTTCTCATTAAATGGAAATGACTTAAAATTAATTTATGGGTTTTCGAATTATTAATTAATTAATTGATTAATTGAAGTTTAAAAATGAAATTAAATTAATTGGTCATAATGAATCCATTGAATGTAAAAAAATTAAATATAGTTTCTCATATATATATTTTTTTTGGTAAAGTTGCCATGATTTTAACGGAATCAAAATAAGGTAGAGAAAATTACTTAATTGGAAAATTAATTAATTAATTAATTAATTTATGATTTTTATTTAGAGAGATGGAAAAAGGTTGGATTAAATTTTAAACGGTTGGGTTAAAAGTCTAGGAAGCACTTGGACCCAATACAAGAGAGGCCCAAATCCTATCATAATACATATGATCAGGGGAAACACACCCTGTTAGCCCCTCTCTCCTAGTTCAACTAATAAGTTGGTTTTCTATTGAAATAGACTTCTACTAATTCAATAAGAGTTTCACTTCTTCTTCTTATAAATAGATGACACCAGTAGGACTAAATAAACAATAAGTTTTACACAACTTTGAAATATTGTTATTTTATCCGAAAACAGTGAAAATTTATTTTCTAAATACAAATTCTATTTTCTAGAATAACAATTCTACCAGTTTCTATTAAAGAGATATCTTTGTTTTCCCACTGAAAGTAAAGTAAATAATTTTTGATTCTGTGTTTGATTCAAATTCGTTCAAGCCAACACTTAAAGCAGCTCGCGGTAAGAGAATAGCTGAGAAGGTTATTTGGTTGAAAGCCAAAAATGAAAAAAATCCGTCTAGCTGAAAGCACAAGTGCGATTTCGAGTAAAGTTTATTGTTATAAATATCACAAACCGACTCCGTTTTCAATATTTTAATTTTTCATTGGGAATGAAAATTATTTTTGAATTGGATTTCTTTAACATTGGTATTAGAGCTAAGTTATGCTATATGTATACCATAAAGCAATACCAAAATTTTTCTCTCTTATTCATGTGTGATTAATTTTGTTTAAATGTGACATTCTTGTAATTCTATGCATGTTTAGGGGAATGTACGCGAATGAATGCATGTTATTATTTTTTTTATTATGTATGATAAAGTAATTTTTACAAAGTTGTGATTCCTAAAAAAATTAAATGTAATTTTATTAATTTCTCAAGTGTGTATAAATTAGATTATAGACTATCATATCCATGAAGGGTCTAACTTTATTATTTTAGAATAAATTATGTGAGCTAGAAACTAACATAGGATTTTTGTAACTTGTATTTTTGGCAAAACCTGGAGAACCGAGATGCATCTAAGCTAATTGAGACAATGCAAACCCGACCCAGGCAAACTGACTGTAGACTGACGATGTTTCAACAATAGGAGGTTGTTGATGGTCTGATAATGATGTTCGACGGTAAGGACTAGTGGCATTCGACGGTGGTCTAGCGGTGGCCAATGGCGGTGGTCGAAAGCGGTCTAGCGATGACCGAGACAATCCTATAGTGGTTGGTGGTAATGGTTCAACGATGGTCGGTGGCAATGACAACACGAAAATGACAAAGAAAAGATGACGACAAAAACAACATGAATCGATACCACAATAGAAGTTCTTGGTGGAAAAATTGAAGACCCAAAGTATGCTTTTAGGTGAATTTTTTAATTTTTCATTTTTTCAGGACAGAATCATGGAAAATTTGGTTGGTCAAGGTCATTTAAATTTTATGCTTTCAATTGTGATAGTATGATTATATTTATTTGATGGCGAATGTATGTTCATGCATATGTATGATAAGCATGCCATATAGTCATTCATGATTGAAACTAGACATTAAAAACCTTACATGTTTTTAAAAGATTGAGTGGAAGAAGGTCCCTAAATAAGACCTCCAGCCTCTATCAATAGCTTATTGTGATGGCATGACAATTTAACTACCCAAGGTAGGATTGTCACGTGGAGCTCACTGAGGAGATTTCTTGAAAATAAGAAGAATTATCTTGTAATCGTATGATAGTCAGCTGACACTATTGTAGGTATTATCATGAGATATAACAAGAATTTTTTTCTTCAAAGAGGACAGCTAGTTACAGCATGTTACTCGATGAGATTGTCTCAAGATGACTCATTTGCGGTGTATGGTGTGATGGGTATTGAGTTAATGATTATACACTCAAGATCATCTAGTTAAGTAACTTCCTAAGAAGCTATGCTTAAGTTAGAATGATGGCCAAATGATACAAGATTATTAGTATGTATGAATGCTGATTGGTTGGATTGGTCAAGATTGCCCAAATGTGACTTAATTCAATGGGTGTAAGAATTCTTGTTACAACGACTTACAAATGTTTTCAAGGTTTAATGTAAGACGCACGCATCATCTTAACACATATCATAAAATTGTAAAATGTTTCAAATATATGCTTAATACAAAGATATTAATCAATGAATATTTTATTTTCAATTAAAAAATAGAACCTACTCTCTTATTAAATATACTCACAAATAACTATAAGGGATGGAAAAAGAACTTGATGATTGTACAAAGTTGTGAGAAACTAAAGACGATCCTTGATAATAAATGCCCACCAGCCACTCAAGTTGAGGCTAGAAAACGATGGGAGAAGTATGATAGAATAGTTTGTTGTTATATGCTGGCAAGTGTGACCACCACCCTTTATAAGCAACTGGGGAGCTGTAAGATTGTCAAAACGATTCTAGACAAACTAGAAGGCATGTTCGGAGGCCAAGTTGCCTTGACTCGACAATTGGCTATTATTAGTTTGATGAATGCCCAGTACATGCCCAACACTCCTTTCAAAGACCATATGATTACTCTTTTGGGATACTTTGTCGAGGTTGCGGATAATGAGGCCAATTTGGATTAGAACACCTAAATTGAGATGGTGTTCAAAAGCTTGTCCAATGACTTTGCGTGCTTTTAGGCCGCATATAACATTGGGAACAAGAATCTGATGCTTTCACAACTCATGAAAGAATTACAATCCTATGAGTTGGTGTTGAATGGTGATCAGTCGGTTCGAAGAGTAGAAGCAAACTTAGTTGTCAGTTCTTCCTCAAAAGGGAAGGGAAAATGCGCTAAGAAAAAAAGGCTAAGTTCTCTAGGCCACCCCAAGTGGAAAGGAAGAGAACTAAGAAGCCTAAAGACTTAGCTAAATCTAAATGCTTCTTCTGCAACAAGAAAGGGCACGTCAAGGCAATTTGCAAAGAGTGGAAAGAATACCTGACCACCAAAGGTGAAGGTATGAAACTCTTTATAATAGAAGCTTGTTTAATGGAAGATTCAATAGACCACTAGGTCATTGATTTTGGAGCCACTAACCATGTGTGTGTTTCTCTATAGGGGTTCGATGAGACAAAATATCTTAGAGATAAGAGTCTATCATTACAGATCGAGAATGAGACAACTATGGTAGCTGAAGAGTGGTAGATGTACATATTTATTTGATAATTTTAGGAAGATTATTTTGAAAGACATTTTCTATTTACCAAGTTTCAAAAGAAACTTGATTTATGTTGCATGTTTATATAAAGATGGCTTGACCGTGACTTTTAATAATAGTATTACAAAAACATTCATTCATTAATTGCAAACTAAAGACAATCCTTGAAACTAAAATTTTGAATAAAAGACTTAAACCTTCTCAATCTAATGAGTCGTACCTTTGACATTTGAGACTTGGTCATATTAACCAAGAAAGAATCACTAGGCTTGTGAAAGATTGCACTTTAAGTTCGCTTAAAGAAGTTGATCTTCCACAATATGAATCTTGCTTGGAATGTCAGATGACTAAGCTATCTCTTAATGCAAAAGGGACGAATGTTGTGAAACACTTAGAACTTGTGCACACTGACGTATGTGACCCATGAACGTTAGTGCAAGAGGTGTTTATGAGTATTATGTGGCTGACTCTCCGCTCCCTCGCGAACGGGGTGAGAAATCAACGTGAATACGACAATCAATCAAATACTAAGTGTGGTGTCTACAATGTGACAGGTCAGTTGCAATATATTTGCACAATGAGGTATAGAAGAACTCCAAGGATCAAACCCAAAAGAGTCGGCGATTAAGTGAGTTCTAGTGACAAACATGTAATTAAAGAGTCTAAACAACTACTCATTATATACTATAGTTTACCTCCTGTCAAATGTAGTAGTAATATCGGTCTATTTTCGCACTTAAGGAGCTTTTTTTAGACATTTTAGTATTTATAATTAAGTTTTTGGTATTTAGTACTTAGTATTAAAATTTAGTAAAAATAAGTATTTTTAACACATTTTGCTAGTGTTGTGACCAATTAGGCCGACATGGGCCCTAGGTAGTGCTAATGTATTGAATTGAGTGTGTAGGATGATGAATTATAGGCCCAATTGATATGGGAGCAAGGGACGAGTGATGGACAAGCTTCCTAAGTTGTCAAAGCATGAAACGAACCATACAAGACACAAAAGGCTTATTATGTCACGCACCATAGGCCTTGTATGGCATGACATAGGGCCAATTTGGTGCCCAAGTCTTCCAAGGCTATTTTTGTCCGCACAATTGACTTTATACGAAGACCTAAGATGTGCCAAAGACCAAATTCGAGCTTCCAACACTCCTATAAATAAGACCTTAGAGGTTTGATGTAACTAAGTCGTCTTAGATGCCTTCAAAAACCCTCGTAAATTAGTAGTAGGATTAGATTAAGTTTTATTTCGGTGTTCATAAACTCTTTGTTCTTTCCTCTTTGAATTAGTTCCAATCCAAGAGTTTTTTTTATAATATTGAAGTATTTCAGTTATTTGCCTTTGCAGGTGGCGATATTTATTATTCCAATCGAGAGATTATTTATTTCGCTCTTTATTCAACATCAAATCTAGGATTATTCTAATCTTTTTTCTCTTTCGATTTACTCGTGTTCTTTACATGTTTTATTCAATTGAGATTAGGATTATGAATAATATGAGTGCCTAAAATCCCTTAGGGGAGATTAACGAGTGGATGGGAATGTGATTAACGGAGGATTTAAGGTTTTTCGAGAGGATTAGCTGGTATAGATTACGATTTCCTAAACCCTAGGCTTGACAATCCTAAAATCTGAATATATGTTAAATGAGATCGGGAGATAAGTTTAGCCGAGTAAATCGTAGTTTATCTTGGTTGAGAAAGTGAGATCGGGAGATAAGCAAGTATCAACCAATCAATTAATTATATAGAGGCTAGGAGATAATAATTGGTTAATTGATAACTAATCCACCTTAAAACCCTAATTCAAAGTTAATTACAAATTCTTAAGTGAGTTAATTTTCTTTATTGGTTTTATTGACTTAATCATTTGTTTATTTTATTGATTATTTATTCTAGCCATTTAATTTCTCTTCTTAATCCCTTTTATAATTTGTCATAATATAGGGTTTAATTGTTACTATTTAGACTGATTATTGTAAAGAGGTTTAATTATTGCTGGGGAGGTTTCGGCATTAAGTCTTGAAAATATCTTTACAATTAATATGATAAGCAGGAACGTTAAAACCTATAGATATGATATTTTTTATTTTTATTTATTTGTTTAATTTCTTTTTAATTTTTTAGGTTGTTTATGACCCGAAGCTCCAGCACACCAATTGAACCAAACCCAGATTCAGATCATATACTAAGGCGCACTGGTCAGTCAATGAATACCGATCCACCCACGGTAATTAATTTACTCCAGGAAAATCTATTATTTGACAATCCATGAGAGTGACAAGGAAATATCTAGGAATAAGTCCAAATGGATCAAAGGAAATCGTGTGAGTATGCCCTGCCTACACTAGATGCGGTGCGAGGCAGCATTGAACGACCGATGATTAACGCCAATAATTTTGAGATAAAGATGGACACTATCCAGATGATCTAGAATATGTTACAATTTAAAGGAAATATGGTGGAAGACCTGAATCAGCACTTGAAGCAATTTTTACAATACTGCGACACCTTCAAGTACAGTGAAGTGTTCGATAATGTTGTGCGTCTTAGGTTGTTTTTGTTCTCTTTGTGCAATAATGCGACTAATTGGCTAAACTCATTAGAACCAGGTTCCATTACAACATGAAAGGATTTAGCGGAAAAATTTCTCCATAAATTTTTCCTGATTAGCTGAACCATTCAATTAAGGCGAGAAATTGCCAATTTTAAGCAATTTGAAGGTGAGTCCCTGTACAAGGCATGAGAACGTTTCAATTTAATGCTAAGGAAGTTCCTACACCCTGTATTGTAAGCGTGGCTCCAAACTCAAATTTTCTATAATGGTGTTGACGAAGATATTAAATCCAACCTAAATGGAGTGGCTGGAGAATCTCTCATGTTCCACACATACGAACGAGCCTACAAAATCATAAACGACATGACTATGAATTCGTACATGTGTCCAAATGAGTGATTTATGTAAAAATTCAAGCCTCCAATGGTAAAAGTTGTGAACAAAGACAATGATGATGATCGATATCAACGAATCCTAGAAAAGCTTAACTATTTGGAGACAATTGTCAAGTTGACGAGAGCGGAGCCATATTCTGAAAGACAATCGGAGGAGACAAATTACATAAGTAATAGGGGTGGACATCCCTATTAAAATAATCATAATCCCGCTTGGAGGGATCACCCGGACCTCAAGTGGGGAGGAAACCAATGAGTTGCAAATCAAGCTCAAACTCAACAAAACCCTTATTACCAGCTTCCACCATTACAACAAAGAACTATGGGGAATGACCATGTTGCATGTGGTCAATGATTCGATAGACTAGAAGGGGAGATACAAACGATTCAACAGACATTCAACAAGTCCAAGCTACGTGTGGAAGACACAAATCTCAAATAGACAACCTTTGTAACCAAATGAGCCAATTAATGAAAATGTTCCAAAAATAAAATGGCCGGAGTCTCTCTAGTAACACAGAAAATAATCCTCAGAGAGATGGGAAGGAGTATGTAAAGGTGACTGATTTGTGATAGAGCAAAGAATTGGAGCCGCCAAATAAGGCCAGCCATGAAAAGGGGGAGATTCCCAAAGAAGTCGGTGAACCATGGAGGAGGAAACCAAGAACCATGAGCTATCTCCGAACTGGTGTATGAACCAGTAATCTTAAAGCTGAGCACAATGAAGGTACCATTCTCGACGAGGTTGGAGGACAAGAAAATAGGGGCGAAGTAGATTTTTTAAGTTTTCTAGATTTATTTAAAGCCTTCAGTGTCAATTTTCCGCTATTATAATTAATCAATAAAATCCCTAAATATGCCAAGTACTTAAAGGAAATAATGGCACGACATAAAAAAAATAAAAAAGGACAAGAAAATTTACATTGATGCCTCGTGTAGCGCATTAATTGTGAAGACAATACCCCCGAAATTAAAAGATCCAGGTAGCTTCATGATTCTGATAGAGATAGGGGATTAACATTTTTGCAAAGCACTTTGCGATTTAGGGGCCAGCATAAACTTAATACCCCTATCAATTTATTGGAAACTTGGACTAGTGGATCTTAAAAATACCTCAATAACGCTATAATTACCCGATAGATCCTTGGTACATCCAAAAGATGTACTCGAGGATGTATTCGTCAAGGTACGGGGATTTATAATCCCTGCTGACTTTGTAGTCCTCAAATTTAAGGAAGATCGGGAAATCTCCATTTTGTTGGGTATACCATTTCTGGACACATCTAGATCGACCATTTATCTCAAAAAAATGAATTAATAATTAAGATCAATGGCAAAGTAGAGATGTTCAAATGTGGTCATGGTTCCCAAAATGAGGGATTAGCGAGGGAAGAATTTTATATTTTACTCAATTTAATCCCTAAAGGCCTTGATCAAAGGTACTTCCCGAGTTGTGCAAGTGTAGGTACTCGTAATGCAAGAGAACGAGACAAATGGTAAGAACTCAATAGGAATGGGAAGGATTGGAAGGCCTACAATGGTCATGAATGACAATTTGAGTCAATGGTAAAATTTAGAAAATTTTCAGACAAGTCCGATAGCATGACATAGTTGTTAAACCATTGAACTTTAATTAACTTTTAAATATTGTAAGTTAGTTTCAATTTTTTGTTTGTAGTTAGACTTTAGGATAATTGTAGTGTAATTATATGTTAGAATTAAGAGAAATCAGTTTTCTGGATTTGACGGGACAAAGAGAAGCGAATCGGGGACAAACACGAACAATCAGAGGACTTCGACACATCCCGAAGGGCTAAGAGCAATGTCATGTCGCGCCATGCATAAGCCATGGCATGACACAAACACGTCAAAGCCACAATTCCTGATGTTAAGGTGTTGCGTCACACCATGCAAAAGCTATGGCATGACACGAGCACTTCAAAGCTAAAATGAGTGTTTTTAGGGTGTTGTGTCGCGCTATGCACAAGCAATGGCAGGACTATGTTTTTTAGCCGAAATAGAGCCATTTTAGGCATAAAGCCTATTGAAATTCTATTTATACCCATCATTTTTAGGCATGAAAACACACATCTCAAACACCCAAAGAAGAGCAAACACTCTCATCTAGTCGTCGTACCTCTTCCTCGAAATCTAGCTTCGAGTTTTTGCGTTCCTTACCTCTGATTTCCATAACTAAGTTCTCATCTTCTATTCTTTTCATATTTTTCTATTTTTCTTCTTCTATTTTCAAATTACATCGACATCAACTGAAAATGAATTTCATCAATTTTGTGCTCTAACTTTGTTTTTCATCAATTTTATTGTTTGGGTTGTTGTTATTTTGCTTCAATTTGAAAAATGGCACCAAGGAAAAAACACCATTGGGACACCAAGAACTATCGATGCCAATCTCTTCCATAACCCAAAAGTCCAGAGGTTTTTTCCCCAAATGAATGGGTGTTTGTTTATCCAAGAACGTGGGTTCGATCCCTCCATGTCCGCTTGTGATTGTATTTGGGATTTGGTACGATCCCATCATTGGAATAATTTTGCGCAACCCTAACCGAACCACCAATTGACACCATTGCTTATGAATTTTATGCCTCCCTGAAAGATAGGGAGAATCGTAAGAAATAAGGTGATACGATCGCTCTCATTATCTTTTGGGGCAAAGAGGTGTCGGTTGCACCTTGTAAGATTTGTCAATATTACAATGCCCCTTATTATACCAATGATCATGTAAAGGTGTTAGATTTATTTACATTCAAGGATTTTGATAAGGAGGGTATAATAGATTATTTGACAGAGGGGCATGGTGAGTGGACTCGCTATGCCAATACCAAGGTGCCCTGAAATTTAACATGGCCATCATGTTCCGAATGGCCAAGATTTTGATGCAATTCATTTGCACTCGCCTAACACTAACTCACAATGCTTCTGATGTTACCGCCTATTGAGCGGTTATGCTTTATTCTGTTTTATAGAAAGAGCATATTTGCATCAGCCACTGGATTTATGAGGAAATGCTCAAGTACATACGGAGTAAGTATGTACTTTTCGCATTTGATTACCGCTCTATGTGGTCTTGTAACACTCCTTACCCGATCCAGTTGTCGAACCCGAGTAAAAGGATCCTACGGGCAAATACCAAACATTACAAGTAATTTATTAACCAAAATCTCAATTAAATATCATCAAATCATAAACTATCAAAGAAAATAAATTGGTAATCTAAAAAAACCTAATCGTAAAATATAGGCAAGAAATAGGGTTTAATTTTAAAGAATTCAAAATCTTGAAGTTTTAAAGGTTGTATCTATATTTAATTGTTGGGTATAGATACAATATTGATACCTTATTAAAATTCGATACCAAATCACGTTTCTATTTATTATGCAAAACAAAAGTATCGATATTTATTCTTTGGTATCAATACTTTATTAAAAATATTGATACTCATATAAAAATCAATACCATTTTAGCATTCTATTTGTTTTAAAGAACAGTTCATATGGTCAAGTATCGATACCAAATACAAAAATATTGATACTTAGGTCCAGAAATGGTAAAATCCCATCTTTAAATTGTTCATTTCAAGCCAAATCACCTATAATTCAAATTATCACAATATCAACCAAAGGAATACCACAAATATCACATATACAATCATCCTATGTGTCTAACCAATATGCCACCAATGGGAACCTCAAATGAACAATTTAAAAATCATCCAAGATGTATCATTCAACCATACCAAACATGCGTGAGTTCAATCATCCAAACTATTTCACATTTGGTCTCACATTAGTCTTATAACTTAGGTACTAAAACTACCAATCCATTTCAAGCATAGCACAAGCATAAGCATCAAACTTACCAAATCATTTTCAAAACATAACCTAAGCATATCATCCATCATTCATATCCAAGCATCAACCACAAACACATCACATAGTAAGATATTTCTCAAACATTGAAACATTAGGTACATAACCTAACAACCTAACAGTACATCAACAACAAGACTATTATCTTCATTTATATATATACAACCACTTATAAGCATAATAACCAAATGCCATCAAGATACAAGATAAGCATTATAACCAAAATACTTCCTAAGTACATGCCTAGATCAAAAAGATTATATCACAAATGATTGAGTCCGGGATTTTCTACTGGATGCTGAGTTGACGATCGAATCGATAAGTTCCTAACCTACATACTGGAAAAATAATATTATACTCTAAGTATAATTCAATGGTATTTCTATAATCCAAACATTAAAATATATTGTAAGTCATAAGAATGCATAAATTAAAATAAAGATAATATGTAATGTACAAAATCAATATACCAAAATTAAGGTATGACAATCGCATTTCCATAAGTTATTTGATAACATAACCTATAAAATAACACATTTCATCTCAATTTCCAATTTCTTGGATTCATTAATCATAATTAATCAATATTCACAATTCAATTCACCATTTCATGATCCATTTCACATTTCATTTTGATTTCTCATAATTTGCCATTTCAATATTGAATATCTCAATTTTACCATTCATTTCCCTAATAACACGAATTGGACTCTAATGAATACACGGATCCAACCAATACACCAGTTTGGCACCCAGTGCCTCATCGGATAAACCCGAAGCAATAATTGCACCCAATGCTATAAGTGAATTGACACCTAATGTCTCATCGGTTAAACCGGAGCAACTTGGCACCCAATGCCTCATCGACTCATGGTCGAAGTCACCTTGAACTCTTCCTATCCTATGGCATGCCAACTATATCTGACTTTACCCGAACAATTAATAGGGTTTCCATTTCATATTTAATTACCAACCAATGTCTCATCTCATATTTATTTTCAATATGTAAACATTTATTCAACATATATATAGCAACCACAATTATCCCAATACTTACTCAATTTTCATATTTATAGAGAATACACACATTTCTCAAATATACTCAATTTAATTCTCATAATTATCAATCAATTCAAATCACCTCAAATGAATAAAATTTTAACCTCATAATCTTACCATGAATAAATATATCAATAAGCAACAATTTATATGTTAGTTCGAATTATAGAAACACAAATCATAAACTCCAAGCTATTCGCCAATGACTTTGCCTTTTCCTTTCTATTTCGAGGAATCGAGGTCGATTTTAGCTACGGACTAAAACAAATATAATAAATTACCAATTCACAGCCAATTTTGCATTCAATTACTAAATTATGAAACTTTTTTATTTAATTCAATTTAGTCCCTAAACCAAAACTAACATAACTTTTACAATTAACCTCAAAATTCAATACTAATTTCACTCTCGGCCTATTTAACTCCCTATTTCTCATTTCTAACCCAAAATTTCAAAATTGGTGCAATTTAGTCCATATAGCATAAAATCATCAATTTAGTTTACAACTTAGTCATTTTTCAACTCTAAACTTAAAATATATCAAAATAATCCTTAGAACTTTAACTATTCCTCCATGGAAACTTTCTCAGTCTTTAACGATATCGAAAATTATGACATGGTTCAACTAGCCTAAACTATTGGGATTTTAAAAACACAAAAATTACAAGAAAAAAACTAAATTGAAATAACCAAATTGAGCTTAAAAACCAAAAGCCCTTGGTTGTTCGTCTTCTTCTTCTCCCCTAGCTTCAAATTGCTTCTTGGATGAAAGAGTTTTGCTTTCTCTTTCCATCCACTTGTTTTAATTTTATTCATATGTTTTGTTTTAATTAATTATTATAACTTAAAATTTTATAACATTTTTAACAGATAAACCATGTTACCGACCACTATTATTAATCTTTGGGTCTAGTTGCTTCAAAAGTCCCTTTGCCATATACTACCTTACAATTTAATAACAATTCACACTTTTATCACTTACGCGATTTCATCCTTATACATTAATTAAGCCCTAATTCAATAAAATTTCGTAACCAAAATTTAGTTCACTTCTAACATAACTCCGTAAATATTTATGAGTTTGGCTTATGGAAACAAGGTTTCGAACCCACACTTTCCAACACCACTAACTTTCAAGTCGTTACAAACAAGGTGAGTTAACATATAATCATATCATATAGTAATTCATATAACATTTCAAGTAACTTATAAACAACATTTCAATACCAATCTCATTACCGATATATCATTTAGCCATTTTCATATCAAGTTCATACCATTCCATTTCAACTTATTTCATTCAATAACCATTTAACCCGATGAACTCTGATAAACATGTTCAGATACATGAGTAACTACACCACACCAAGGCACCGTAGTGCAAAGCCTGTAGGCTATCATTCATATAATCGTATAAGCCCCTCCACCGTACTAGGGTCTCCGTAGAGACATAAAACTCACTAATTTGTAACAAATGTTAGATTCTGATATAATCAATAATAAACTCCGTACAATCACATTCTCTGTATCATCACATATATCCCGTACCAACGCACAAATAACCTTATTTTCATGTTAATCGTAACCTATCATTTATTACATTCACTCAGACATATTTAGCTCATATAACCATTTCTTTACAATTTAGTCCATATCTCACATTTTTGTACCAAATTGCAAACAATTCAAATTTCAATCAAACATACACAAGTTCATAATTCAAATACATAATAATCTCAATGAAATCATACCATTTGAACTTACCTGGCAAAATAGCTTGTCTATTATGATCTCATTTAGAAGATTTTACAGGAAGCTCACAGTAATAGCTTGTCTATTCATCCTGGTAGCAATAAAATATACGGTGATTTGAAACAGATGTACTGGTGGCCAGGTATGAAACGAGAGATCTCAAAGTTTGCATCGAGATGTTTGGTTTGTCAACAAGTTAAAACCGAACATCAGGTACCTTTAGGTTTATTACAGCCAGTGATGATTCTAGAGTGGAAATGAGAGTGTGTCATGATGGATTTCATATCCAGATTGCCTTTATCACCAAGAAAGAAACAAGTTGTGTGATTATTGATCGTTTGACGAAGTCCACACATTTCATTCTAGTGCGTATGGATTTTTCACTTGAGAGATTAGCAAAGTTGTATATTGTTGAGATTGTCAGATTGCACGGTATGCCACTTTCTATTATTTCTAATACAGATCCACTGTTTACGTCTCGATTCTAGAGCAAATTAAATGAAGCTCTAGGTACTCGACTGCATTTTAGCATAGCGTTTTATCCACTGACCGATGATCAATCCGAGCGAGTAATTCAAATACTCGAGGATATGCTTCGATGTTGTGTTTTAGAGTTTGAAGGTAATTGGGAGAGATTACTACCATTGATTGAATTTGCATACAACAACAGTTATCAAGCGAGCATTAAAATGGCCGAAGGTGCTGAACTCCGTTATACTGGACTGAGCTCAGTGAGAAAAAGCTATTCGATATTGATTTGATACGGGAAACTGAAGAAAAGGTCAAAATAATAAGTGAAAACATATGGTTTTTTCAATTGAGCATATTCTGAAACTTTCGTTATTAACTTTTGTAAAACTCATTTCAAATTTGCAGCAAAAAAATCCTTAGCTTGTTTAATTTTAAAAACTAATCTGAAAATTATTAATAATTCAAACCATCTTATGCGAGAAAATTAATCCGAGTTTCCAAACGCTGCTCATTCCTAATTCTGTCGATTACCTGTAATGGTGAAATGAAAGGGGTGAGCTATAAAGCTCAGTATGTAACTTAACTCAAACAGAAGCACATATAACATATCAAACAACTTAGAATAACGCAGAGAATTTCAACAAGTTCAAATGAGCAAAATTGTGCATGCATGATTATGCCAATGCATATTTTCAAAAAAAACATTCCTACCCAACTTTGCTACACACCAAATAGAGTTCCTCAGAACTCGTCCATCCAAAATAAACCAACAGATATATGTGGAACAATGCCACCAGAGTTGCAAATAAATTGCCAGAACAAGTATGGGTGGTCGAGCCACCATAATTGCAGTCAAGCTACCATAAAAGATATGTGGTCAAACCACCAGATAGTGTAGATCATTAAACTACCAGAACTTCCTCCTTACAATAATATCCCAACTCCATGCAATGTGACATGGCATGTAAATTCAAAATTAGAAGAGTAAGCATGTTGAACATACAATCATATATTTAACAAAAATCAGTAGGCATGGAATTTCATGCTTTCCAGAATAGATATGTTTGAATTCAATAATAACAAATCAATTTAATCAAAATAGCCACAATGTCTCATGCCATAAGAATTGGAACAAAACATAACTTATCAATAATCGTATACACTTGGCTAATAAAAAAATGCTAATGGTGCTCACTAATTTACATATCAGAACCACATTGTATAAGGCAACATACCTCTAGAATTTATGCAATCATATTAGAAAAACAATTTTTATTTGAAAGACATCATACATATCACTTATCAAACTTATAAAATCATTGACCTCAAAAATCACTTCAAAACCCAACCCTAACTAAAATATATAGCAAATGAGCCCACACGCCCGTGTGGCCCACATGGCCTGACACACAGCTGTATGGCATCGACAGTGAATTTTTTAGCTTTGCATCGTTTGTTAATTTTTAGGATAGAAGGTACACATCTGGTCATTTTTTGACGCCAACGCAACAACAACAAAACCAATACCTAAACGACACCCAACGTAAAGATTAGTGACAAAAATGAGCACTGATTAAAAAGAGAGTGACCTTTACTTCCTAAAATTTTAGCCAAAAATAGTAGGGCATTTGGCCCTAACCACCATAAACAACCTTCAAAAATAGTATTCAATTACTTATCTTTTGCTAAATCAGTTCCCGAAATAGTTCAAATCGTTAGAAGAGTATTTTTCATGCGATTCTCCCCTAGCAAAATCACAAAAATAAAGCCATCATAACAAAACCTCTCAAATAACATCTTCCAAACACATATTTCTTAACATAAAACGGTATTGTACTAATACAAAAACTTACCACACCCTTTGGAATTTCGAATCACACACTCCCAATTAGCAAAATAAAAAACTAAAAATGCACAGGACAAAACCATCGCAAAACAAATGTGAAAACGACAAGGAATTAAAAATAAGAAATTGTTTTAAGAAAATTCAAAAGAGTCACAGAAAAATAGAAAAGTTAGAGAAGAAAACGTTAAGGAAGAAAAGTTTTTGTAACAAAAGGAAATAATGAAAATTTGAGGGTTGAGGGAAAGTGGGATGTGAGAGAGAGTGTGGGAGAGGGAGAGGAACGTGAGAGAAATTTTCTTTTGGGGAGATTTAAAAAAACAATTAAAAATAAAATCCCACTAAATTCTAACCTATCAGATTTTTCAAAATTTGAATTTAACTCAAATTCTATTCACATGGCGACACAGACGAGAATAGCAAAATATTTTCACTTTGCACACACAGGATTCAAACACGGGACCTCTGGGTAAGTTAAAGTCTTACCACTAAACCAACAGACTCATTCTTAATAATTAATAAGCTAGATATTCAAATTCAATGGTTGGAACAAAAAATAACAAAAATTCAAAGGAAATGATTTGAACACAAGACCTTAGGCACATAAGTAGAACTCTTATTCACTAAACTAAATTAATTTACTTGACACAATTCTTGCAATCTTAATTCAAAAACAAGACGTGGCCACTCTTAGTTTACTAACCCCAATTTCTACTAACCCGATTTTTGGGATGTGACAAGATGTGAAATTTGAAGGTTGATTTTGAATTTGGATTTAAAAATTTTCTTATTTGAATCAATTTGCGTGTTAAGCTATTTTTTTTTACATTTTCTCTAGTCTTTTTAAGAATAATGTTTAAAGGTTAAATTTTAAGTTATGAAACTTTATGAAGTAAACAAATGCCGATTTTTGTAAAAATAAATTTTGTAAATGCTAAGAATATGCTAATGTGACATCTCCTATCCTGATAATCGATGATCAAGGAAAGGGTTTTATGCTTTTCTCTTTCTTTCTTCGTTTTCTTCTTTACACTACTTAAACCACTGTCCTCCACCTCTCACCTTTTCCACCATTCACTGCCTCGCATAACTCTATCTTTGGCCCTTCAACACCCCCATCACCTCATCATATTTATAATTCTTTTTAATTAATTAATAACACATATGACATAGCTTGTTAAGTCATAAACAGGAGGAAATTAAAATCATTGTGTCAATGGGCTTGATTGTACCTTAATAGACTCTTTCAAAGCCACATTCATTGATCTTAAGCAACTAATTAAAGCCATTAGCGGGTTATCTAAGCTCTAAGAAAGAGAATACCCACAAACTGTGACGTTTTACTTCGTACAACTCTGGTATATTGTGCAATGAAGCTACTATAAAGCATGAGGACTTGGTGATCAAATCAACCTTTAAATGCTGCTTTGATTTTGTTAGGATCGACCCCATTAAGCAACAAGTAACAAAAAATAGTGGAATAAATTGAGAAATTGAACACACAAATTTAACATGGAAAAACCCCTCCAAAAAGGATAAAAAAAACCACGGGCAAAGACAATTTTACTACAATAGCAAAAGAACGAAGAGTACAAAAGATGGAGATAAAAAAATAAACCCCGAAAAACCCAAAAACAAAGAATCCTCAAAACGTAAACACAAAATTCTCTAAATGTATTATGAGTTCTAATCTTTAGTGGGTGTGTTTTCTAAGGTTGCAAAAGAACTTATTTATAGGCTAAATTAGTAGGTCAAATAAACTATGCTAATAAATGCTAAATATATTATACTAATAAATAGTAAATCTTCTAGAAAGAAAATATATTTTGTTTAACTTGACTTGCAAGCAATATTTTGTTTAACTTGACTTGCAAGCAATCTCTTAGAATTTGGGTCACACAACTCTAACAATCTCCACCTAGACACGAATTCTTACAACGCCATCTTTGTCAAAGCCCACGACAGGCCTATCTTGAACTATGCAGGGAATTAACTGAGTCGAATCTATGCTTAAAAGCTGGAAGACTTATAGCCTTCGGCCTTTACACTGCCAAATCAAAACTAACCCGGGTCTGATTTTCACGAACATAGTGCCCTAACTTTTCAAAACCTACATCCAAAAGATAACCTCTCTTCAATGAAACGATCATACATTTTTCTCTCCTATGACCAAGTTTCCTCTGCTCTAAACTAGTTGGCTTCGACTCCGTAACGAACAAGGGACGTCTGACTTCATTGGTCACTGTAGAACCTTTTAGAATATAAAGACTCTTGGTTCTTTTACCTTTTAAAGAAATGAGAGCTCCACGAGATACTTTAATGCCACTCGACTCGATGTTGATTCTACATCCTTTTAAGTCTAAAATACTCAAGGAGGTAAGATTCTTTCATAAATCAGGTACATACCTGACATCTGAGAATGTCCTAATCGTCCCATCGTGTATCCTAATTTTAACAATACCAATACTAATACCAATTACCTTACTAGATGAATCGTTTCCCATGCGCAAAACTCCACCTTCAACTGAACTGTATGTAGAGAACCATTCTCTATTGGAACACATGTAGAAAGAACATCCCAAATCTGGGATCTACTCAGATGTGAGCTTGGAGTTATTGCTCGTTGACACTAATAAGAAATTATCACCGTTTTCATCGGCCAAATTAGCACCAGCTACATCTTTCTCGTTACTCTCATCAGCTCTTTTATTTCACAGTTTATAGCAATCTGCTTTGATGTGACCTAACTTTTTACAATAGCGACACATTTTGTCTCATTTCTTTAATGCTACCAAAATGGAAGCTTGCTATCTGCCTTGCTATCCAAACCAAACTCATTGTCAAGTTTGTCTCTACTCAACAAATGACCATTCACATCTTCGAATAAGAGTTTATCTCTGCCATAAATCAGGGTCTCCCTGAAAGACTTGTATGAAAGGGGTAAAGAGAATAATAATAGCATAACTTGATCTTCATTGTCAATATGAACATGAACATTCTTTAAATCATTTAAAAGATTAATGAATTGACTGATGTGATCTTTAATAAGCTCACCTCCATTCATGCGAAACGTAAATAGACGTTATTTCAATACTAAATGATTAGCCAGAGACTTAGTCGCATAAAGAGTTTCTAACCTTTTCCAAAAGGAAGATGAGGTCTTCTCTATCAATACCTCCTGCAATACCGTATTCACGAGGCACAGCTGGATTGCAGCCAAGGCCTTTTCATCAAGCTCTTCCCATTCTATTTGATTTAGATTCTCAAGCTTTTTCCCAGTAATAACCTTTTCAATTCGATTTGAACTAGAATTATCATCTGAACTTGCCACAGATTGAAATTTGCCTCACTATTGAACTTCTCAATTTCAGACCTTGTTGTTGCCATCTCTGAACAGGCTGATCTATGAAAACTGAACTAGCTCTGATACCACTTATTAAGATCGACCGGATTAAGTAACAAGTAACAAAAAATAGAAAAATAAATTAAGAAATTGAACACACAAATTTAACGTGGAAAAACCCTCCAAAGAAGATAAAAACACCACGGGCAAAAATAATTTTACTATAATGGCAAAAGAATGAAAAGTAAAAAAGATGGAGATAAAAACTAAATCCCGAATAACCCGGAAACAAAGAACCCTCAAAACGTAAACACAAAATCCTCTAAATGTATTATGAGTTATAATGTTTAATTGGTGTATTTTCTAAGGTTGCAAAAGAACCTATTTATAGGCTAAATTAGTAGGCCAAATAAACTATGCTAATAAATACTAAATATATTATACTAATAAATACTAAATCTTCTAGAAAGAAAATATATTTTGTTTTTTTCGCCAAAATATATATATTTTGTTTAACTTGACTTGCAAGTAATCTCTTAGAATTTGGGTCACACAACTCTAACAGATTTTGTTCCTTCATTCTTTCAATTCTGAGGCTAATATTTTTCCCTTGCTTCAAAACTTGTCCTTGAAATAGTGAAAACACTTCATTGCATTGAATTTCATAAAGCTAAAAGAACTCGATTCTTTTTCCAAATTTTAAATGTGATTCTTAAGCTAAATCCCACTAAAAGTAGCAAAAGCTTAGAAAAATGGGAAATTAACAAGACCTAATTGAGGGAATGAGTCATAAATGGTGAAAACGGAAAGGAAAATCAAATTTGGCTTTAAATTGAAGTGAATATGATCTTGCACACATGTTAGTAAAATAAACAATAATATAAAATATTTATTTAAATCACAAGATCAAACGAGAACAAAAATATACATATATAATAATAATAATAATAATAATAATAATAAAGAATAGAAATAAAGACTAGATCGAAATATTATACTCATAGGTAGGCAGGAAAAACGGACTAGTAGTTGAGGCCTATTTTCACAGTTTCCTTAAGACAGATTCGGTCGCTCCTTTGGTGCTGGAGAAACGTTGGTCGATTGTCTCCCAAGATACAACAACAAGATGAGCACGATAGTAGCACAACTGCAGTGATCAACGAACAGTAGCCTTGCCTTCGTCTATCACCGAAAATAGTTTGAAAAACGCCTTTGAATGTTCCTTTGATTTCCTTCATTCATTCTTTCATTTCTGAGGCTAATAGTTTTCCTTTGCTTCAAAACTTGTCCCTGAAATAGTGAAAACACTTCATTACATTGAATTTCATAAAGCTAAAAGAACTCAATTCTTGTATCAAATTTTAAATATGATTCTTGAGTTAAATCCCACTAAAAGTAGCAAAAGCTTAGGAAAATGGGAAATTAACAAGACCTAATCGAGGGAATGAGTCATAAATGGTGAAAATGGAAAGGAAAATCAAATTTGGCTTTAAATTGAAGTGAATATGATCTTGCACACACGTTAGTAAAATAAATAGTAATATAAAATATTTATTTAAATCACAAGATCGAACGAGAACAAAAATATACATATATATAATAAAAAAGAACAGAAAGAAAGACTGGATTGAAATATTATACTCGTACGTAGGCAGGAAAAACGGACTGGTAGTTGAGGCCTATTTTCACAGTTTCCTTAAGATAAATCCGACTGCTTCTTTGGTGCTGGAGAAACGTTGGTCGATTGTCTCCTAGAACACAACAATAAGATGAGCACGGTAGTAGCACGGCTACAGTGATCAACGAACAATAGTCTTGCCTTCGGCTATCACCAAAAACAGTTTGAAAAATGCCTTTGAATGTTCCTTTGATTTCGTTCCTTCATTCTTTTAATTCTGAGGCTAATATTTTGCCCTTGCTTCAATACTTGTCCTTGAAATAGTGAAAACACTTCATTGCATTGAATTTCATAAAGCTAAAAAACTTAGTTCTTTTCCCAAATTTTAAATGCGATTCTTGAATAAATCCCACTAAAAGTAGCAAAAGCTTAGGAAAATGGGAAATTAGCAAGACCTAATGGAGCGAATGAGTCATAAATGGTGAAAACGGAAAAGAAAATCAAATTTGGCTTTAAATTGAAGTGAATATGGTCTTTCACACACGTTGGTAAAATAAACAGTAATATAAAATATTTATTTAAATCACAAGATCGAACGAGAATAAAAATATACATATATTTAATAAAAGAATAAATAAAGACTGGATCGAAATAAGTTCTGCTGAGAAAAAAAGGCATAAAAGCCCAATCGGTCTATAAACATTTTGCTTCACCCACGTCGTGCGAGTGTACATCAAACCGTAACGAGTTCAGATTTGTGCCCCTCCTACATACAAGGGAGAGCTTTAGTTTAGTCATTTGATAACAAACAAGTTGGTTCACATATATAAACGTATTCTACAGTTGATATCTAACCAATGTGGAACTAAGCTTTTCATTTTTCTCAACATAATTCACAAGTGGCTTACTTTGAGCATAAATTTCCCATTCATCACTCAACTATTTTGAGCATATGATATACCATTGTAAAGGTCTCATGAAGTAAAATATAAAACTAAAATTTTATGATTCAAATCTCCATCTTTACTAATCGAGAATATGCCTCAAAGTTTCCAAAAGATCTATTTTTTCCAACATATGATAATGGAAATTCTACTTAAGAAGAATTGCTTTGGATAAATGAGTGGCATTAATTAATTAAGAAAAACTATACATATAATGAGGGTGATGGTGGTGTTGAGTGGCTAATGGTTGTTGAATATGGTGATGGTGATGAAAGATGGGGAGTAAGAAAAAAAAAATGAAAAAAGAAATAAAAATTGAATTTAATAGTGAATCTAATGAGTTTAGCGGTGGAATGACCAGCTTGATCAAATTTAAAAAATTATTGTGACTAAAATAGAAATTTATTAAATTGCAAATTCTAAATAAAAATGGTCACCAAAATAGAAATTGACAAAGGGGTGAATTTATGCTAAATTAAATAGATATAGATAATGTAGATTTTTAGGTTTGGTCCGGATATTGGGCCCAAAATTATAAATACGCTGGAGAAAGTGTTAAACCAAAGGGTCCTTCTGAATCAAAACAATATCAACAAAGATATTTTAGCAGTGCTGCATTTGTGCTTTTGCGTACTTCAACGAAGACGAACAATCCATCAGCTTGAGTAATGGTTGTAACTCAGCTTCCAAGGTTTCATTATTTAGTCTTCAAAAATCCGCCGCCAAGTTTCAAATTTTTCCCCAAACCAAAAGTACCCATCAAATCCACTGCCTCAACGCTCTTCTCTGCTCCCAAATCCACTCTTTCCACGACCGAACCCATACCCATCACCGATTTCTCACTCCCCGACGAACCCAAACTCGAGATTTCATTGGACAAGTTGTTTGTTCCTCCGGAGACCCAGGTTTCTTGCGATGATTCTAGCTTAAGCACCAGAATCTTGAAAGGGTCGAACATAGTTCTGAGTAAGTACGCAAGGGACGCTCAAGTGGTTCAAGCTGAGTTCGTGAAGAGCAGTGTCAGGACTGAGGATTGCCCTTCCGATGGCTTGCCGGAGTTTGCTCTCGTCGGCCGCTCGAATGTCGGGAAATCCTCGCTTCTTAATTCACTCGTAAGGAGGAAACGCCTTGCTCTCACCTCTAAGAAACCTGGTAAGCTGGTTTATCAAGTAAATTCATGATAATTGTAGAGCTGTGATACTGATAGATATATTTGCATTTGTTCATTTCGATTTATTAAAGCTGGGTTAGATATTAGAAACAATAGATTGTGCAGTCAATTTCTTTTCGCACCTTTAGTAAGGATTGAAATTATAGTAAAGTATACTCTTAAACTCCTCTCTGTTAATGGGATGATAAAGTAGACAGACCTGAATTCGAAAACTCGACCGATCAGCTTGAACTTGATCGTACTTTATTTGGTTATAAGAAATCAACAATCTGATCGCGGCCAACCTCGAACCCAAACTGGCCGAAATCCAAAACAAACCTGAATCTAAAATGATTCAAACTTGTTGCAATTGGAACTTTGAAATGACATGATCAAACAACCCAAACTCAATGTGATTGGAACCTGCAATGACCCCACTTGAAACACTTGAGCATCATAAACGAATGATCCAAGCTCAAAATAACTTGACCCTGGCCTGAACCGACTTGAACTTTTAGAACCCTGATTGGTTCGCCTAATTGAGAGGTCTACACTTTTTTTTAGTTCATGAGTTGCACTGGACGTACCTAAAATATGGTTCTAAACATCAAAATATTCCAATTAAATTCTATTGTTCTGATCAGGTCCATCAATCTAGCAATCAGTTTTGACATTAAATATCAGCTTGAATCTCACGTGTTTAAAATATTTATTTATGCGGAGCCACATTAGATTCAAGTTGGCATTTAACACCAAAATTGACAGCTGGACTGATGGATGTACTTCATGGGAATGATACTTTAGTTTGAGCATTCAGTTCAAACATTTAAAGTCTAGGACTAATTTAAAATTTGATCCATAGTTTTAGGACTTAAATTCATTAAAGTAGAAATCGTTGTCTAAATTCAAAGTTTTATAGTAGATGCATGTTTACCAATAGTGCTTTTATTCCTTGCAGGGAAGACACAATGCATCAACCATTTCCGCATCAATGATAGTTGGTACCTTGTGGATTTGCCTGGATATGGGTATTGCTTTACCTTCAATTGCCTCCTATATAATCTGTTCTTTCTTTACACCTTGTATGAATGGATACATGCCTACAAGCTTTATAATTTTCTGAATTTCCTATCAGTGGAATGTTAGAAACTTACATCCATTGAAGTTATTCACTGTCCCGGAGAAAAATGAAACCATGTACTCTTCTCATGAATTATATGGGATAGGGCTTAATTGAATCACTTTTTCCAACTTTAAGCCATGACGGATTGATATATATAATCTTTTATGTCATCTTATTTTTCTGTTCCAAGTTTATTTGTTAAGATAAACCAGCCGGATTCCGACATTATTTAAGATGCAAAAGGTACTAATAAAATTAGGGTTAGGGTTTAGGGTAAAGAGTATGATACTTCCTTTCTTTTGTTGAACTGGATGCTAATAAGTATGCCGAATTCTCTTTTGACCTCTGTTATGGTTGTCCTGAGATGCAGATGGATTGACATTGACCCACTTTGGCATAGGTTCCTAGGGTTCGTGTTTTGCTTTGTTCGGCCTTTGGGCTTGCTGATTAGGAGTGAGCCTTTGTGCTCTTTTGTTAGGGGTGGACTTTGTACTTTTTTTTTGTTGAATCGTTGTATTCTTCTTTGCTTTGAATGAAGCTTTCGTTATAAACAAAAAAATAAAGTATGCTTTTTGGCAGTGGCATACTTGCATTTTGATTGTTGCTTTTGTTACACTTTTTCTTGGACAGCTATGCATCTGCACCTCAGGAACTTCGAACGGATTGGGGAAAGTTTACCAAAGACTATTTTATCAACCGTTCAACCTTAGTATCAGTTTTCCTGCTTATAGATGCTAGCATTCCCGCAAAGAAAATCGACCTGGAATATGCTAGTTGGCTTGGTCAGAACCAGGTAATGCCATCCTTTCTAACTAGAAAGAAAAAGGAGCACGAGGGTATGAGCAACCCGCTTTGACATGTCACTTATGTAGTCTTCTCTAGACAAAAGGGGGGAAGCTCCCCGTTGATCTTTAGTCTAGACTTTCTGTGCATGCTGATATTTCGTGAAAGTATGTCATATGTTTTCTTCTTAACCCTTAAAATGTGATTATGCAGGTCCCAATGACGCTGATATTTACCAAATGTGACAAGCGGAAGAAGAAAAAGAACGGCGGAAAAAGGCCTGAAGAAAACGTGAAGGACTTTCAGGAGCTGATATGCGGTTTCTTCCAGACAGTGCCGCCATGGATAATGACCAGCAGTGTTACAAATCAAGGGCGGGATGAGATACTGTTGCATATGGCTCAACTTCGAAATTATTGGCTGAAACACTGAAGGGAAGAGAACCCATGGTCAAAGCTTTTTGTATGTTGTTAACGTAGTTGATTTTCAAACGCCATTTATTTCAAGTATCCCAATGATTACATTTTCATTCCGATACACAATCAGTGTCTGATTAGGGATGGTAAGATAACTGGAATTTATCAGACTGACTCAGACCTAACCTGACCTTATAAGGAGATATATAACTTTTGAAAATCAAGTTCAGTGATTGGGTGAGACTTAAAGTAAAATGTTGGGGTGTTTTATAAATGTATATTAAAATATTAAAAAATAAATACTTTCATGAAATACTCACCTTTTTTAATGCCTATTTTGTATTTATTTTAATCATAAATCTTTAATTTTTATTACTGTAAAAATAAATGTAATATTTTTAAGACGGGTTTTTCATTATTTTTTATTGCGAATGTTCAAATTTTGGAACGAGGTCACAGTAAGAGGCACAAAAATATCTCAATGGCAAGTACGACAGGCCCCTTTTTGTCGCCATCCATATGAATATCTGAAACATGCATTTGATATAAAACCAATAACTAAACTAGTCGATTCAACCAATAATTAAATAATTAATTAAAACTCATAAAATTTAAGAAAAAAATTATAAATTATAAAAACAATTCAATCACTTTGTTATTTCTCGAGTCAATCCATTCCAAACACTTTGCTTAAACCTCTTATCTGGACTGATATACTAACCGATTCTCTATTTAATTGGTCCATCTGATTCCAACAACACTAAAGTCTCTTGCGAATTGTCTCGAATGCAGCATATAGTAAACAAGACACTTTAGATGGGGTTCGTTCTCACACAAAATGTGCAAAAACCAAAATTTTAACATCATGGATGACATACCACTATGACACTATCTCACAAGAGAAAAATGTGAGAAATCAAAATGTCGTGAAGATTCATGGTAAAACACAACTATCTGTTCATGGATATTAGGTTGAAATAATAAAAGTACAAAATGATGATAAAAATCATAAAAGCTTCTAGTTTGTGTAAATTCAGAAATCTCAAAAACAAAACACCAAAACCAACTTAAGATGCAGCAACAGCTGCCTTCTTCCTTGGAGTTGCTTGAGTGCCTGCCAACAAATTCAACAATAATACATCACTATATATATTATTCAACAAACACGTTTTCGTTTGATTCAATCAGGAAACTCAAAAGTACCTTCTCTAAATTCAGTTTTGAACCTTCGGGGCACATGACGGAGGTACCTCATGCGGCCTGTCCCAGTCGTCTTTCTTCTAATAGCCTTCACACTCCAGTTATCTAAACCCAGAAACACAAAGCCAATTCAACAAATAACTCCACCAAGCTTATATTACCATTAATTAAAGTTCCATAGTTCAGCAAACAAAATTGACTGAAACAAATATATCAGCAACAAATCCAGGATGCTATCTTCAACAACAATTACATAAAAAGATTGCTTGACATTGTAATTTTTACCCAAAACTTATACTAGAACCACGATATGAAAGATAAAGGATGTGAGTCTTAGACTGAAAAACTGCAAGGAGAATCAATTTTAAGTGTGCTCAATAAGAACAGAAAATGAGATGAAAAAATATGAAAAGTGACCATTTTCATCCCATGCATAAAAAATATCATTCCAACTTGAAATGATAAGAACAGAGAAAATAAGAGATATAAGTTAAGTGTGCATATTAACAGCACTGCATTTTCTTTGAAATTTTCATTTTCTTTTCTTTCATGCAATTGATGGAAAAGAAATTTTCCTTACCATTATTGCATCTTTCCAATCAAGCACACCAATTAGACCTATCAATTGGGCAGAATGTGTCATCAGATCATTCTGAATCAGGTCAACTCGGGTTTTACAACTTTTGGTTCATTTCAGGCCATGCCAATTTTAAGTTTGGGTCATTTCAGATTTGGATCATTTCAGGGTATGGGTATGGGCTTGGGTTTCCAGTGGTCCAGCCATTACAGGTTTGAATATTTTAAGTTCTAGTCACTTCAAATTCTGGTCAATTCGAGTTCCGGTTGTTGACTTTGGTCAAATTGGATTTGAATTTTAGTTGTTCAAGTTGGTTTTCAGGTTCAGGTATAACACCAATGAATTTTTTATCTTCCTTTTTTCTCCTACTTCATTTTTCCAACTTTCTACCTAATCAACCAAAGCCTGAGAGAATGAATATAGAAAAATGCCAACAGTTTGCATTCTGTTAAAATAAAAATCAAGAATACAGATAAACCATAAATTTAATGGGATGATCGATTCTCGTGAATTCTTCAATTTTTTTAAGAACCTTCTCTAAGGTCACCTAAACAAACTACAATCCAGAAATTATTAAAATATAAAATGATTCAATTCAACATGCAAAAGAAAACATACATTTTCGGATGCGGCTGGCAGGGTAGCCACAAGCACCGCAACGGCTCTTCTGGAGATGGAAGCTACGGCGTCCACATCGAACGCAAAGTGTGTGGGTCTTATTCCTTCGCTTTCCAAAGCTTCCAGTTCCTTTTCCCTAAAAAATATTCAAAATTTAGAGTGAATTTTAGATCCTTCATTAACATGACCAAAAAAAGGGAGAATTAATACACAATAATAATTTATAATACCATTTCTTCTGTCGCAGCTGCTAACAAGAACCCTAGAACTGTGCGGGGATTGAGGGAAAAGTTTTTGAGGAAAATTAGGTTTATGAATCTAAGAAATATATATGTTGATTTTCTGAATATGGGTTCTTAGGGTTCCATTTTAGGGTTGGATTTGGGCTTTTTATTATTATTATGTAGGAAAAATTAATGGATTGTAGTTTCATGATTCAACCCAAATTCTTATTCTCCAATTACTCTTGGAGAGAAATTTGCTGGTTAAAATATGCCATAGCTCCCTATCCTATTTATAAATTTGAAATTTAGTCCTTTTACTTTTTAGATTTCAAAAATCAAATCTAATTGTTAATATTATTAATATTTTTTGTTAAATTTGTTATTGTGATATTTTGAAATTAAAAAAAAACCACAATTAAAAAAAACCACTATGAAGCCATGTAACTAAAAAAATAATGTTGTAATGAACATAAACTTAACAAAATAATTTTAACAGTGTTAGCAGTTGAGCTTGAATTTAGAATTCTAAAAAAAATAGACTAAATTCTTAAAAATAAAATTACATGAGCTAATTTCTAAATTTACGGAGAGTGCAAGAATTTATGACATAGTAACCAATTTTGTTAAGACATAATTGGAACTTTTTGTTGTTAGATTGTTTACTTGGCCATTATGTGTTGATGGATAAGGTTGGGCTGTATTAATGTATGGTAATAACATTATTTAAATTCACTTCTATTTATAAATGATTAGATTGGTTTCAAGATCAAGCTATTTGCTCAAATCTAAAGGTCCATTCAAAATTTAGGAGGATTTGGATAAAATTACTAGGTTCGAAAAATGAGTTTAGCAAAAAAAACTCATTTAAAATATGGGTTAGGCTCGGGCCTTAAATGTTTGAGCCCAATCTTGACTCAGACCAACTCGTTAATCCAAGTCTTTAATATATTATATTGGGTTAATTTTATATGTATTATGTAATTTATAAAATATAAAAATTAATTTTATAGTAATAAGTAATACTATAATGTAAAGATCAAAAAATATTAAGCTGACTATATATAAAAAATTTTATAATTAAAAAAAATAAATCTATTAAATATTAAATTTAAAATAATATAATTTACCTTTTAAAAAATGTATAAAATGGACTTGGGTTAGCTACCTATAAATATGAGTGGGCTTAGGTAATAATTTAGGTTCATATTTAGAGTTGGGTCAAGTTTTGATAAGCACAAAGTAAGTTAATATTATACTTAAGCTTAACTTGAACTCAGTCCAACTAGGCCCATGAACACCTCTATAAATGATTAATCTAAACTCATTTAAGTTCATTTATATATATATATATTAAAATGTTTATATAGAAGTTTTTATTTAATATTTAATAATTTTATATAATTATGTTTTTATTAAATTTTGGAAGCATAATTTAACATATATTTTTAATATTTACATTATAGTATTATGTGTTAATATATATTTTACCCTTTGAATTTGACCTCCTCACCTCTTGTCAAGTAAATTTCAAAGACGAAATTTCTTAAAGGGGAAGAATTATAAAGATTCGATTTCTAGCAATGTTGAAAAATACAGTTTCGAGACTGTAAATATCAAACCGAGTCCGTAAATATTAAATAGGGATATTTACAAAGTTGATATTCATATGAATAGAAATTTTGATAGTAAATTTAGCCAAAATTGTGTTTAATTGAGGTCAAGGAAGTAAATTGTAAAAGTCCAATCGCTATAGATTTTCAATTAGGAAATGACTTAGGGACTTAAATTGCAATTATCAAAATGGTCAAAATGGTTAATAAACCATTTTTAAACATTCTCTGGTTGAAGGTAATGATGATTATAGATTAATTTAGTAAATTAAGATTAATTAAAACTAAAACATGATTAGTTAAAGTTAATTAATCATTAATCTAACTATAAAAATGAGAATTGGTGGATGGAGAGATAACTTCATCTTCTCCAACCGACCATAAGTGAAAAAGAAGAAGAACGCCATTGCTAGGGTATTTGAAGCTTTTAGTCTTTAATTTAAGTCCGTAGCCATTTTTCTTTGATTTTTATAGATTTTTTTCATCTTAGGAGCTTGATTAAGCTAACCCAATGGTCAATTTGATCAAATGGTGAAGTTTTGATAAGATTATATTGTTGATAATTGAATGATTTAGGTTTTAAATTGTTAGAAATTAAGCTTAGTATATGAAAAGGACTAAATTGTAAAGCTTAATTGTTAGTTTCGTACATTGGGGGCCAAATTAAATAAAATGAAAGTTTGTTATGAAATGTCGATAGGAGTAGAAAGTAGAAGGTCCTTAACGAATATATGTGAAATTAGATTTTAATTTGATTTTCTAGATTGAAAGTTTTGTTTGTCTCAGGTTTAGGGACTAAATTGAATAAATTGAAAAATATGAATGACTTTGTAATTGAATGTGATTTGATATTGTGTATTGTTGGATTATTATTTATAGATAAAAACGACGTAGGATCGTCAAGAGGGAAAGGAAAAGCGAGAGCCGACGACGAGTAACTTGAATTTTCGGTTTGTATTTCTATGATCAATCTACTTATTGCATATTCATGATGTTTTTCTTGGTTTGATACTGAGGTTAGTTGAAAATATTTAATTACTTTAATTGATATGATTTGGATGGATTATCAAGATAAATGACTAAAATGAATAGAATGAAAAGTAGCATAATTTATGATTTATGATATTATGTATGAAATTGAGCTGAAACATGATATATGAATTGATGATATATATTTAGATTGATAGAATGTGAATTTAACTTATAATGAAATTGGACTATTGGTTACCCTATTAAGTGTTCGAGCAAAGTCAGATATAGTTAGCATGTCATAAGATAGATTGAGTACGGGTTACTTCGACTATATGTCGATGAGCGCTGAGTGCATTTTCCTTTGGACGTTCCAATAAATGCAGGGCACAACTTTTATTTTAGTTATACTGATGAACATTGAACACAACCTATTTACTTCGGACATTCCGATGATGTACTGGGTGCCAAATTGATGTGCTGGTTGATATGTGTATATCTGTTCGAGTTCGAGTCATGTTAGTGGGAAATATAACTTGTGAATTGGATAATTAATATTTGAAAATGATTAAAATTTATAAAGTTGTATTACAAGTATTTATAAATGATATTTGATTATCGATAGCATGTAAAAGACCATGCGAAGTAGTTAACGAGCCTAAAAGTCGATCTGGTCAGATAAGGAATGATTGATTCGATTCAAAATTGAAATGTGGATTTGATTGAATGTGTTAAATCGAATAGGAATATGAATATTAATGATATTGGTATGGTATGATCAACTAGCTTATTATTGAAGTAATACATAGTTGATTCATTTGGCATAATTGGTGTATTTGTGGCATATTCATAATGATATGTGGATTGAAAATTTGGCATAATTGGTGTATTTGTGGCATATTCATAATAATATGTGGATTGAAAATTAACATGAATTGTATATGAAATGGTATTAAATATGAATTGATTGATATTTGAATTTGAAATTGAATGTATACAATTGATTGAAACTTGTATTATATTGACTTGAATCATGAAAATACCACTAAGCTTTATCGCTCAGCGCACAGTTTATTTTTCGTGCGCAGGTTAGGTTCATATCGAGGTCCCGAGCACCGACTTTTGATATGTCGTAATTTGATATGGTAAATTAGGCTTTCTTGGTATATTTGGGGAGCTTGTTTTCAAGCAAAGTAGTATTGTTTACGTGGTTTTTTTGTAGTTTTTAAGTCTTCGATTTAATAAGTGTAAATGCCTCTTTTTACTTATTTTGAGACCCAAATTGGCCAATGGTGTCATTGGGGGACCTATAATATGATTGAGTGTTTGTAGGGACGCGTTAGAGGCCAAAATCGAGTGAGACCAAATAAGAGGGTATCACGATATCCTACCCTTGGAATCGCGATACCTCTAATAGGCCCCAAAGATAAAGACCACCTATAATGGTATCGCGATATCCACTTTGGGTTTCACGATACCCACCTGCCCAAGGAACACCCTAATTCAAGTTTGTTGATGGTATCACGATATCCTATCCTTGGATATCGTGATACCAATATCATGAGAGGACAAAAATTGGCGTCAATGGTAGTCTTTGTCCAACCAAAGCACTAATCATTGAAGGCATGTTCAAGGGCATTTTTGGCATAAAGAGGGTTAAAAATTAGGCACAAATATATTTTCTCTTAGGTTTTCTTTAGTTTTTCTTTGCACTTTTCTAGGGTTCTTATTTTTATTCATATTCCATAACTGTAGTGTTTATTTTTCCTGCATTTTCCTTCTTGTTCTTGTTACTCTTGTAGTTAGTTAAGTTAGTTAACATTTGTAGCTTGGATTTATTTGCACCTTTAGTCCCTTTCTTTGCTTGTAATGACATTTCAATCTTTTAGTTTAATGTATTTAAGTTTCCTTTAGTTTAATTTGTTAAAGACTTTACCTTTTAGATTTCTTAGCATTTATTTCACCATTGAATGCTCAACTTTACTTTTCTTTCAAGTTTTATAGCTTAAAAATCCCAACTTTCATCTTTTTCTCAAGTTCTATTTTTACAGCTGCAAAGATTTCTTTTTTTACGTTTGTTAGCTTAGTTTTTCATATTTGTAACTAAACTTTTAAGGGGGTTGGTTGATGGAGATGTGGTGAGTTGATTTTTGGATAAGGGACCAAATTGTAATAAATTGGACTAATTTGAATGAACTTAAAAACTTAGGATTGATGACCCTATGGGAAGATTTAGGCAAGTGAGACCGATAGGATATCTTGTTAAAACATCGATTCATTAGTCCCGGGTTAGCCGGTGAGATTGAGAGATAAACTAGATTAACTTGTCTAATTTGGTACCGAGAGATAAAATGGAACCATTTTAGGAGTTTAAGCAATTTGGATCCCTAATTCAAGAATGGGTGAACCACATCCAAATCAATCAACCATCGTTTGTTATTTACCTATTAGTTTAGTAAATTTGCATGTTTTACATTTTAGTCCTTGTTAACTAGATCGTAGATTAGTATAATTATCCTTGACTACATGATTTTCCATACTATAATGTTTAGTGATAAGTTGGTTAGACTCTTTATTTTGCATGCTTGTTAGTAGAAATTGTTCAATCGTCGACTCTCTTGGGTTTGATCCTCAGAGTACTCCGTACCTCGTTATACAATTATATTACAACTAACTTGTCACGCTTGCAAACATCGCACGTATTAGTTCTATTCGATCCTTGTATTTGTTTGTTGGTTTTTCTTCCTCCCATCGCTCGCGAAGGGCGATGAGTAAGAAAGCGGTCAATTTCAGCATCCAAACAAAGATCTCAGGCTCAACAATGTTTGTATAGTTTCTTTTGTTGTTTTTATGACATGTACCTAGGTTGAGTTGGAATTAGTATTTTGATTTGGTTATATGTTTATATACATGAAATTGTGAATAACGCAACTTTTGGTTAGACATATTTTGTTGTATGTTAATAGGCTAATTGGTAATGTGTCCATATATGTATATAAATGCCAACTAGTTCAATGAACATGGATAAATTGATTGGTGCACTTGAATGAAATTGTTGAAATGGATGAAAGCATATATGTATAAATGGTACTTTAGACATAATGAAACTCATTAGGTATATAGATTTGGTTGAAATTATAACTGCAAATGAGTTTGAAAAGTTTTAGGTGATTGAAAACAAGTACCAAAACTTAACCATTTGAAAACAGTATGTCACGTTGCGATGAGACCAAGTTGTCATGCCACGCCGCAATGCCAAGTTTTGATCGATGTGACGAGGCATACTTGATATATTGCATCGTGACAAAGAACTCCTGGACGTCACGACGTCAACATGATGTTTTGAATTTTTACAATTTAGTCCTATTTGGACCGTGGGTTAGCATGAGAGCTTTGTAAGCTCGTATAAGACCCAAAAACGGTTGTATATTGTATGTATGTTTTGGTTGAAATTAATCATTCAATAGTATAAATCAAATTTAGTTTGGTCGTAGTTGCTCCAGCAACAAATGTGGCACCTTGTAACTTGAACCCGGTGATTAAGTTAGGTATCGGGGTGTTACAAATATCATACAAAGTTGTCCAAGCCTAACATGAAATATGGTCTCAAATTTTATTTAAGTTTGCTAATATGATATAAATTGCATCAATTTATGGTATTGATACCATGTAAAAAAACTTTTTATTTTTTTGTTAAGAATAAAACATATATCATTTACTACCATTATTATTTTTATCTATTCTTTTCCCAATTTCTTTTCAATCCAAACTAAACAACAAGCATTGAAACTTTTTCCTTTGATATTTTTTTCACAAAACACACAACAAATTGAATAGGATCAATTAAAACACATTATAAAATTTGATGCAAGAGAAGAAAATTAAGAAAAATCAAGAAAAAGAGAAGATGAAAGAGAGCATCAAAGTTTTATAGTAAATTAAAGGCATAATGTCAAATTTAGCCTTCAATCTTTATATATTTTTGTCAATTTGACCATTATTCTTTTTTTGAGCTAATTTTGGTCATAAACCTTTTAAAAAGAGTAAAATTACTTTTTTTAAAAATGAAAATGCTAATTAAAATATTAATTTTTTAACGATGTTAGCATGGCAACTCACATGAAAGTCTATATGTAGTTCATGCTGGCATGAAACTATTTATCTTATATCGACATTAACAAAAATATTCTAAATTATAAAAATATCAAAAAATCATAAAAATTTAAAAATTTTATCATGAAGTATATGTGGATTGCCAAACGGGCTACCATGTTTAAAATTTTAATGTTTTAGTCAATATTTTCATTAAAAAACTAAAATTCATCTCTTTTTGAAAGGTTGATGGTCAAATTCGACTTTTTTTTTTAGAGATTGAAGGTCAAATTTATCTCAGAAAGAATAATGGTCAATTTGACAAAAGATGTAAACACTTAGAGCTAAATTTGACATTATGCCTAAAAAATAATCATTTTACCATGAGTACTAGTTGCAAAGGAAAGACATAAAGTTAATAATGTTTGCAGGGGAGCTAAAAAAAATTATGGAGGGGTCGAGATTAAGTTATTTATTTTTATGAGAGTTAAAATACAATTTCACCATTGTATTGACATATATCTTTATAGTTTTTAGAAGGACCAACTCAAAAATATATCATTTGGGGGACTATAATTTTACCATGTATTTACTTAAAATTTTATAAACTTTGAGAAGGCTAAAACTAAAAATTTTCATTTTAGGAGGGCTAGGACCACCACTTGTCTTTCCTTCGCCCATGAATTATTTCCTTAGGTAATTAGGATGGTAAAAGGAGTGCTTTTAATGTTAAAAAGGGAATGTTTTAATTTAATATCAACCTTTTATTTATTTTGATATGATGGTTTAAAAATGGTGTAAAACACATTAGTCTTTATATTAATGTGAGTGGATCCCTCCTATACATATGGCCAATTCTACTAAATGTCCCTAAACTATAGCTCGAATTCTAAATTGGTTTATAAACTTTAAAACATGCTAATCGAGTCCACAAAATATTATTATTGTATCAATCAGGTCGTTTGTCCGCTAAATGCCAATTTAAGCATTAAATGCTAGTTTGGGTTTGATATGAAACATATATATTTAAAACACAAGGATCAAATTATAATTATGTGTGTACCTATTGCGTGTACAATTTAGATCTAACATGTTAAAAATTTAGGAGGGTTATTTCTTTTCTTAACACGTTACATCCTAGCTATTCATATAGTAGGTATACATGCATTTACAATTTAATCCATATGCTTTAAACATGATCCATATCATATTTGAGCTGATATATAACACCCAAGCTAATGACCAAAACGAAAGGACTTGATTGACATGATATTAGTACTTTGAGGATTTATTTAAAATGTTTTGAAATTCATTAGCTTATGCTTTAGAATATGAATCATAACTTGAAGACATATGATGCAATTAACCCAATATTGGTCCAAATTATAGGTTCAAGATTAAGAAAGAAACACCGAAGAGTTTCTATGAGAGAACTCTAGAAACTCCCCACCTGAACTGCAAAAGCAAGCCATGCAAAAAGGCTGAACGAAAATTAATGAGCGATTACTATTCAAAACCTGGGTAAAGCATTGTTCTTTCGGTTGTGAGACTCGTAAGAGAAGAGAGATGGCTCATTTTGATTTTGAATCAATTTAAATAGTGGTCACAATGTTATAATATCATAGTTATAATCGTCTATATTAATGCTGGTCAAGATATTATTTCGATTCTATAATTTCTTTTAGTTGGCCGAAATGTCTTGCATGTTGCGTGAGGGATTGTTTTGCTCAATTTTTGTAGCTGGGTCGATGTTATTCTTTTCTTTATGCAGACTTTTCTGCTACTGCTTGACTTGAATGATTTTCCAACTTTTTAAACAAAGAAACATTCATGCAAATGGATATTACAATGATCAATTGCTATAAATTGGGTAATAGAGCGAGACGAACCCTAATTCATCATAACCCAATACCATAAATTAACAATTAGAAATGTGAATACATTACATTTTTTATTAGATTAAGTGAGGGGAGGTTACTCTAGTCTAAGGTCAAGGCATGTCATTGGATTTATGAAGTGTTGAATATGAGACTTACAAATTACTCATCAAATAGAACTGTTGAAGAGAAAATATTTAATCAATATAGACGATTATAACTATGATATTACAACATTGTGACCACTATAAATTGATTCAAAATCAAAGGAGGGAGGGAGAAAAAAAATGTGGGCAAGTGGGTGTTGATGCTTTGCTTTCATGAAGCACATAAAACATCTTTCCTTAATTTTCCCTTTAGCTTTTTTTATCTCTTTCACTGAGCTAGAGAAAGAAAATATTAGAGACTGACATAAAGAAAAAAAATTGCACAAACATATAATGAACGTGAAAGATAATGGCCTGCTGAAACTTATTAATCATAAGGGTTTCAGAGTTATTCAACAATGGATACCTTTAATCCCCGGGTTTTGGGCAACAAAATTAAGAAGAAAAAAAAGTGTTACTTGGACCCTGCAAAAGGAACCTTCAAAACTTTGGAATCTGTTTTCAGCATGTGGAACTGAGGATTGAGTTATGATACAAAAGATTTAGAAAGGTCATGATTTTAAACTTCAAGAGAGTGGCGGTCCCAAATTATCGCTTATTTCCTAAGTCAAGAAATAGCCTAATGGAACAAGTGCAATCATAAGAGTAGTACAACTTTGCACGAACTCATCTCTTTTTTTAGTGGGATTATAAAATATTCTTCGTTGATGAAAATTGATATTTCCAAAATTCATAATTAACTTTTTCAATAAAGAAGTTATCTCTTATCTCTTCACCTTCAGTATGATATTGATCCATCTTGTTCAAATAATCAAATTTTATGATTATAGTAGTCAACGCATTTGCTCGTCTTGCCCTTTTTCAGACATTCTAAAAGTTCATCCTTAAAGCAATATGTAACATTATGATATCATTACATCTTAACACTTACACTTAATTTAAATTTGAGTTTTAGATAAAATAATATTTTAATTACATCATATAATTGGTTTGGAATGAAAAGTTGTTTTTCAAGAAAAATGGATGCGACAATTGTGGTAAATATTTGCTCGCCTTCATGAACTTCGACTTTTAAATTTACTATTTTATCCCTTGTAAAAATTTTAGGTATCCTTTTTTTTTCATTTTTTTAGGGTATGTACTAAATACATATATTAAAATCAAAGATATGTGAAATCGTGGATACATTATGTATATTTTATAAGTATATATTTATATTTTACATATATTAAAAATTATATCCTAAAATTACGTCGATTTTAGATTATAATCTCAAAATTGAAAATCCATTAGTAAAAATATGTTGGGTAGTTATGGGATCCATATAAGCATGGGCGAAGATGTATGAAGTTATAATTCTTCATCTAAATTCAAAAGTTTTGACTAGCACACTTAGAAATCATCCGAAATTAGAACTCGAAACAATCAAACCTTAAAATGCTCTAAAAATATTGAAACTGATTTTAATATAAGGGATTTAAAACCAACCCCACCTAGGCCTAATTATGTCGATGCTGACGATAAATAAAATACCATAAAAAGTGGACATACAACCGCAATTTAAATTCAATCAGAAGATGATGATGATGATGATGATGAGAGGGTATCCTTGGTGATGATAAACTGATGAACCGTCCATCTCAATGCCGGTGATGACCAACATTAATCAACAACTACCTTTGCCCTAGCTCTCATCTGCAATGGTATTATGTTGAGAGTTCCTTTGATGGGAACTGCTCAAATTCCCACCAGCACCTGATAAACCCCACTAATAAATTTTTTTCCCCTTTTCTCAAGTGTCTATTTTGTTTTTGCTAGAAACCCTACTTCACTAATATCCTCAACATTCAAATTAATTCCAAAGAGATGAAATTATAAGCTTAATGTTAAAGTTCACAATCTTTTTCTAATCTCAAATTACAACTTTAATATTATATATAAAACTAACATGGTTTCCAACCCATACTATGGGCTGGGTTAATTATTTTTGGGTTAAATCATAAAACTAAAATTTAATGGTTACAATATTCTTCATGTTTTTGTACTTTCTGTATATTTGAAATTTAGTGATTATGTTTTCATTTTTAAGAATTTAATTTCACTACTTTTCGAATTTAAAAAATTAAAAGTATAGAGTGACATTCTCAAATTAAAAAAAAGAAAAGAAAAGAAAATCCTCACAAGGTAGCATAGGCGAATCTAAGGGGTTGGCAGGACCAAGACACCTCCCTAAATTTTCAAACATTCATTTTAGTCCCTGAACATTTTAAATTTTTTTACTTTAATATTATTATTAATGTCTAAAACATATGATAATTTATGTTTGGCCCCCCAAGTTTTCTAAAGTGCTTTTTGCTTAATTTCTTTTATAAAGTTTATAAATTTTTTATATTAAGTTTGATACATTTTTAGTTTAAATTGATAAACTAATACAAAGTAGTATCCAAATTAATTTGGTAAAAAATATTTGGAAAAATTTTGTCTAATTTGGTAAACTAATACAAAATAGTATCTAAATATTAATTTGGTAAAAAAGTAATGTTATATATTGCAGTATCTAAATAAAAAGTAACATTTAAATATTAAATTGATAAAAATAAACTTTAATATTGCGGTATCTACTATGAATTGAACATTTAACCTATTTTACTTTTTTAAATGTTAATGTGGATGATCAAGAGTAGCTTAAATTTAAAAACACCTTGTTCAAATAGATCCAACCCATATGGTTCGGGCTTACTTTAAAAATGCCTACTTTATATAAATATGCCCCCCGTTATAAATATTTCTGGCTTTGTCCCTGCTTGGCAGCCATGTAACAAAAAAGGACATTGTAATGGACATAAATTTAATAGAGGATTTTAATAGAATTAACAATGTTTAAATTTCACGTCAATATTTTAATTAGAATAAAGTATTCAGACTTATTAACGACATTATAAATATTGAGGTAATGTCAAAAATTAAAGTATAAAGATTAAATCTCAAATTTTGAAAGTAGTATAAGGGCCGAAAATATAATTTGACAATTTTTACATAATCTTAAAAAATAAAAGGACCAGAATTAAAATTTAACCAATTATATTAGTAATGTAAAAAAAGAAAAGAAAGAAAAGAACAAAGCAATGGATATAGCGTAGTATAGAAACCAAAATTATAATTGGACCATTTTTACATAATCTAAAAATAAAGGTACCAGAATTAAGATCTAACCAATTATATTAAAAATGTAAAAATGGAGGAGGTATCAATGGACACGTGTCATAAAAAGGAAGGCCATTTAAGTCTTTCCATTTATATATAGTAATACTAGTTTTTTTAAAGAACATTTATAAATTAAAATACAATTTATTTTTAATTTAATTTTAAAAAATTTAAAAGAATTAATGTCGGAAAAAAGATTGAAAGTAAGAGCATGAAAAAAGATATGTTGAAAATGAAAAAAAATAAAGTATTATTCTTTAAATTAGTTTTACACAATAGTTGTGGACATTTATATAATTTTTTTTAGAATTTTAAAAAATAAAATTTATATATCTAATTATCTTAAATTTAAATTAAATAATACATATTTTACAATAAATTTTAAATTTAATGAGGTAATTAAAAATAAAATTTTAAACAAAATTAAAATTAAATTATAATGATAATGATAATGATAATGATAATGATAATTTTAGAAATCTAATGATAACAAATTTAAATATTAAGATAAACAATATTTATCTTCATGATGATTAAATAATATTTATATTTATGATAATTTTATATATTTTTAATTTTTTACATAAAAAATTTTAGTAAAACTTTTGAAATTTATTTAAACGTTTCAAGATGATGATGTGGCAAATTAGTTAAAAGAAAGATAAAAATATGTCATTAGTTTTTGTATTTTTCCTAAGTTTAGAATTTACTCTTTATATTTCAATTTCTAGGAATTTAGTCCCTCAGCTTTTCAGATTTTAAAATTCAAGTCCAACTATTAACATTGTTAAAATTATTTTGTTAAATTTAGGTTCACTATAACATCATAGTTTAGTTAAATGGCTAATAAGTGAGTATTGTTTTTTTTTATTTCAACATGTCACACCAACATATTTAACAAAAAATAATAATAGTGTTAATAATTGGACCTGAATTTTGAAATCTGAAAAATAAATAGACTAAATTTTTTAAAATAAAAGTATATTAACTAAATTTCAATTTTATAAAGAATATAAGGGGCTTATGACATATTTTAACCTAAAGGAAAATTATATACCAACACTTAATTTAACTGTTAATGAGGATAATAATTTGAACCAATTAATAACATTATAAAAGTAAAACAGATTAACTAATATAAAGAAGGATTAAGAAAATGTGTTACTCTCAAATAAATGTAAAGAAGTATTATAAAGTAAAATGAAAACCAACAAGTGTTGTGTGTAGTGGCAAAGCATATTGTAGAGTGTGCCTCGCATTTCGGATGAAACAAAACCGACATCGAGACGAGAAAGAGTCGACGTCCCGGTGACACGACACACCACATCCTTACGAGAAGAACTCGTTGTCCTAACGATGTGATGCCTGGCGTCCCGACTAGCTGAACGCGATGACACTACGTGGCGACTTATTCCCCATTTAACTGGGTTTCTTCTCCTAGTTAAACTCTATTTTATTTCCCCATTCTAACTTTGATTATTCTAGGGTGTTTTAGTCATATTTGTACATGAAATTCAGCCTATAAATAGGCCTTTTAACAACCCTAGATAGTTAGAATAGAACCAACAAAATTAAGAGAGTTTGTGGGAATTTCGAGGAATCTTTGTATTTCGGGTTCAGAGTTTACTTGTTTCTCATCTTGTACTCCCTTTTTGGTCTTCTTTTCAGCTTTCGTGAAGTTTTCTTTGCTCGTGATTTTTAATCCTCTTCGAAGGGGCTTTTCCACATAAATATCTGTGTAAAATTTTCTCATTTTCATTCATGTTCGTTGCATAACTCGGGTTTGACTCAAAAAATTAGTATCAGAGCTTGGTTCAATTTCGCATTCAACCCATTCTGAGATGACAATGAGGTACGATATCAACAAGTTCGATGGGATTACAAACTTTAGCTTATGGCAAGTTCGAATAACAACAATTCATGTTCAGAACAGTCTGAAAAAGGTCGTTACATGGCAAAAGCCCGTGGATGCGAATCAAACAAAGTGGGAGGAACTTGATGAGAAGACATTGTCAACAATTCAGTTGCGCCTTACTAACAATGTATTGCAGGAGGTACTTATGGAAAAGATGACAACAGCCCTATGGAGGAAATTAGAAGTCTTGTATATGACAAAGTCCCTTGCAAATCGTTTGGTATTGAAACAACCATTATATACGTTCCGCATGGTAGAAGGTGAGCCTATTAAGGCTCACATCAGTGAATTTGTCACTCTTCCTAATGACCTAAAAAGCGTCGAGGCCAACATAAACGATAAAGATCAGACTATGTTATTGCTTTGTTTTTTGCCCCTTCATACACAACTTTCAAGGAAACCCTAATTTACGGTAGAGAAAGACTCTCATTCAAGGATGTGAAGAGAAACCCTTTGAGTAAAGAAAATGTAATACCCCTTACCCAAACTAACTGCCGGGTTCGAGCAACAGAGTGCCACATTTGTTGTCGGAGCAACTATAGACAAATTCACAATAAAAACATTAATTCACTTCATCAATAATGAAATCTTATCAACAATACAACATTGAATAACATGAACATTCTTTCTCGGGTCTTATTCAAGCATATGAATGCTTTAGGGTTAGCCCGAGACCAAATAGGGACCTTTTGTAACATTTTAAAAAAGATAATTATGATCAAATATACCATAAAGAAATCACTCAAATATTCAATCATATCATAAATACCTTGATATTAAAATACATAATTAATTCAAGTCTTAATTGAGCTTATAAAAGCTCTTTTGTAGATCTGAGCATGAATAAGGACTAAATTGTAAAATTTTCAAAATTTAAAGATAATCATGTAAAACAGAGTTCACACAGTCGTGTGTCCAGGCCATGTAACTCTCTGAAACCGTGTGGACCAAAATGTAATATTTCATCAAAAGTCATACGGCCTTGTGGCTAGGCTGTGTAACAGACTGAAACCATGTGATACATATACTTCCTAACTAACTACCAGTGAGCACACGAGCGTGTCACCTTCCCGTGTAGTGAAAAAATGTGCCTTTTGGTGCAAGTTACCAAAACAAATTCACCAAATAAGCTAAAGATATACATCTATCAACTTTTAGACTTGTCTAAAACATACCAAAACATATCACATATCAATCTCTAATCAACTAACCAATATGCCTCAATGGCACCATTTCACAACAAGTTTATATAGCATTATTAACCATTCGAGTTAATTGATACAATTCAATACCATTTATATCACACTAATCCAACCCTTTTCACAATCAAATATGACCATTTGAAAGCTTCAACCATTTGTAGAACTGTAATACCATTTTGTACATTTTGAGCCCTTTAATAAGGCATATAAAAACCAACCACATTTATAGCTCAAACACATGAAAACTCTCAATTACACACATATACACTTCAAGCCTTGTATACATATTATGCACACATTCAAAACAAGCATGATATATGAACCATTTCATCAACTTACAAAATCAATGCTTAACCATATTGAAACCTATTTACATGCCACAAAATCGAGCTTTAAACAATAAAAAGACTACCAAATCAATGAGAGGATAGTGTGAGCTCCTTGACAATCTGCTAGACACGTTTCGCAAGTTGGCGATCTACAAGAAAAGGGAAAACAAACGGAGTAAGCATTACAAATGCTTAGTAAGTTCACAAGTAATAAACCAAACAACTTACCCCAGGTTATAATTAAACAATATATGCTACTCAAGTTGGTAAAGTTTGCCTATCAAGGCAAATCAAATAACATAAAGGTGAGTTAACATTTAATCTCATCATATAACATTTCAATATGAAATAAACAAATCACTTAGAATCACATTTTAATATCAATCTCAAAAACAATACAACATTTAACCATATGAACTTCATTGTCATAATATCATATTGTTCCATCTATTTATCAATTATACATCCAATTTAATTTAATGTCAATTACTATTTCATTTCCCTATTCGAATTCCAAATCGAATTCATTTATTTATCACATTTCTATATTGTCCCTTCAAGCTTGTATAATTGATTCATATGATTTTTCACATACCATCGGTATCCGTTAATCACAATATGTATACAAATCATCAAATCATAATATCAACCCAATTCAAATATCATTTATCAAAATTTCATTTTATACCCTATTAATCTGGCTTAGACTCGAACGAATACACGAATCCAACCACCAGTCTGGCACCTAATGTCTATCAGATTAATTTGAAATAGTAAGTTGCGCCCAACGCTGGTCGGTAAAATCGACAAACAAATGTGTCCAACATTGGTTGGTATAACCAAAAAATAGGTGTGCCCAACACTCCTCGACACATAGTCGCAGTAATCCTGAACTCTTCCTATCATATGGCATGTTAACTATATCCGACTCTACCCAACAGTAAATAAGATAATAGTTTCTCAATTTCGTTTATAAGCCAATTTCTTAATTCAATACTATCATTTCATCAACCAATTATCAATTTGGATGCATAACATTATAATTCATCTTATCATAAAGTCAATTTTACAATTACAACAATATACAATATTTCTAAATCTATTCAATTTAGTCATCTATCTCAAAGATCAAACATAATCATATCAATTTGATTCAATTCAACAAATCAATCTCATATTGCAATTCATTATATTCAATTTATCAGTCAATTTGTCATTTCTTTATAATTTAATCTATATCTCACCTTTTTGTACCAAATCGTAAATAATTCAAATTTCAATTAAACATATTTACAATTATAATTTTAAAAACATAGCAATTTAACACAAACATACTGTATGAACTTACGTGGTCTAAACAACTAAGATCAATTCTCTAAGGACTAATCAACAAATTTGCCTTTTTCCTCGATTAATTCTGATTCGGTCTAATTCCCAATTTATATAATTATTCAATTCAATTTATCAATTTCAACCATCTTATTTCATCTAATTATAAACATGTATAAAATAAATTTCATCATTTGGATGCTTCCTAAAGTTTTACACATTATTTAGTTTAGTCTCTAAAATCGAAATTAGTTATAACTTTCAAATTTGAGCCTCGATTTCAAAACTGATCTCAATTTCATCCTTCTACATCCCACTACTATCCATAATTACAAAATTTTCATACCAATTTTGAAATATTTTCACTTTAGTCTATATGTTCAAAACTAAAAACTTTCACTTTACAAACTAGTCATTTTTCATATCTAGGCTTTAAATCTAACAATTTAACACCAAAGGCTTCAAGATTCAACAATGAAAATATTTATAAACTTTTAACAGTTTCAAAAATTAACACACAGGTTAGTTAAATCAAGCTCTTAGAATTTCAAAAACATAAAAATTACAAGAAAAAGACTAATTTGAACTAACTAATTTAAGACTTGAAAATCAACAACACTATCCGAATCCACCTCCTTCTTCTTTAAGTTTTGGCATGCGAAGATAAAAAGAGAATTATATTTCTCTTTCTCTCCATTACTTGTTTTATGTTATATATTATGTTTTATTTAATTTAATTTTAATTAACCAAAATTTTTTAACATACCTATATATATATATATATTAATTTCTTACCATCCACTATTGGTTAAGAAGGCATAATTGCTCTTTGTTTTTAATTAAATTTTCTTTTACCATTGAACTTTTTCTAGCTTTACGATTTAGTCATTGTACCTTAATTAATCACAAATTTGATAACATTATCTAACCAAAATTCAATTTACCTATACAATAACTCTATAATATTTTATAAAAATATTTACGGGTCTGATTTACAAAAATAAGATCCAGATATATCATTTTCTAATACCACTGACTTTAGGGACAATACACTTGTACTTTAACTACCTATCCAATTAACAAATTTTTCAGATCAAAGTTCAATATAATATTATAATTGACTCGTACATATTAATTAATAACATTTACGGACTCGATCATCGGAGAATGAGGTTCCAAAACCATTGTTTCCAACACCATTGGCTTTTGAATCGTTACAAATAAACCCAACAACGAATTAGGCTCGAAGAACGAGTCAGATGGGCAAGCCTTAAGTTTGGTTGCTAGAGAAAGGCAACAATTTAATGATTCAGGTCAGAGAATATCAAGGGTGAGATCTAAGTCAAGGAACCATGACAAGCAGTGTGACTATTGCAAAAATATGGGCCACATCAAAGTCAAAATGTTACAAACTCCAAAAAAAAAAGAGGGCCACTGATAATGACAAGAAAAGCATAAAGCCGATGTAGTTGATGCTAGTGTAGCTAAGGACAGAGGTGATGATTTGTTGTTGGTATGAATGACCAAAAGGTTTAAGTTTACATCTGAGTGGATCTTGGATTTTGGATTTTCCTATTATATGTGTTCCAATAAGGACTGGTTCTTAGCAAGAAAGGAAACTTGCTTTAGTAGATAATCTAAACGAGTCTGTAATCCCGTAAAAGAATCAAAGTGAGCATTTGATTCAAATACTGAGAAGGATTATTATGTCATCTACAATTCCAATTGAGGAGATGGCTAGTCTTGACTATTAGAGCAGTTGACTCCACGGGTAGACATAGATGTATTCATTAGCAGAATGATACATTGGACTGAACCCAAGATAAATTGATTCTGAACCCGTTTGTGAATAAATTCACTTGTGACATTTATGGTGTGATGTACCTAAATCCTGAGTTAGTCATTGACCATGCGTATGTAACTCATGTGCTTTGATATAATTGGAAGCTTATGTTCTAAAGCTGATCGTGCCGATAGCCGGTATGTTGGGTACATGACTTGTGTATGAAACGATTTTACTAGAAATAGTGGAATTCATAGCTCAATTAAAGAGATAACGATATCATGCCATTGAAATTGTGTGGATTTATAAATATAGAATGTGACCATGAGTAACTTGTGTTAGAGTATGCCCAAAGATCAATCATGAGATGGTTGTAAAAACATACTTGATTTATCATGTTTATTAATATAATGCGTTACCATTATTATTTTAGTTTCTTTTCTGTGCGTATAAATAAACTGTTTTATAATAATGTCCTAAGAATAATGTGTATTTATGTTATTGATATTAATTTATCAACTACTACTTCATGGGTATTAGATACTGGTTGTGGTTCTCACATTTGCACTTCTGTACAGGGACTGCAAAAAAGTAGGACTTTGGCTAGAGGAAATGTAGACCTACGAGTTAGAAATGGAGCAAAAGTTGCTGCATTAGCTGTAGGAACATATAATTTATCTTTGCCTAGTGGACTTGGTTTATGTTTAGAGGATTGTTATTATGTGCCCAGTTTGACTAAAAACATTATTTCAATTTCTTGTTTAGACAAAATTGGTTTTGAGATAATTATTAAAAACAATTGTTGTTCCTTTTATCTCAATAATGTTTTCTATGGTTCGGCACAATTGATTAATGGCCTCTATATTTTAGATCAAACTAATCCCATCTACAACATAAATACTAAAAGATCAAAAATAAATGACTCAAATTAAACCTATCTATGGCATTGTCGTTTGGGCCATATTAGTGAGGAACGCATATTCAAGTTCCATAAAGATGGTCTCTTGGATTCATTTGTTTTTGAACAATTTGAAGTATGTGAATCTTGCTTATTAGGAAAAATGACTAAATCTCCTTTTACTGGTAAAAGTGAACGAGCTAGTTATTTATTGGGCTTAATACATTCTGATGTATGTGGGCCAATAAATACACAGGCTAGAGGAGGATTTCACTACTTCATTACTTTCACTGATGATTTCAGTCGATATGGGTATGTCTATCTCATGCGCCATAAGTCTGAATCCCTTGAAAAGTTCAAGGAACTCAAAAATAAAGTACAAAATCAACTAGGAAAAACTATCAAGACACTTCGATCTGATCGAGGTGGGGAGTATATAAGCTTAGAGTTTGATGATCTTTTGAAGCAATGTGGGATTGTCTTACAACTTACTCCTCCTGGTACTCCTCAATGGAATGGAGTTTCTGAAAGAAGAAATCGAACTTTGTTAGACATGGTTCGATCCATGATGAGTCATGCTGATCTACCGACTTCCTTTTGGGGACATGCACTTGAGACAGCTACTTTCACACTAAATCGTGTTCCATCTAAATCGGTTCAAAAGACACCATATGAGATGTGGATTGGGAAACGTCTCAATATGTCTTTTATGAAAATTTAGGGTTGTGAAGCTTATGTTAAACGTCAGACGTCTACTAAGCTTGAACTCAAATCTAAAAATTATGTTTTTGTGGGGTATCTAAAAGAAACCAAAGGATATTATTTCTTTAATCCCATTGAGAACAAAGTACTTGTTGCTCGGACTGGTGTCTTCCTAGAGAGAGAATTTGTTTCTAGAAAAGGACGTGGGAAAAAGATTGAACTTGATAAAGTTCAAGAATTGCAAAATACCACTGAACCAGAGATAGAACAACAGCAAGTTCCACAAGGGATTGAGGAACAAGTAATTGCTGTAGAAACACAACCACCGCGTAGATTTTTAAGAGAACGCCAAGCACCCGAGAGATATGGATTTCTCATTACAACGCATGGTGACGTTCTACTTATAGATCAAGATGAGCCTAGGACTTATCAAGAAGCGGTGACGAGCCCAGACTCTGAGAAATGGCTTGAAGCCATGAGATCTAAGATGGATTCCATGTATGAAAACCAAGTATAGACTTTGGTTGACCCACCCGAAGGGGTTAAGCCCATAGGGTGCAAGTGGGTTTTCAAAAAGAAAACCGACATGGATGGTAATGTACAAACATACTAGGGGCGATTAGTCGCTAAAGGGTTTCGCCAAGTTCATGGTGTTGATTATGATGAAACCTTTTCTCCTGTAGCTATGTTTAAATCCATCAGGATCTTGCTCGCTATAGCTGCATTTCATGACTATAAAATCTGGCAGATGGACGTCAAAAAAACTTTTCTTAATGAGAAACTTGAAGAGGATGTGTACATGACACAACCTGAAGGTTTTGTCAATCCAAAGGATGCTGGAAAGGTATGTAAGCTACAAAGATCCATTTATGGATTAAAGCAAGCTTCTCGAAGTTGGAATCTTCATTTTAATGATGCAATCAAAGAGTTTGGTTTTATCAAAAATGAAGATGAGCCATGTGTTTACAAGAAAGTTAGTGGGAGCACTATAGCATTCTTGGTACTGTATGTGGATAACATACTTATCATAGGAAATGACATACCTACCCTGTAGTCTATTAAGACTTAGTTAGGAAGTTGTTTTTCCATGAAGGACTTGGGCGAAGCCACTTACATCTTAGGAGTAAAGATCTATAGAGATAGATCAAGACGACTATTAGGTCTAAGCCAAAGTACATACATAGATAAAGTATTGAAAAGGTTCAGTATGGAAGAATCTAAGAGAGGATTCCTACCTATGAGACATGGTATTTCACTCTCGAAGGAAATGTGTCCTTCAACTCCACAAGAGAGAGAACGCATGAGCAAAATTCCATATGCTTTCGCTATTGAATCTATCATGTATGTCATGTTATGTACCCATCCAGATGTCTCGTATGCCTTAAGCATGACGAGCAGATACCAAGTAGATCCCAGTGAAGGTCACTGGACGACAATCAAGAATATCCTTACGTACTTGAGAAGGACTAAGGATACTTTCCTAATATATGGAGGTAAGGAAAAGTTAAGTGTAAAAGGTTACACTGATGCCAGCTTCCAACCGATAAGGACGATTCTCGATCACAATCAGGTTTTGTGTTTTGCCTTAATGGTGGTGCTGTGAGCTGGAAGAGTTCAAAGCAAAGTACAGTAGCCGATTCTACAACAGAGGCCAAGTATATTGCAGCCAGTGAGGCCGCAAAAGAAGCAGTTTGGATTAAAAAGTTCATTACTGAATTGGGGGTTGTGCCTAGCATATCAGATGCTATAGAACTTCGATGTGATAACAATGGAGCCATTGCACAAGCTAAAAAACCTAGATCTCACCAGCGATCCAAACATATACTTAGGCACTACCATCTTATTCGAGAGATTATCAATCGAGGGGATGTAGAGATATGTAGAGTACCTACAGATGATAACATTGCTGATCCCTTGACCAAGCCTCTGACACAGCAGAAGCATGATTGTCACACTAAGTCACTTGGTATTAGATATATAAGTGATTAGTCTTAGTGCTAGTGGGAGATTGTTAGAGTATGTCCAAAGATCAATCATGAGATGGTTGTAAAAACCTACTTGATTTATCATGTTTATTAATATAATGCATTACCATTATTATTTTAGTTTCTTTTCTGTGTGTATAAATAAACTGTTTTATAATAATGTCCTAAGAATAATGTGATTATTCTTAAAAGATCCTTAGTCAAGTATTATTGTTGGATAGGACAACGATAATGCATTAAGACTAACATGAAGTTGATTGATGATAAAGAGTTGTCATTGATATGGAATGTCAGAATCGATGCATGAATATGTGTGTTAGAGAACAATATATTGGGCTGACCCATTATGAGTATGTTTCTTGGATTATTATGTAATTGTCATGACATTACTCATAGTGATTAATATGTATATGATCCTCAGACTTGAGATCATCGTAATCCCAACATCGTGAGTAGTATATTTTGATACAGTCAAAAGTACACCGTAACTGGTTGTTCTATAAAGGCTGATGTTGGATATACCACAATTGGTAAAGAGGGATATGGTTGGTCGATATAGAATAAGTCCCTCTTACATAATGGGAGTAATATCTTAGGCCACTTGATTAAGTGAGGCTAGAAATGCATGGCCATGCTCAAATAAGTTGATATGAGATGTCATACTTATTTTTATATCGTAGTCTTCTTAAGATATCAAGGAACATGGAATGAACTATACAAGTGTGACTATTCCATGACTTGTGTCCAATCCAGAGATAAAGGACTTAAGGATTATTGCATAAAAGGTTAATTATAAAAAGGTTATGTCGAATCATGATCTCTTGTGACTTAGGTAGCAATGATGCATTGCTAGATGCCACTCATTGTTTGTAACATTGGGATCGTTCTACTATTACTGCTAACGTTACAAGAACCTACAGGGTCACACCCTATAGTTGAAATGAACGGAATAAACCATAGTTGGTATTGTTTTTGGGTGTCGCTTGAATTAAATTAATTATAGAATTAATTTAATTCGGTAATCAAATTTCCAACACATTATGTACAAGGTTGTTGTACGCATAATGAGGACATGATTTTGGTTAGCATATGAATTCAAATAAATATATGGTTTACCGAAATTATATTATAATTGATGTAATTATAATTTTCGGTTTAAAATATTATTATATTAATTTAATTCCTAAAAACCTTAAAAATAAAAGGATATATAAGAATCCCATTTTTCTTTGTTTGAGGGTCTAGCAGCCGTCAAAGAAAAATCACTTTTAAAACTGTTTTGGGGATTTCTTCTGTTCGTGGTCAACTAGGTGGATTACGTAGAGGTCGGAGTCTCGATAGATTGCGGCTTGGTTCGACTGTAGCTCAGACTACACGTAGTTGAGAAGTTGCTGTCTACTCAGAAAAACATTAGGTAATTTCGTAACATTTTTCACCCCGATTCGTTCCTCACATATGGATCTGTGGTTAGGGTCGCCAATTTTTAAATTTTTCGCTGTGCCGTAGGGGTGCCGGCGATCCAACAACTTGTTCTCGAATGAACAATTTATCACATTCATTTGTTGACAGTGATCATATTAATCATTAAGAAGACACAATTGAGACAATAAGATAAAATAAGATTGTATTGAGTGAACAGATTTAACTCAAAGAAATCAATGATATCATATGAGGGTAATACACACATGACGAGGTCATTGGACAAAGTAGTTGGATGAATAACTTTCGTAAAGAGTATACAATAAGGAGTTTTTAATCAAGGTATTTCTTGTGGACTGACTCCATAATTTAATAATTATGAATTATCAAAACGATGCTTCTGGATATAATTTCAATTACTAGAGCCTAATTGTATATGTCTAATTGGTCTCTCTGCTAGCTCAACAAAAGCTCGATCAGACTGCATTTGAATCAGAAGAAAATTCTATGACTTTGGAGATAATTTAATTGAGTCGATTTATTCGATGTGGAATTAAATTGGGCAGTTGTAAGAATTGTTCAACTATTGAATTTGATTAAAGGATTTTCTTGAAAAATGAGTTTGAAAAATCTAAGTGATTTCTGGGAAAATAAATTTTGATAAAGTAAAATTAAATTAATCAAATTAATTAAAATTAATATGATATTTTTGAAAATTAATTTTCAAATCAGACAATTGGCCCAATGGGTAATTGAACTTGAAAATTGGATTTGAGATCATAAATTGAGTCTGGGAGCCCAAAACCAAAACCAAGACCCAAAAATTAGTTGAATCGAGTTTGATATATGAAATCGAGCCAACAGTCCAACTAGTTGCTAGATCGGACTAGTCGGGTCGTCACTGGCCCGTACCGAATCAGTAGAAATTAAATTACCTCAGGGTGTCGACAACCGCGACGACGACATTTCGGTGCTCAAGAAATGGTTGGTGATGGTGTGTCTTTAGTGGTTAAACAGTGGAAGAATTACACTCCTATTAGGACTCTATCAAAGAATTTGATTTCAGATTAACTATTTCAAAAAGAATATTATTTTAATAGATTTAATATTAAATTTAATTTTATATTTTTCTTGTAGATAAATATTATATTAATTTAATATTAAAGTGTGTAAGTTTAATCGTAGTTGAACTCTCTAAACTCTCCCTATGTAAAGAGAGTCTTGGGTCATTATTTATACACACTTGAATTCAAGAGAAAGTTGTAGAGAGAAAATTATCTAAAGAAATTATTTCAAAAAATTTAGAGAGATATTTTTTATTTACAACTTGGCCCAAAAGTTTAGAAAAATTGCGAAATTACCTTACTGGTAATTTTGTGAAATTTTTTTGATTCGAAGCGAGCCCACACTCGACAGATGTGAGCTTAAGAATAGCAGAGAAGACTACTCGGTCGAAGCGTTCTTCCTAGATGAATCGAAAAGGTACAATTTTAATTAAGTGTTTATTACTTTAAATATCACAACCAAGTTTTTATTTTGGAAAAATAATTATCCTGGTTTCTCCCTAAATTTATTTTTCGCTGCGTTTTCCAAACTCGATTTCCCAACAGAATCTTGTCTCTTTGGGTAATCTAGACTCAAATGGTTACAAGATCATCATTTATTCTAACGACTTAAAGGTATCTTGTGGAGCTCTTGTTTTGATGAGAGGGTAGAAAGTTGGTAGCCTTTACATTTTGTAAGGTACAACGATGTTTGGATTGGCAACAATTATGGAAGAATGGACCAAATCGTTGCCACATCCTAACGAGGATCCTTTTGACATTGCGACGACGTAACAAAATCTACTCTTTTCAGATTTTGAATCAACCCAGTTGTGGCACATGTGAATCATATGAGTGAAAAAGGTATGGTCGTTTTAAGCAAAAGAGGTCTTCTCATTGGCACCAAAGTTGAAAAGTTAGATTTCTACGAGCATTGAATTTTTGGGAAGCAAACACGAGTAAACTTCGATTCGACAATGCACAGGACTAAAGGGACCCTCGACTATATTCATTCCAATTTATGGGGTCCGGCTCTAGTCGTCTCTAAAGGAGGTAGCAGATATCTTCTAACTTTTATTGATGACTATTCTAGAAAAGTTTGGGTATACTTCTTGAAGTGCAAAAATTAAGTCTTCGGGATCTTTAAGCAGTAGAAGACCCTACTAGAGAAATAGATTGGAAACCCCGTAAAACAATTCAGAACAAATAATGGGCTCGAGTTCTGTCAACAAAATTTAATGATTTTTGCAAACAGTAGAAATTGAAAGACACCGCATAGTTGTTCGTACCTCGCAGCAGAATGATGTTGCCGAACAAATGAACAGAACATTACTTGAGAAAGCCCGATGTATGCTTTCTAGTATAGGTTTAGAAAAAGAGTTTTTGGCTAAAATAGTTAATCTAGCTAGCTATTTGGTGAACTGGTCTCCACATCGAGCTTTGGATGGAAAGGTTCCCGAAGAGATTTGATCCAGTAATCCTCCTAGCTACTTTAACCTTAGAGTATTTGGTTGTCCTACATATGCTTGAGTTAATCAGAGAAAGCTTGAATCGAGGGCAGTGAAGTGTATTTTTCTAGGTTTCACTGATAGGATTAAAGGTTATAAGCTGTGGTGCCTAGAAACGAGTAAGATCATTATCAGTAGAGATGTTACACTTGATGAAACATTGATGATTTTGTCATAAAGAAGGGTCACTGAAATGCCGATTGTTTCAAGCAAGATGGAGCCGAAAACAAAAACAGATGGTGACATCACGACATCATGGAGTATAATGTTGCAATAACACGAAGAATAAGGGTAACGTCCCAACAAGGAGAATTGCCACGTCAGACATCGCGTAGAAATTCCGAATCCAATGTCTCTTCGATGTAAAGAAGGTTTCCAAAGCTTCTCCATCTTAAGCAGTGACTTTTCAAAATTATAAGTTAGCTCGAGCCAAAAAAAAAGGCAAGAGTCCAAACCCCCACAAAAATACTATGAAGGAAATCTCGTGGAATATGCTCTAAGTGTTATGGAAAGCATCAATTCAACTAACCCTTCAAATTATTCAAAGGCAGTTCGAGTTTCTGATTCCAACAAGTGGCTTATTGTCATGAAAGAAGAGATGAAGTCTCTTCAAAAGAACGAGACATGAAACTCGTTAAACCACCCACCGAAAAGAAAATAATTGGTTGTAAGTGGGTGTTCAAAAAAAAGGAAGGTTTGGATCAAGGTGACACCAGATATAAGGTGAGGTTGGTCACAAAGCGCTACAATCAAGTGGAGGAAGTTGACTTTCATGATGTTTTCTCTCTAATTATAGACCATACATCCATTCGGGCACTGTTATCTCTTGTTGCATCAAACAATCTCGAGTTAGAGCAGTTAGATGTGAAAACTACATTCCATCACGGGGATTTAGATTATGACATTTATATGCAACAACTTGAAGGCTTTAGGATTAAAGGCAAGGAATACCATATTTGTCTTCTTCAAATATCATTATACGGCCTGAAGCAGTCTCCTCGACAGTGGTACAAAAAGTTCGATTCCTTCATGTTAGGTATTAGTTCTGTTCGAAGTAAGTATAAAAATTGTGTTTATCTACAACGTTTAGATGATGGATCATTTATTTATTTGCTGCTTTATGTTGATGATATGTTAATTGTGGCTAAGGATCCATTCAAAACTGGACAACTTAAAACCATGCTTAATTCTAAGTTTGAGATGAAGGATCTTGGTGAAGCCAAGAAAATTTTAGGGATGGAAATTTCGAGAGATTAACACTCCGGAAAGCTATTTTTGTCACAATAGAGATACATCGAAAGGATTCTCGAGCGGTTTGGAATGTAAGATTCTAAACCAGTTAATACTCTTTTAGCTGCCCACTTCAGGCTTTCAGCTTTAGACTCACTACAAACCGAAGAAAAAGAAAGGTACATGTCCTCGGTTCTCTATTCTAGTGCAGTTCGAAGCCTAATGTATGAAATGGTTTGTACTCGTCTCGATATTTCACATGTTGTTAGTGTAGTAAGTAGATATATGGTCAAACCCAGCAAATTACATGGGCAAGTTGTTAAGTGGATTCTAAGAGGGACTTCTAGTACTTGTTTGGAATTCAGAAGATGTTCAGAAGGTCTAGTCGACTATGTAGATTCAAATTATGCTAGAGACTTAGATAAAATAAAATCTCTCACATGTTATTTGTTCATCTTTGAAAATTGCATTATTAGTTGGAAAGCCACCCTTCAAGCCGCTGCGGCTCTATCGACTATCGACGCTGAGTACATGACAATCACAAAAGTTGTGAAAGAAGCCATTTGGTTGAGAGGTCTATTCAGGGAGCTAGTTGATAAAAACAAAAAAAAACTATCGTATATGACAATAGTAAAAATGCCATACATCTCACGAAAGATCAGATGCATCACGAAAGAACGAAGCATATAGATATTCGATACCACTTTGTTCGAGTGGTGATCGCTCCAAAAGATGTTCAAATTCACAAAATGGCAAAGAGAATAATCCAGCAGATATGATGACAAATAGTCTTTCAATTTCCAAGTTCGGACATTGTTTAGACTTGGTAAACATTAACAAAGATCGAGTTAGGCACTGACGGGGCTCGACAAATAAGATGCTTTGGATATAAGAGTCAAGGTAGAGATTTGTAGAGTGTGCCTTGCATTTTGGATGAAACAGAGTAGACGCCAATACGAGGAAGAGCCAATGTCCCGACGACACGACACACCACGTCCTGATGACGCGATGTCTGACGTCCCGACGTGGCAATGCGTTTCCCACTTAATCGGGTTTCTTCTCCTAGTTAAACTCTTTTATTTTTTCTCTGTTTAACTCTGATTATTCTAGGGATGTTTTAGTCATATTTGTACACGAAATTTAACCTATAAACAGGCCTTTTAGCAACCCTAGATAGTTTAGAATAACAACAAAATTAAGAGAGAGTTTGTGAAAATTTCGGGGAATCTTTGTAATTTGGGTTCAGGATTTATTTGGTTCTCCATCTTGTACTCTCCTTTCGGTTTTTTGCTAGTTTCAGTGAAATTTTCTTTGCACATGGTTTTTTATCCTCTTTGGAGGAGTTTTTCCATGTAAATATTTGTGTCCAGTTTTCTTGGTTTCCCTTCGTGTTCGTTGCATAACTCGGGTTCGACCCAACACATATTGCACTCTTAAAGGAGAATGTAAGTTCGAACCTTAGAAGCAATATTGTTGGAGATAATCATGAATCCCAAACATGAACTATAAAATGGACATGAAAAATATATAAAAGAAAAACAATAACAATGAAAACTGGAGCAGATCCAAAGGAAACATGTCGCCTTGACCTCTTTAAATTGATAAAACTATTTATAATTCCCTTGAAAATTATAAAATTATAAATTAGTATAATGATACAATTTCTATTTGTCGCCTAAAAAATTTAGAATTAATTTTTTATCTCCTAAAATTATTTTTTGCCTTCACTCCGGAAAATAGCTTTCCAACAACTTTTAACTTAGTGGCAAAATTATTGTATTTTGTGATATGAAAATTTGGATTCAATATCTTACAATCTCATCCTACCCTAATTATTAAAAATAAAAAATAATAATAATAACTTAGCTATTAATATTTTTTAAAAATACAAGATAGAGGATAGGAGTTATATGTATAGTTCCTATAGGTACTTATGATGCAAATTTAGAAGATATTTGGAACATTCTAAACATGATGTTAACGTTCTGCCAGTTGGTATCGCCAATAAGTCAATGATGGTGAAGAAAATTTAATACCAAAAATCCATTAATGAAAATTTCAAATTCTGAACAATTTGAGTAAAATGCCCCATGAAAACGCAACTCAGAATTAATTGAAATGGTCCAAATTATTTATGTACTTGTTCTCAATAACTTGTATAAATTCAGACCGGATAGTCAATTTTCATGGACCACGCACAATTAAGACTGCTTAACCCATCAAAAATGAAAAATTGAAATAAAATAAATGGATGATATATGCAACCTTATCAATAGGACCACCCTATAGCTACTTGGTTTAGTGCTGTTCTTTAGAAGATGCTTCGATGTTGGTCTTAATTTTAACCCCACTCAATGCCTTTACTTCTTTCTCAAAAATTCAATTTCATTTTATCTATATATTCAACACCAAAATTTTTAATTTTTAAATTTTTTTTCATATAGATTTTGAAGTTTAATAATTCTATATATATTTTTTCAAATACATTACTATAATTTCTTTTTTTTTTTTAAATGATAGTCGCAATATATAATGGACTGCAAATAAGATTAAATTTTATGGGGGTTTAGTTTAGGTGGGATTGTGATTGATAAATGATATATAGGCCTTTTGATTGAAAAAGAAAATACCAAATCTAATAATTAAAATGGTTTCATCAATGTGATGTACCTGCAAAATGCTTAAGTCCTTTTGTCGCCAGCTAATTAGATCTGTATGTCAAGCTAGCTAAATTTGGGAACAACCATTAAATTGGATTTCACCAATTATGCTTGTTGATACCTTTTTTTGATGAAAAACGGGGTCGACTTGGGTTTTGGAAAATGAAAACAAAAATGGGAGTCGCCACCAATCCCTTTTTTATGAGGTGTGATTGGATTACCTCGAAAAATGGTTGTTATAATAAACGGTTTGATTTTATTAAAACAACGGTTTTGGTCCACGAAATTTAGAAAACGGGTTCGGGAGTCGGTTACGCACGAGGAAGGATTAGCACCCTCGATACGCCCAAAATTGGTACCTAGTTGATTACTTAATGTCTTAATGTCGAAAATTGAGAATTTAAAAGAATTTTAAAAATACGATCCTTGTATTAAAGTGTTGAAAATTTTGGGAAAAGAGGGGCACGTTCCACGTTAATCGAGAAAGAAAGCATCATATCCAGTAAGTTAGGACACAATGTCTCGAATTCCCGATATGCGAATGAATGTCAAAATTTACTTATTTAAAAGATATTTAATTATCTTGGATTAAAAAGGGGATCATGTCCAGTGAGTTAAGACACGATCTTTTTTATTTCCGAGATCATTTAAAACTTAAGTTTGAAAAGATTCGTGTAATAAAGTTTAAAAGAATATTCAGTTGTTTAAATCAAATGAAGAAATCGCAACCCAATACGTTAGGGCACAATTTTTCCAAAATATTAAACATTGAATATGGTATTTATTTCGAAAAATCCTCGTCTCGAGGAAACAACATGTCACATCCAATGCGTTAGGACACAACATATTGAATTCTCGATAACGAGCTTTTTATCATTTTAAAAAAGAGTAATCCCGATTATTTAAATTCAACGAAGAAAGTCGGAATCCAGTACGTTAGCGCTCGATTCTCTCGAAGATCCAAAATACCGAATATTACTTATTTTTAAAATTTTCATTTTTGATAAATTTGAGTAAAAAATAAAAGCAAAATAATGATAATGATGACAATGTAAATGAGATAATACAAGCACAACTAAAATGAGCACCAAGTAAAATACGTAATAAACAAATCAAAGATACATGAAATAATAGACGAATAAAAAATCTAAAGCATTCCATAAAAATAATAAACGCTTCAATAAATGAATAAATAAATATCAAATATAACAATGATAACAATATGAATTATAAAAATGAAATATTTATGTATGTGCATCTATATATTTAAATTATAAATTATATGAAGGTATATATATCTATATATACATAAAAAAACAAATACGCATATCTATGTATATATATATAAAAATTATAAAGCATAAAGAACATAAGTATATACATATATGTAAAAACGTATGTTAATGTATGTATATATATATAAAAAATGGTACAAATAAATAAATAAAATGCAATAATAATGATAATAATAATAATAATAATAAACTCAATAATAAATAAAATGATAGGATTAAACTGAAAACAAAACAAAATACCAGGGGAGAAATCAAAATAAGATAAGGCTACAAGATCGATTTGCGATGCGCGCAGAAGAAGGGGGATCGATTGAGCAATTTTCCCCAACCTTATGCGCATGTGCTCCGCACTGGACTAAATCGAAACGCATAAAAAGCAAATAGCCAAATTTAAAAATTTGAATGGGACCAGATCGCGCCATATTGCATGAGCGGAGGGACCGGATGTGCCAATAGTCCCTCCGAGCCTGAACGCGCGGATCTTAGACCCATTAAGGACGGGTTTTCGGGTCTTATAAAAATAAAAGGAAAGAAAAAAAACTAAAACCTACATCATTTTTAAAAAAAACAGAGACACCCTCTGGTTCTCTCTCCCTGCCACAGCCCTTAAACCCAGGCCACCGTCTCCGCCTCCAAGGCCAGTGGCCGGAGTTACGCGAGAACGGCCCATTTGCCTTCTCTTTTTGAAGCGTCCCCGAAGGCTAAGCCTTCTCAGCCGCAAGACCAAAAGGAAGAGGGATGAGATGCCCCTTTCGGTTTGAATCCAACGACGGCGAGGGTGGGGTTCCGACACCAGCCCGTCGAAGCGGTAAGGTATTTATCCTCTCCCTTTTAACTTCTTTTTCTTTGTTGAACGAATGCAAAAAATATAAACAGAAAAAAAAAATAAACAATAGATGAAGAATAAAGTAAATAAGAAACAAGAACAGAGAAGAATCAATCGGAGTCAACCTTTTGATCTGTTTTTTCTTTTTTCGATTTGAAAGTGTAGTGTCCCCCCCAATATACAGAGATATTGTTTTGCTTTTATATCCCATTTACATTGTATTTTAGTTGTGTTCTTTGTATTATCTATTGTGTGCTCCGACTTTCTCTGCCATTTTGCAGGTGTTGATGAGGCTAGGCACGGTGGGTGGCGATGGGACATGGCAGACGGCAGAGGGAGGGATGCGGCGCTAGGTTTGGCTAGGGTTTCGTTTTTCTGAAACCCTAGCTGGGTTTTTAGGGGGAATTGGGCTCGTTTTAGGCTGGTGGTTTAGGTTTAGGTGGGCCTTGGGTGTTTTATTTGGGTTGGTTTTGGGTAGCGGGCCACCGGGTAAATGGGCCTGCAACAGCTGCCCCTCTTTGCTCATTGTCGTGTAACGAGAATAGAGCAAAGACCAAGAAAGGTCAATTTTGCCCGGTCGCCTGTTTTGGACTCGTCGTGGTGCTTTTCTTCTAGCAGCTTCACTCTAGTCCACTGTGTCTTGTTGCTTCAATCCATTCTGCTGTACCTCCAGGGGGTAAGGCCCATCATTTTGACCAGCTCCACTGCAACTTCAGGGAGATCGGACTCATATCTTCAACTTGCCCCCTTCACTTCAAGGGGATAAGATTCGTGGCTTCAACCTGCTTTACTGCAACTTCAGAGAGACAAGGTTTGTGACTTCGCTTCCGTCTATTCCACTACAACTTTAGGGGAATAAGATTAGACATGATAAGAATTGCTATCTACTGTCCGCCCCGCTACAACTTTAGGGGGGCATGACTTGTTATTTTCAGTCTATTCCACTGCATCTTCAGGGAAATAAGACTTGATACGATCTACTTTGCTGTAACTTCAGGGAGATAAGATCCTTTATTTGAATCCGCTCCACTGTAACTTCAGGGAGATAGGATAGTGTCTTCAATCTGCTCCGCTGTAATCTCAGGGAGATAAGATTTCTGGCCTCAATCTGCTCCACTGTAACCTCAGGGAGATAAGATCTGACATTCTTTAGTCTGTTCCACTATAATCTCAGGGAAATAAGACCTGGTGCGATCCGCTCTACTGTAACTTCAGAGAGATAAGATCCTTTAATCCACTCCACTGTAACTTCAGGGAGATAGGATTACTATATTCAATCTGCTCCGCTGTAATCTCAGGGAGATAAGATCTGCAATTCTTTGGTCTGTTCCACCGTAATCTCAGGGGAATAAGACCTTTTATAATGAACCTAATTATGCTTAATGATTAAGATGACATTATCAAAATGAAACAAATGCTCCTAACTAGATGTGTATGAATGACATGCAAAATGTCATGAAAACGATTCCTTAATGCTTAGGTTATCATCACACAAAAGCTTATTAAGGCTTTATCACTGACGCGCTACACCGCCTTCTTGCTCGGTTAGCATATCCAAAGAAACACTTAATCTGATTGCCCCCCACTGTGCACGTCAAAGTTCAATCCACTGGGACATAAAATTTGTACCATCAATCTCCCATTGTAACCCAAGGGTGGAAAGGTATGGCTTTTCTCAATCTTCTCCTATCGCAATTCAATGACATTGAATGTGAAACTCTTTGGTCCTTTACCTCATCCCCAAGGTGTCATACCAAATGCTCATGCACAAATGCAAAATTTTCTTCTCCTAGAAGACCTTTTCTTCTTGTCTGGTAAACATCGTTTTTGGTTCATTGAAGCTTTGCCACCAACACGACATCTTGTCATTTTGTTCAATCAATGTTTAGACAACAAAATCTGAAAAGATAGTCTTTAACTTAGACTCTTCCTTTTTAGATATTTCCAACCTTTAAAATTGGCGTGTTCTAAACAATAGTCCTGTTTCAGGTTCCTATATTATTTAGAACTTTTCAGAGTAATATGCAAAACTTCCTTTGTGAACGTTTTATTAGTCCATTAATCATTATTCCAACGCAACATGTTTGCAAAAAGGTCATAACAATGGATAAAGAATAAAGTTGGTTTGATCATAACCCAAATAAAACATCAAAGATGGCGGAAGAAAGGTAACAAAGAAGTGTATTGAGAATGTGTATTTTTACAAAAAGAAAGGAAGAAAGAATGTATTTTCAAGAATACACATAAGAACTAGGTGCCCCAGTTATCGCAGATTGAGTTTCTCTGTACAAACTTTCCGAAGACCCTTTTGAGTTTGACAGGTGTTCAGGAGATCTGCAATACTCTGTCAATGCTTCAAGACGTTGCACATCCTTTCTTGTTGGTTCAAGTAAAGGAAGATCATCATATCCCCCCGATCAAAATTTGATCCGCTCAAGTCCTGATGTTCCAATCCTGCCCAATACTTGAGTCGCCCTTTTTGGGTTTTCGACTCAAGCCCTCTTTGGTCTCAAAGTGCCCTTTACGGGTTTTCACCTTAGCCTCTCCAAAGTCCCCTTTTTTTTTTAGGAAGCAAAGCGCCCTTCTCGGGTTTCACTTTGGTTCCCCTTTCTTTCAAGTGAAGTATTTCTTGACGGAATCTGCGTTTACAGGATTTGGTAGACTTTTGCCATCCATCTCGCATAGGATCAAAGCTCCACCGGAAAAGGCCTTCTTTACAACATAAGGGCCTTCCCAATTTGGCATCCATTTTCCTCTAAAATCTTTTTGCATAGGAAGAATCTTTTTTAGTACCAAGTCCCCTTCACGAAATTCTCGGGGGCGAACCTTTTTATTATAGGCTCGCATCATTCGTTTCTGGTACATTTGCCCATGGTGAATAGCTCTTAGCCTCTTTTCTTCTATTAGGTTCAACTGATCGTACCGAGATTGGATCCAATCGGCTTCATCCAACTGTAGCTCCGATAACACCCGTAGAGAAGGGATTTCAACTTCAATGGGTAATACTGCCTCCATTCCATAAACCAGAGAAAAAGGCGTTGCCCCAGTAGAAGTTCTAACAGATGTTCGATAGGCAAGGAGAGCAAATGATAATTTCTCATGCCAATCCTTGTAGGTTTCAGTCATTTTCCCCACAATCCTTTTAATGTTCTTATTGGCCGCCTCCACTGCACCATTCATTTTGGGACGATACGGCGATGAGTTATGATGCTTAATTTTAAATTTGCTACAAACTTCAGCTATTGTGCTATTATTCAAGTTCATCGCATTGTCAGATATGATCCTCTCAGGCATTCCATATCGACAAATAATCTCCTTCTTCAAGAATTTGCTGACTACTGCTTTCGTGACATTTGCATATGAAGCAGCCTCCACCCACTTAGTAAAGTAATCAATTACTACGAAGATGAAGCGATGTCCATTAGAAGCCTTTGGTGATATTGGCCCAATAACATCCATACCCCACATGGAAAACGGCCAAGGAGAGGTCATGACGTGAAGAGGTGAAGGGGGCGCGTGTATTTTGTCTCCGTAAATTTGGCATTTGTGGCACTTCCTGGCATGATCAATGCAATCTCCTTCCATGGTGGGCCAATAGTACCCAAATCTCATGATCTGTCTGGCCATCGTGAAACCACTGGCGTGCGTCCCACAAATACCCTCATGGACTTCTTCCAAAATTTTCTTGGCTTCCACAGCATCCACACATCTTAACAGTACTTGATCCTTCCTTCTTTTATATAACACTTCTCCATCTAAAACATATTCAATGGCTATCTTTCTCAGAGTCCTTTTGTCATTCTCTGTCGCTTGATCAGGGTATTCCCGATGCTTCACGTATTGTAGGATACTCTGATACCAAGGACAATCATCTTTTCCCTCCTCCTCAATATTGCAGCAATTAGCCGGGGTCTCAGAGATACTCATCTGAACAGGCCTCATTGCCTCAAGTCTATTCACCTGAATCATCGAAGCTAGAGTAGCTAATGCATCAGCCATTTGGTTTTCCTCCCGTGGGAGGTAATAGAAGGTGATATCGTCAAACTCCTCAGCCAATTCAAGAACTAGTTTTCTATAACCGATTAGCTTAAGGTCTCTAGTCTCCCACTCCCCTTTGAGTTGGTATATCACCAACGCTGAATCCCCGTATACTCTCAGTACTTTGATGTTCCGTTCAATGGATACACGAATGCCCATAATACATGCTTCATATTCCGCCATGTTATTTGTACAATCGAAGTCCAACTTGCTAGCAACAGGATAATGATCTCCACTTGGGGATACCAAAACTGCCCCAACTCCATTACCCGTAGCATTTGAAGCTCCATCAAAATTTAGCTTCCATACATGGTCCATTTGAGGATTTTCTTCAGTATTTGCCACATACATCAAGTCCTCGTTTGGAAAATCAAAGTTCAAAGATTCATAGTCCTCCAAGGCTCTACTAGCTAGGAAATCGGCTATTGCACTTCCCTTTATGGCCTTCTGACTGACATATACTATATCAAATTCTGAGAGCAAGATCTGCCATCTAGCCATTCTCCCGTTCAAAGCAGTCGATTCCATCATATACTTTAAAGGATCTAACTTTGAAATCAGCCAAGTCGTGTGATACAACATATACTGCCTCAGTCTTCGGGTCACCCAGATTAGAGCACAACACAACTTCTCAATTGATGAGTACCTCATTTCGCAATCGGTAAATTTCTTACTGAGATAGTATATTGCCCTTTCTTTCTTTCCCGTCTCATCATGTTGGCCCAATACGCATCCCATGGAATTCTCCAACACTGTTAGATACAATATCAATGGCCTATCTGGACTTGGAGGTGATAAGACTGGGGTATTAGCCAAGTACTGCTTTATCTTATCGAAAGCCTTCTGACACTCTTCATCCCATTCACCCGGATTATGTTTCTTTAAGAGCCGGAATACTGGATCACATTTCTCTGTCAGTTGTGAGATGAACCGAGCAATGTAATTCAGCCTCCCTAGGAAACCTCGAACCTCCTTCTGAGTGCGCGGGGGAGGTAAATCTCGTATTGCCTTTACTTTGTCTGGGTCAACCTCGATCCCCTTTTTGCTAACTATGAAGCCTAATAACTTCCCTGATCTGGCTCCAAACGTGCATTTGGCCGGGTTAAGCTTGAGCTGGAATTTCTTTAATCTCAAAAATAACCTTTTCAAGACTTGAACATGCTCTTCTTCCGTTCTAGACTTCGCGATCATATCGTCAACATAGACTTCGATCTCCTTGTGCATCATGTCGTGAAACAAAGTCACCATAGCTCTTTGATACGTTGCTCCCGCATTCTTCAATCCGAAGGGCATTACCTTGTAACAGAATGTTCCCCATAAGGTAATGAATGTGGTTTTCTCATGTCTCCAGGATGCATCTTTATTTGATTGTATCCAGAGAAACCGTCCATGAAAGAAAACAATAAATAGCCTGCCGTGTTATCTACCAAAGTATCAATGTGAGGCAGTGGAAAGTTGTCCTTTGGACTAGCCTTGTTCAAATCCCTATAATCCACACACATTCGTACCTTTCCATCTTTTTTGGAACAGGGACGATGTTGGCTACCCAATCCGAATACTTGACCTCTTGTAAGAACCAGCGTCGAATTGTCTTTTGACTTCTTCTCTTATTTTCAACACAATGTCAGGTCTCATTCTCCTGAGCTTCTGTTGAACGGGTTTACAATCCTCCTTTATGGGCAGACGATGCACCACAATGTTAGTACTTAGCCCAGGCATATCTTGGTATGACCACGCGAAAACATCCTTGAATTCTCGGAGCAAATTAATGAGGTCTTGCCTTGTCTTTGCGGTGATTTCAGTTCCAATCTTCACCTCCTTCCATCCTCTAGGCTCACTATTTCTAATGCTTCCCTATGAGGTAGGATATGCTTATCCTCTTGTTCCACCATTCTTAACAAGTCCGGAGATGCATCATAATCTTCGTCATTTTCAAAGTCGCAGGATTCCTCTAAACACACTTCTTGCTCAAAAATAGGCTCCGCGTTTGAGGCAGCGTCACTCATGTCATTGATATCTGAAGACCTATGAGGGCATATCAAAGAATATACCAGGAATATAAATTTATGAATATGTTTGTGCAAAAGAATTACAAATGAAAGAATTATTTGTAAGACAATCAACCAAATGAAAAATATAAAAGGAAAAAAAATGACTGGTTGAGATGAACATAGACACGTATTTCATTAAAATAATGATATTTAGGCCCAATGCCTATTTCACAAAAGATTTCATATCGTTTCTAGGCCAACAAACAACAGGAATGTTTTGAGCATTACTCTGAATAAGCCCTAAAGACTACAGGGATTTCTTCAGCAGTCCAATTGTTTAGCTCGCTTCCAGGCTCATAAGGGCAGATCTCCAACAAAGCCCTCCTTTCCGTTGCTTCTATGGCGTTGGTATAAACATCTTCCAACATTCCTCCCATGCCGCTACCGGACACTCCACATTCAGAATGAATAAATCCTCCCGACACAAAAGATGTAGATATGTGGGGAAAGGTTAAAGGCTCACACTTAGCTTCATGTCCATTCAAACGCGCCCTTCTTCTCTCTTGTCTCTTCTCTACTTCTTTCTTCTTCTGTTTCACGTCTGGCCTGTACCCTAAACCAAATCTATCAAACTTTTCCTTCGGCATTGGTGCCTCAATCCTTCCCTGAAGATATTTTCCCAATCCTTTCCCGGGTAAGGCTCCTCTTCCTACCATCAATCGCAATCCCATCTCAGTGGTCCTGGATATTTTCGGTACTGGAATTCTATTTCCCTCCGCAATAAACATCGCGTTCACGAATTCTAACGACCGAAAAGAACATTCTAGTGCCTCATCGTTGATGTCCACATAAGGTGCATCGCTAGTCATCATTGCGATAATATCCTCCTCTGCATCTATTGTTACCAAACGATCCTCCGATACCAACTTCACCTTCTGATGTAATGATGAAGGTACTGCCCCTGCTGAGTGTATCCACGGTCTCCCCAATAGACAGTTGTAGGAGGGTTTAATATCCATTACCAAGAAATCCACCTCATAAGTGACTGGGCCAATCCTTAATGCACCTCAATTCTCCCCATAACTTCCTTTTTCGTTCCATCAAATGCCCTTACTATGCTCTGGCATGCTTTCATGTGCGAACTGTCTATTGGTAATCGACTAAGAGTGGACAAAGGCAATACATTTAGTGCAGATCCATTATCAACCAAGGCCCCCGGGAGTGTGTACCTTTGCATCGGACAGTAACGTGCAGGGCTTTAGTAGAACCTCTTCCTCCGGATGGTATTTCATCATCATTGAAGAAGATAAAATTGTCAGCACCAATATTGTTGATCAACCGATCCAACTTGTTTACCGAAATATCGTCAGCCACATATGTTTCGTTTAGCACCTTTAAGAGTGCATTCCGATGTACTTCTGAGTTTAAGAGTAAAGCTAATACCGAAATACGGGCTGGCTGTTTGTGCAGTTGCTCCACAACACTGTATTCGCTGTGTTTCAAAAACTTCAAAAACTCCTTTGCCTCCTCTTCTTTTATTGGTTCATTTACCAATGGCTCAACTTCTACTGCTTTCCCTTTCCTCTGCTCTTTCTTCCAATCCTCTTCCCTGGGCGACTCTGCTTGAGCGTCATATCCTTTTCCATTGTGCGCGTAAGAACCTATTTCCTGATTTCTTTCTGCTTCTTTTCCCAAAATGGTCACATTACACCCGTAATTCCACGGCACCATTTTGTTATCTTTATAAGAGAAATTTGATGGTTTCTGGATTACAATTTTCGGTGTTACCTGAGCCCTAACCTCATTACCCTTAGGGCGTGAGATAATGACCACAGGATGATTTATTTTTGGAGCCTTTGTTCCCAACTCTGTCGCGCATATGCTCCTCATTTCTTTCACATCTTCATAAAACCTCATCTCCTTGTTATCCATCATGCTTTGAACCAAGGCCTTGAATCCTTCACATTCTTGGATTTCATGCCCTGTTTCATGGTGAAATTCACAATAATTTCCCATCTCATGCCCTTTCTCAGAATCTGAAATAACCAACCCTCTTTTCGCCATTTCTTTCCAGACCCGTTTCAATGGAGTTTTTACTTCAGCAATGTCAGTCTTGACTTCTTCTCCCGTACCTTCACTAACTATATTCACCCCCTTATCTGCGTGATTAGGTAACGGATTCTTTGCGTTAGGTGAGTCGTCAAGTTTGACAACACCTAAATTGATAAGTCCTTCTACTACCTTCTTGAAGGCCGTACAATTTTCTATCGAGTGCCCAGAAATTCCCGCATGATAATCACATTGCGCGTTCGTATCATACCATTTTGGATACGGGGGTTGTAGAGGACTCAAGTAACGAGGAGCAACAACATGTGCATCGAATAAAGTCTGATACAACTCCTTGTATGACATCGGGATTGGCGTGAATTGGGGCTTTTCAGTAGTTTGCCTAGCTCCCGACTCTTGTCTTGATGATCCCTGTTGATTAGCAACCACTTTCTTTGGCTGATTCACGGTAATTGACCTACCGTAAGTATTCACATTATTCACTTCATTTTCTCTTTTCCTCGGGGGTGCCCTCCTATTATTTTCTCCTCCATCTATTTTTCCACTTTTAATGGCATGCTCAATCATTTCACCATTCATGATTATATCTGAGAAATTTCTTGAAGCGCTTCCAACATGTGAGTGATGAACGGGGCTTTCAAAGTATTAATAAAAAGCGTCGTCATCTCTTTTCCAAAAGCGGTGGTTGCACCTGAACCGCCACCTCTCGCCACCTCTGCGCATATTGTCTGAAGCTTTCGTTGATTTCTTCTCTAAATTTTGCAGAGTTATCCTGTCAGGCATCATTTCTGAGACATGATTGTATTGTCTCAAGAAAGCCTGTGCTAAATCCCTCCAAGTAGCAATTTTAGCTCGGCTCAGCTGATTGTACCACTTTGACGCCGCTCCCGTAAGACTTTCCTGAAAGCAATGTATTAATAATTGATCATTATTAATATGCCCCGTCATTCTTCTACAAAACATAGTAATATGGATCCGGGCAACTAGTCCCGTTGTATTTCTCGAATTCCGGCATCTTAAATTTGTAAGGGAGCACCAAGTCCGGAACCAAGCTCAGATCCTTTGCATCTGTTCCATAGCTTTCGATGCTTTCTATTGCCCTAAACTTCTCTTCTATCCATTTCCATTTCTCCTCAAATTGTTTTGGAAATTCCTCCTTCGCCTTGTCCTTTTCAACCATCTCGTCAAGATCTGGGACCGCAATATTATTCGGCTATCACCGGGATTAAAGCCCGCTCCGGGTTGAAAATTCATTGGGATTGAAGCATCGCCTTGGAACTGCTGGGGTCTAACCGACACAGAGGGTCTCCGCGAATGCAGCTCAGTCTGTACTTGCGCATGCGGAGGCGTGAAACCTGGAGGATAAAGTGGTTCACCATTGTTTTCTTCTTCACTAACAATCACAGGACCTTTACCTTATCTACTCCCTTCAATAATTGCGTCATCTTAGCCACCAGATCATTTTGGGACTCCTCCATCTTTTGCACCATGTCACGCTGAATCTTTTCTATTTGCTCTTTCATTTGCGCCTGCAACTGGTCTTGCATTTCTTTTTGAAGTCGCTCTAGCTTCTCCAACCTTTGGTCCATAATTTTTGCCTTAGCTCGGGTGCCGTAACTTTGTTGGTTTTCAGGTTAACTGAAATGATTTTATTCGATTAGGTTTTTTTTAATGTCATTAATGCATATGATGTGATGCAATGCATGAAAAGAATGCAAAGAAAAAGAGGCACTGATTCTAATTCAACTTCATTAGAAAACTTTACTAGATAAAGAGCTTCTTTACATAAAATAGACTACATATACGGCTTTGCCCTCACACTCAAAGCCTTAACCTTTCTAAGAAGCCAAGCTAATTCTCGGCCCCTGTCCGACTCTGACTCATACTTAAACTTAATAGATCAGCCTGAACCGCTAAAGTCTGCAGATGATCAGCTACTTCGCGCACTTGAGCCACCGCCTCTCCCATAATATAATCTCTTTCTCTAATCTGCTCTTGAGACCGACGGAATTGTCTTTGCCACTGCTCATTATTTTCTTCCAGAAGCTCTATCCGGATTTCACTATTTGCAATGCATTCTCTAGCCCTCCTATTTGTCCTTTTAATTCTTCAATTTTGTCTAAGCTCGCCCTTAATTCAACCGTAGCATTACGATTACAGTACTGGTGAAGCGATCTTTCTAGTTCAGTTATCCGGACCTTCAACTCCGTCTTCTCGTCTTGGCAAACTAGTAGACTCTTTCCCAAGGCGACTTCTCGAGCCCGAGTATCCTGAAATTTCTTTTCCATTGATTAGCTCTCGTCTTTTCCTCCTGAATTTCTTGTCGCCATTGTTCTGGCGTTTTACCCAAGCCAGCAGTTCTTACCGACCTGCGCAACTTCTTGTAATCTGTCTTCAGGCTGTCTAAATCTTCTTCTGCTTTGTTCTTTCCTTTTTCAATTTATCGGCCTCTAATTTTGAATGTCCACATCCAGTCCTAACTGCATTTTTTCTTCCTCTAGTTGTTCTATCTTCTTCCCCAATTCTAAACTCCTTTTTTCAAATTCTTGTTTGATGATTTCCATCTCAGAAGGCAAAACTTGTAAGCGTTCCTCTAAAGATCGAGCAGTTTCTGAATTTGACGCCGGGATGTTGTCGTTGATCCTTTGATCACGCCACTGACCATACTCGGGGGTAATTGTCGGACCCACGGCTAAGATCTTCATTCGACGAGTCTGGTTCCAGGCACTACATATTTCTCGAACCTTCTTCTTGTAATTGTCCTCCCTATAGGAAAAATCACTATAAGCCAACCCCTGCGTTGCTGGTATGAATTGTCGTGATCTATACTGTCTTGATACGAGTAGAGGAGCATATTCGATAGCTCCCCATATCCCGAGCAGCGGAACCCAGTCAAAATCTCCACATCGGTACAATATCTCATCGGGAATTAACCAATGAGCCCTCCATTCAATATCTTCATCCTGGAGATTCTGGAGTATCTCTATCCATTTTCTTCTGAAATATCATCCCGTCTTGGCGTGGCCACCAATTCTCCTAGAGGGGAGTAGTTATCAGAGAATACCCGATAAGAGACCTTTTCGACTTTCCAGAAGTGGCTATGGAACCATGCCAATAAGAGCTGCGCGCATCCAATAAACCTTCCCTCCCTGCTTTTCGATACGCACTCAAGGATCTAAAAGTTTCAGCGAGTATTGCCGGAACCGGTGTAACCCCTTTACTAAGCCGATCGAACAAATCAGATACAGCCTCGTCTATGTGTCCTAAAGCTTTGGGGAAAACCACTAGTCCATAGATACCTAAAGCGAAGACATCGACCCTTTTCTTTAAGTCAGGATGTACAAGCACCAAGTCTCGCAAACTTTTCCAAGGAACACATTTACTGTTGCCCTTCTGTTGGATCCGGGCAGCGACCCACTGCTCGCTCATCCCAGTGATGTTCATTAATTTCTTTAACAACGGAGGGACACAAGCAGCTCTGGAATAAGCCTTGTCGACTTGAATCTTTGGGCACCGAAGCAAGGTCGTATATTCCTCCACAGTAGGCGTCAAATCTACTTTCCCAAAAGTGAAACAACTGTAGGCAGGATTCCAAAACTGAGCAAGGGCTCGGAACAAATACTTGTCCACTTTGACACTAAGCAGATAAGGTAGGTCACCGTAGTTACAACAGAACAGCTGCTTGGCCTCGACATCCCATTGATCCCAAACTTCTTTCATTTCTCGAAGGTCATTCTGGATTACACTGATACGGGTAAAATCCCACAATTCTGACACGTACCCTTCGGTAAGACTATCGCCTTTCTCTTGTTGTGTTGTTTCAGCCCATATTCGCACAGCCGCATTATCCTCTACTTTATCAACAAACCCCTTTTCCATGATAAGCTTTCTACCAAGAAACTGAATGTAAATCGACACCTCTTTTAGAATGAAGATGCCATGCAATCACAAATAAAGTAAATTAGCATTAAACACAGAATAGGATTTAAAATAAGCGACAATAAATACAACATTCATTTAGGTAAGCACTAAAATTGGGAGTAGCTCCACTTAGGTCAGTTCCTATGGCTCATTACATGTGGTTTGGTTCTAAAGTAGGGTACCTGAACCAGCAGATTCCTCGATCCTCACCCATTATAGGCTCATACGGACCAAGTTCGATTCAGGGGGATACATTTCCCTATGGCCATGCGGAGATGAAAATCTCACGAAGACATAGGTACGGATATATCCCGAAAGCGATTCACTATCCCATGCGGAGGTGAAAACCTCACGAAGGCGTAGCTTCTCACTCCCACTTAAGGGTGTGACCAACGGTCATGCAATGCAATGCGGAAAGATACCAAAATTTAAACAAACAGAGCAAATATAAACCCCAATGATGATTATGATAAAGATAGATAAAATGCGATGAAAGGATCGTAATTTTAAACCAAATTTTCAATTTTTGACAAAAGACAAAAAGTAATCACCACATGGCTTGACCCTCTTATCGGTGTCCCCAGTGGAGTCGCCAAGCTGTTGACACCATTTTTTTTATGGAAAACGGGGTCGACTTGGGTTTTGAAAATGAAAAAGGGAGTCGCCACCAATTCTTTTTGAGGTGTGATTGGGTCACCTTGGAAAAGGTTGTTTTTAATAAATAATTTAATTTTATTAAAACAACGGTTTTGGTCTACGAAATTTAGAAAATGGGTTCGGGAGTCGGTTACGTACGAGGAAGGATTAGCATCCTCGTAACGCCCAGAAATTGGTACCTAGTTGATTATTTAATGTCTCAATGTCAAAATTGAGAACTTGAAAGAATTAAAAATACGATCCTTGTATTAAAATGAAAATTTTTGGAAAAAGAAATATATTTCACGTTAATCGGGAAAGAGAATCATATCCAGTAAGTTAGGACACAATGTCTCGAATTCTCGATACGCAAATGAAAAGTGCTTAAAAAGGATCACGACCAGTAAGTTAGGACGCAATAGTTTTTAATTCCCAATGTTGTTTAAAACTTGAGTTTGAAGAGATTCGTATAATAAAGTTTAAAAGAATATTCAATTGTTTAGATCAAATGAAGAAATCGCAACCCAATACGTTAGGGCACAATTTTTCAAAATATTAAACATTGAATATGGTATTTATTTCGAAAAAATCCTCGTCTCGAGGAAACAACATGTCACATCCAATGCGTTAGGACACAACATATTGAATTCTCGATAACGAGCTTTTTATCATTTTTAAAAAAGAGTAATCCCGATTATTTAAATTCAACGAAGAAAGTCGGAACCCAGTACGTTAGCGCTCGATTCTCTCGAAGATCCAAAATACCGAATATTACTTATTTTTAAAATTTTTCATTTTTGATAAATTTGAGTAAAAAATAGAAGCAAAATAATGATAATGATGACAATGTAAATGAGATAATACAAGCATAACTAAAATGAGCACCAAGTAAAATACGTAATAAACAAATCAAAGATACATGAAATAATAGATGAATAAAAAATCTAAAGCATTCCATAAAAATAATAAACGCTTCAATAAATGAATAAATAAATATCAAATATAACAATGATAACAATATGAATTATAAAAATGAAATATTTCTGTATGTGCATCTATATATTTAAATTATAAATTATATGAAGGTATATATATCTATATATACATAAAAAACAAATACGCATATCTATGTATATATATATATAAATTATAAAGCATAAAGAACATAAGTATATACATATATGTAAAAACGTATGTTAATGTATGTATATATATATAACAAAATATGAAAAATGGTACAAATAAATAAATAAAATGCAATAATAATGATAATAATAATAATAATAAACTCAATAATAAATAAAATGATAGGATTAAACTGAAAACAAAACAAAATACGAGGGGAGAAATCAAAATAAGATAAGGCCACAAGATCGATTTGCGATGCGCGCAGAAGAAGGGGGATCGATTGAGCAATTTTCCCCAACCTTATGCGCATGTGCTCCGCACTGGACTAAATCGAAACGCATAAAAAGCAAATAGCCAAATTTAAAATTTTGAATGGGACCAGATCGCGCCATATTGCATGAACGGAGGGACCGGATGTGCAAATAGTCCCTCCGAGCCAGGACGCGAAGATCTTAGACCCGTTAGGGACGAGTTTTCGGGTCTTATAAAAATAAAAGGAAAGAAAAAAAAACTAAATCATACATCATTTTTAAAAAAAAAACAGAGACACCCTCTGGTTCTCTCTCCCTGCCACAGCCCTTAAACCCAGGCCACCGTCTCCGCCTCCAAGGCCAGTGGCCGGAGTTACGCGAGAACGGCCCCTTTGCCTTCCCTTTTTGAAGCGTCCCCAAAGGCTAAGCCTTCTCAGCCGCAAGACCAAAAGGAAAAGGGATGAGATGCCCCTTTCGGTTCGAATCCAACGACGGCGAGGGTGGGGTTCCGACACCAGCCCGTCGAAGCGGTAAGGTATTTCTCCTCTCCCTTTTAACTTCTTTTTCTTTGTTGAACGAATGCAAAAAATATAAACAGAAAAATAAACAATAAACAATAAATGAAGAATAAAGTAAATAAGAAACAAGAACAGAGAAGAATCAATCGGAGTCAACCTTTTGATCTGTTTTTTCTTTTTTTCGATTCCAAAAACGTTGTCTCCTCCCTTTTTTACAGAGATATTGTTTTTGCTTTTATATCCCATTTACATTGTATTTTAGTTGTATTCTTTGCATTATCTGTTGTGTGCTCCGACTTTCTCTGCCATTTTGCAGGTGTTGATGAAGCTAGGCACGGTGGGTGGCGATGGGACAAGGCAGACGGCAGAGGGAGGGATGCGGCGCTAGGTTTGGCTAGGGTTTCGTTTTTCTGAAACCCTAGTTGGGTTTTTAGGGGGAATTAGGCTCGGGTTTTGGGTTAGGTTTTAGATGGGTTTGGTTTATTTTGTAATTGAGCTTGTAACGGGTAGTGGGCCACCGGGTAAATGGGCCTGCAACATATTGTATACTCAAACATTTATATGAATCTAATATGACAATAAATATATGTATTAATTTCTTTAAACGTATGCAATTAAATTAAAATTAAATTTTATACACATTTATAAATCACAATTCAAATTTACTAATTCAAAATTCATATATTAAATTACCTATTAAATAAAAAATAATGTAAAATTTTAATTTGTTATCCCAAATTTACAATTTAAAATTGCTTTTTTTTCTATCAAACTCTACTTTTCTCTGCCTCTCTCTGAAAAGTTGGCACTGCCTGCAAACGAAACACGTGTCGAAAACCAGTCCTTTATTTTTCTAAAAAGAAAACCAATTTTTCATAAAATGATAAATTTATATTCCACTTGTCATGTTCCCATTGGGTAACAAAATACATGCGGACCATGGCAAAATCCACTTCCTTCAAAAGATGTTTTAGCTCCACAAGCTATACGTACTGTTTCCAACAGTTCCCATTAACCTTATCTCCCTCAAAAAAAAAAAAATCAAAAACGGACATGGCCATCTCCTCTTCTCCTGACTGGTCCGTAGCTTCAACTGATTCCTACACATCAAAACCCAGAAAATCTAAATCTGCTCTCTTTTTCTCACCATACAAAACCCTTCACTTTGTCTCACTCCCCACCTCTAACATTCCATTGTTCCACATCAATTCCTCATGTAATTCCCCATCTGCTATCATGGAAGATGCATCATCATCATCATCAACCAGCAATGTGCCCATCACCAAGTTAGGCCTGAAATTTCATGATCCTGATGTTGATAATCTAAATGGGTTGTTGTGTGGGTTATTGCAAGATACTCCAAGTGAGGATGTTGCATATGATTTCTATGAGAAAGCAAAAGAAAACCCAAGGTTCATACCAGAGAAAAAAATGTTAAAGCTTCTCATCAGGTACTTTGTCCAATCCAAAAAATGGGGTTCAATTGTGTCTCTTTCACTTGATTTTAAACATTACAAGGTCTTCCCTGATGCTTATACTTGTTCTAGATTGATTAATACTTGTGTTAAAGCTAGAAAATTCATGGTTGCGGAGGCTTTGCTTGAAGCGTTTAAATCAGATAAGGAACTTTCTGTCATTGCGTTTAATTCTGCAATGGCGGGGTATAACAAGTTGCATATGTTTAGAAGCACAATTGCTGCATACGAAACAATGAAATCCAATGGAATTTCTCAGGATTCTGAATCTTATTGCCAGATAATGGAAGCTTATCACCGAATTGGTGATATGGACAAAGTTTCTTCATTATTTGATGAATTTGAAAGTAGCAAGTTAAAATTGACACCACTTGCACCTCGTGCATACAGTATCCTATGTGACTCGTTGGCGAAATCGGGTCGACCTTATGAAGCTCTTGAATATTTCAGAGACATGAAGAAGAAAGGGCTTTTCGTGAGTTCTTTGGTTTACTCTTCATTGATAATCTCGTTCGCGAGCATCCGCGATATAACCATAGTCGAAGAACTATTTGAAGAGGCGGAAGAGAGGAAGATGGTGAGGGATCCAGAAGTGTTTTTGAAGCTTGTTTTGATGTATATAGAAGAAGGGTTATTAGAGAAAACTTTGGATGTTGTGAGGGTCATGAATGATGCAAATGTAAAGGTTTCTGATTGTATTTTTTGTACAATTGTCAATGGATTCTCCAAAAGGAGAGGGTTTCAATCTGCTATTGTAGTTTATGAGCAGCTGATATTGCAGGGCTGCAAACCAGGGCAGGTAACGTATGCCTCGATCATAAACGCGTACTGTCGTATTGGTCTCAACTCGAAAGCCAAAATGATGTTTTCGGAGATGCAGCAGAAGGGGTTTGACAAATGTGTTGTGGCATACTCTAGCATGATAGCAATGTATGGGAAAGCAGGGATGATAAGAGATGCAATGAAGGTTTTAGCTCAAATGAAAGCAAAAGGGTGTCAACCAAATGTATGGATATACAATTCATTAATGGACATGCATGGGAGAGTGAAGAACTTGAGACAGGTGGAGAAGCTTTGGAAGGAGATGAAACGAAGGAAGCTGGCACCGGATAAAGTCAGCTACACGACCGTCATTAGCGCTTACAATCGGGTAAGGGAGTGCGAAATGTGTGTGAAATTCTACCAGGAGTTTAGATTGAACGGGGGATCGATCGATAAGGCAATGGCAGGCACCATGGTGGGAGTTTTCTCGAAAACAAGTCGGATCGATGAGTTGGTGAGGCTTCTGCAGGACATGAAAGCTGAAGGAACTGAGTTAGATGGAAGGCTATATCATTCAGCTATGAATGCCTTAAGGGATGCTGGATTGGAAAACCAAGTTAAATGGTTGCAAAAGAATTTTGATGCCATGCAACATGGTACACAATTGTAAGCTCCACACATATATGGCACTTCATGACCTCTCAAATTTTGAAATCCAGATCTAACTTGTATTCTTTCCAGCTTTAACATCAAAGGGTTTTCAATGAAAGAAAGTATGAATTCAAGCTAGATTTCATTAAGGAAACTCAGGAGAGGGTTCTTACCACTCTGAAATATTGTACGTTTATGACAGCTTGTGAAATTTTTAGAATTCATTTTCTGTAACACTCCTCCTACCTTGTATAACATGTTTAAGACTTGAGTATGCTTAATCCCTTCTTTAATACTAATATTTACAAGACTTAACTCACAAATTACCCAAACTATTTGCTCCTCTCAATGAATTAAAATGAAACTAATTATTTTATCAATAAATATTTGATGTAGTGTTAAAAGTATATTGTATTCAAGTTGGAATCGTATTACACTTGCGAACAAAATGCGAAAAGAAAACTAGAAGTTATTACGAAGCAATCCCACCATTGAAATCTCCTCTTACTCAAGGTATGTTGTTAATCTCTATATCATATGAACCCAACACTGAAATTTCCTCATACTCTAATTTTATCATCTTATATTAATATAGGGATAAATATCAATTTTATAAAATAATTTTGGTGTAATGTAAAATTTACTATATGAATTTTGATTTGGTGTAATTATATATATGAAACATGAATTGTGGTTCATATGTATATATAAATTTTGATTTTGGTTCAATTATATACATTTAAATAAACAAATACATACATTTATTTTCATATTAAATTAATATAATTGT